>NW_005356259.1:2033496-2038431 GCF_000412655.1 Myotis brandtii
CCTTCCTTCCTTCCTTCTTTCCTTCCTTCCTTCCTTCCTTTGCCTCTCCATCCATTTCTCCCTCCCTCCCTTCATTCCTTCATCTTTTTTCTAGTTTATTAAAATATAATTGATATATTGTGTAAGCTTAAAGTGATGATGATTTGATACACATATATATGGAGAATCCCTTTCTCCCTCCTTACCTTCATTCCTTCATCTTTTTTTCTATTTTATTAAGATATAATTGATATATTGTGTAAGTTTAAAGTGATGATGATTTGATACACATATATATGGAGAGATGATTATCATAGTAAGCTTAGTTAACATATTCTTCACCTCACGTATTACCATCTTTTTGTTGTTTTGCTGCCAGAGGACTGGGACACAATTCCTCCCATCCTCAGCGTAAGGAGCAGCACAACCTATGAGGGAGGCAGGCAGGATATTGAGGCTTAGAGAGGTTAAGTATCTGGCCTAAACCACACAGTGAACAACAGACATCACCACCATGTTCCTACAGACAGTTTTCAGGGGAAGCAACTAGTGCTCAGTGTTCGGCATGCTGATCTCACTGCTTTTTCCTTTCCTGTGACTCTAAAGGAACTTTTCTGCGTTGGACATGGTAGGTTTGAGGACCCAATTAATCATCCCAGCAGAGATGTTGTGTAGGTAGCTGGATATACAAGTCTGAGGATCAGGGAGAGGTCTGGGCTGGAGATAAAAATTTGAGCCTTATTGAATTGCATGAAGTCACCCAGGGAAAGAAAGCAGACGGAAAAGCAAAGAGCAGGGAGTTATTTCAAAGGGAATGTCTTCCATCTGTGAGAGCAAAGCTGCATTGCACCCACTACTATACTTTTCTGCCTTTCTCCTTCAGAGTTGAGAGACCACCTGAGTTTTTCCTGAGCTCTTCTTTCATAACAAGCCTAGCAGAAATCTTGGAAAGCAGGGTAGTATGCAGTTTTTGACTTTTGATCTCCCAATGAGAGATCAAAAGTCTTAGTGGGGAAAATGTATCAGCCATCAAATTACAATTACTGCACAACGAAACTCCAAGCAACACGGGGAGAAAAAGTATATTGTAAATCTGACATTTGGCTACGAACCTCAGCATCTAAGTCCTACTCAGGTTCTAAATATGGTGTTGCCTTCTCCTATTTGACTCTAGTAAAATAAAATAAACATACGCCAATCAAGGTAGTTCACAGCCTAAAGCTTTCCATGTATTTTGGCTTAAAGAAAGCACACACATTTTGATACTACCCTATAGCCTTCAAGAGCTAGAGCCTCATTCCCTACCTCTCCAACATGGGTTGGACTTAATGACTATCTTCTAGTGAACAGGATAAGGCAGAAGTATGGCTCTGTGAGTTCCAGGTGGGCCACAAAAGACACGGAGGCTTCAGACTTTCCTTTTCAGATTACTAATTCTGGAAGAAGTCAAGTGGTGCGTAGTGAGGACACTCAAGCAGCCCTATGGGGAGGTCCATGTGTTGAGGCCTCTGTTTCTGCCAACACCCAGGAAGGATAGACACTTCTTTCCAAGAGCCATGGTGGAGGTGGACCCTCCACTTGGAGCTCAGGTTACAGCTTCCGACAACTGCAGCCCTGGCCGACAGCTTGACTGCAATCTCATGAGAGACCTTGAGCCAGAACCACCTGGCTAAGCTGCTGTAGAATTCCTCACCTGCAGAAACTCTGTGACTAACACATGTTTTAAGCTGCAAAGTTTCGGTTTAATTTGTCACACAGAACTAGATAATGAATGCAACTGAATGTACAATTATGAACTGTAATAACTTGAAGTATATTTTCTTTTACTTTTCAGAAAATTTATTTAAATTTTGATTAAGTTTTCCAGGAGTCTTCTCATGTGAAAAAAAGAAAAAAATTTTGATGGTATTTTTAAAAAGCAAGAAACAAGTGAAATGGATGGCCGCACTAATGCGAGTGTTCAAATGCAGAGTTAATTGCAATGTAATGAAAGCCTAATTGAAATTTTTATTATGGCTATATAATTATATCTAAATGCTTCTGCCATAATTTCATTATTTTTAAAACATCATTCCTCCATCAGAGCCTAGCACTTACATTACCTTAAGTGCTATTAATTTAGTAATCCTGGTTAAGAAAAATTAAAAATTGTGCCTTTATCTTCTAGTTAAAAACAGTTGATTTTTTGGAAGCTTTTATACACATAAAGCAGAAAAAAATAGCTCTTAAAGCATCAACCATAAAACAAAATATCAGAAAAGATAGGCTTTTATGTAAATCTAACATGCAGCACATGCAGACAGATATAAGCCATTTATTAAATATGTTTTTATTGTTTTTTTTTTAGAGAGAGAGAGAGGGAGAGAGAAACACCGGTGTGAGAGAGAAACATCAATTGACTGCCTCCTGCATGCAACCTGAGTATGTGCACTGACTGGGAATCCACCAGTGACCTTTCGGTGCACCAGACATTGCTCAACCAACTGAGCCACACCAGCCAGAGCAAAGCAACATTTGCTCAGTTAGTTGAGCATCATCTTGTGCACTGAAAGGTTGCAGGTTCGATTCCCAGTAAGGGCACATGCCTGAATTGCAGGTTTGATCACAGTTTGACGCTCCTGTCAGGAAGCATGAGGAAGGCAGCCAATTGATGGATGTCTCTCTCTCTCTCTCTCTCTCTCTCTCTCTCTCTTCCTTCATCTCTCTAAGCATGTCTTCAGGTGAGGATTAAAAAATGTATATATCCATATGTTCATAGATACATGCAAAAAAATGAAACTACATCTCTTTCTTTTAAAAAAAATGTTTTTATTGATTTTTTTTTTTTAGTGAGACAGGAAGGGAGAGAGAGAGATAGAAATATCAATGAGAGAGAAACATCTATTGGTTGCCTCCTGCACACACCCTACTGGGGATCGAGCTGCAATCTGGGCATGTGCCCTGACTGAGGAATTGAACCAGCAACCTCTTGGTGCATGGGACGACGCTCAACCAATTGAGCCACACTGGCCAGGCTTTCTTTTATAATCCTCACTCAAGGATATGTTTGTATTGATTTTAGAGCAAGAGGAAGGAAGAGAGAGAGAAACATCAATTGAATACCTCCAGGATGGAACCCAAAATCTAGGTATGTGCCCTGACCGGGAATTGAACCCACAGCCTTTTGCTATACACAGCGACACTCCAACCAACTGAGCCACCCAGGCAGGGCTATATCACTTTCTTAAACCATATACAAGAATAAACTCAAAATGGATTAAAGACTTAAATGTAAAAGCTAAAACCATTAAACTCCTAGAACAGTGATGGCGAACCTATGACACGCGTGTCAGAGGTGACACGCGAACTCATTTTTTTGGTTGATTTTTCTTTGTTAAATGGCATTTAAATATATAAAATAAATATCAAAAATATAAGTCTTTGTTTTACTATGGTTGCAAATATTAAAAAATTTCTATATGTGACACGGCACCAGAGTTAAGTTAGGGTTTTTCAAAATGCTGACACGCCAAGCTCAAAAGGTTCGCCATCACTGTCCTAGAAGAAAACATAGGCAGTAAAGTCTTTGACATTGCTCTTAGAAATATGTTTTTGTTTTTTTTGGTTATGTCTCCTTGAGCAAGGGGAAAAAACAAAACAAAATGAATTATACTACATCAAAAAATGTTTTGCACAATGAAGGAAACCATCAACAACACAAAACATAACCTATTGAATGGGAGAAGATGCAAATGATACATCCAATAAGGGATTAATATCCAAAAAATATAAGTAAGTCATACAACTTAATACTAAAAAAACACAAAAAACAATGTGATTGAAAAATGGACAAAGGACCTGAATAGACACTTCTCAAAAGAGGACATACAGATGGACAACAGATATATGAAAAAATGCTCAACATCACTAATCCTCGGGAAAATGCAAATTAAAACCACAATGAAATACCACCTCACACCTGTCAGAATGGCTATCATCAATAAATCAACAAACAAGTGTTGGTGAAGATGTGGAAAAAAAGGGAACCCTCATGCTCTGTTGGTGGGATTGTAAATTGGTGCAGCCATTATGGAAAACAGAATGAAAGTTTCTAAAAAAATTAAAAATAGAACTATCATATGATCCAATAATTCCACTTCTGGATATTTATACAAAGAAACCTAAAACACTAATTTAAAAAGATATACACACTCCTATGTTCATTGCAGCATTATTTACAATAGCCAAGATAATGAAAGCTACCTGTGTCCGCTGATAGATGAATGGATAAAAAAGATGTGGTACATATATACAATGGAATATTACTCAGCCAAAAAAAAAGAATGAAATCTTGCAATTTGTGACAACATGATAGGCCTAGAGGGTATTGTGTTAAGTGAAATATTCTAGACAGAGAAAGACAAATACCACATGATTTCACTTACATGTGGAATCTAAAAAAAACAAAAAATCCAAATAAACAACATAAAAATGAATTCATAGATACAGAGAACAAATTAATAGTTGCCAGATGGAAGGGGGGTTTGTGGGGTGGGTGAAAAGGGAAAGGGATTAAGAAGTACAAATTGCCAGTTATATAGTTATTCATGGGGATGTAAAGCACAGGGAACATAGTCAGTAATATTGTAATAACTATGTGTGGCGTTAGGTGGCCACTGGACTTAGTGGGGTGATAACATCATAAGTTGTATAAATGTCTAATCACTATGTTGTTCACCTGAAAATAATATAATATAATAAATATAATATAATGTAATCTATAATAATAAAAGCGTAATATGCTAATTAGACTGGGCATCCTTCCATACGTCCTTCTGGATGACCTTCTGGACAAAGCTGGGGCTTCGAGGGAAGCCCGGGTTCTGGGTGCCAGAGGGAAGCTGGTGCGGGCAGCTGGGGGAAGGAAAGCCTACTCTTGCACGAATTTTGTGCATTGGGCCTCTAGTATAATATAAT
>NW_005356259.1:2038485-2062583 GCF_000412655.1 Myotis brandtii
ATATTGACTGAATTGAAAAATTAAAAAAATTACAGAACCCCCCCCCAGGCATCCATATACTGAGGACTCCCAATGTCTATCTCTAGTCCCATTCTTTCCTCTGAACTCCAGACTCATATATCCAACAGCTCTGGAGGGACACCTCCAATATAACATGTCTAAGAGGGAACTCGCGAGTTTTTCTCCTAAACCAGTTGTCCCCACAGTCTCCCCATGCTGCAAATCACTGACCCATCCTTCTAGCTGCTCAAGTAAAAAAACTAGGTGTCATTTGAGACTCCTCTTATACCTCACATTGGACCTTCAGCAATACCAGTTGACTCTGCCTTCAAAATATGCCCAAACTTTGATTATTTCGCACAACTCCTTTGTTACCACCTAGTCCAAACTACCTTCATTTCCTACCTGGATTGTTGCAATTGCCTCTTAACGGCTTTCTCTACTTTACCCTTTGTTCTCTCCACCTTTTCCCCACACAGCAACCTGAACGATGATCCTTTTAAAGCAGTGGTTCTCAGTCTTCCCAACCATAAAATTATTTTCGTTGCTACTTCATAACTGTAATTTTGCTACTGTTATGAATCGTAATGTAAATATCTGATATGCAGAATGTATTTTCATTGTTACAAATTGAACATAATTAAAGCATAGTGATTAATCACAAAAACAATATGTAATTATATATGTGTTTTCCGATGGTCTTAGGCGACCCCTGTGAAAGGGTCGTTCGACCCCCAAAGGGTCGCGACCCACAGGTTGAGAACCACTGTTTTAAAGCTTAAGCCATATTATGTCACTGTTCTGATCAAAACTTCCAAGGGCTTCATGTCTCACCCAGAGCAAAGGCAGGGAGTAGCAGGGAAGACCCTGCACAACCTGCTCCAAATTGCTGGTTTTCTGACTTCATTGTGCATTGCTCTCCTTTCTGTCCACTGTGCTCAGCCACACTGGTGGCTCTTATTTTGAAGACACTAAGTATTCTCTACCTCAGGGCATTTGCATCTGCTATTCCCTCTCATGGAAAGCTCTTCTCTTAGATATCTAATTGGCAAGTGCCCTCATTTCCTTCTGCTCAAATGTCACCTTCTTAGGTATACAGCTTCCCAACCCCTGGAGTTTTTTTTTTTTTATTGCTGTATTCTACTTTATTTTTCTGCAAAGTATTTATCACATCAGACATAGTATTTATTTACTTACTTTCAAAATTTTCTTATTGCCTGTCTTTGCACATAAAAAAAACATTTTTTTCCATGAAGGTGGAAACTCAGTCTTTTCTGTATATTCTATCACCTAGAAGAGTATCTTGCCAACACAGTTGGTGTTTGTTTAATGAATACATTTGTATTTCTTCCCCTGTGAATCGTTCAGATCTTTGATTCTTTTTTCTTCAAGTTTTTAGTGTTTCTCTTATTGGTTTACAAGACTGATTTATATTTGGGATTATTTACCCTTTGCTGGAAACATTTTTTCCTAGTTTTGATTTTCATTAAAATTTTATTTATGATGTCCTCTGAAGTATAGACATATTAAAATTTTATATTGTCCTGTGTGTCAATCCTTTTCCCCATAGTTTATTCCATTGCTTTTATGCCTTATAAAGTCCTTTTCTTATTTCAAATTAAATAAAATAATCACACATACTTTCTTGTAGAATGTTTTTAAATTTTTTAACTTTTCAATCTCTCTGGGATCTCTTTTGCTATATAATGTGATTGACAAGTAACACTGAAGTAGGTGAGAACTGACCAGAGTAGGATGAAGAAATCAGAGCTTCTAGAACACATGGTTTTGATACAGTCATGCACCACATAATGATGTTTTGGTCAATGATGCACCTGTATACAATGGTGGTACCATAGATTAGAATTGAACTGAAAAATTCCCACTGCCTAGTGATATAGCCATTGTAACATCATAGTGCAACATATTACTCACATGTTTGTGGTGATGCTGGTGTAAAAAAACCTGTGCTGCCAGTGGTAGAAAAGCATAGCTCATACAATTATGTACAGTATATAATACTTGATAATAAATGGCGATGTTACTGGTTTATGTATTTACTAGTACTATGCTATATTTTTTTATAGTGTACTCTTTTTACTGATTAAAAAAAGTTTGTTGTAAAACACGATGCCATGTTATGCCGGCAACAGCCTCATAATCTTGTGTTTACCGTGTCTCTTGATTGCATCATTTTCTCTTGTGCTTGAAATAATCTTGTGTTATTTTGTCCAGTAACTTGCTATACAGGTTTTGGCCAAGGAGCAATAGACTATACCATATACCCTACTTGTGTAGTAGGCTATACCACCCAGGTTTGTGTAAGTGCACTTTATGATGTCCATACAATGATGAAGTCACCTAATGACATTTCTCAGAATGTGTCCCTATTGTTAAGTGGTGCATGACTATATTTCAAAGAGCATGTATTCGGAGTTTTTTCTAATCATGGACAGAGCAGAACATGCCAGAGTCCCTGCTACTGGGACTCTCCTCTCTCTAAGCTGATTTTGGAAAAGTCAGACAGGACCTGATGAAATGCTGAGCATGTCTAACTGGTCTCTTCTCACCAGGGATCTGAATAGTCCTGCAGAAGTCCTCTTCAGAAACCCGGTTTCTTTCTTCTTAAATGGGTTGAGCAATATTGTTTGATGAAATATGCAGATGGGCAACAAGTATCACATAGATACAGCTCCAACATAGAGCTGTTAAAAGGGCTGTGCTTTCATTGCACTCCCAGGTGTCATTGAAGCTCCACCTTCAAAACAAATAAACATCTGTCTTGATCTCATTCACTTCTGAGCTCTTGCCACTAATTGAGGATGGTTTGACTTAAAGCCATGGGATGAACAGCGTATGATGGGCAATGTCTGTAAACTCACATGGCACCCATGGTCTCTAGCAGGCGATTTTGCCTTCCATCATATTCTCTCTTCTGTACTGTTGTCTTATGTTCTATTCCTGCCATGTCTTATTTCCCCAAAGTATAATTTTTCAACCTAATGCACACTGCTTTTGGAAGATACCAGAAAGCATCGCATCTGGCTAAGATCTCACACAGTGCATGTGGCAAAGGTGCAAAGATGAGGAGTAGAGTCCCTGCATGTCGCCTTTGATTAACAAGATCTCTGATTATGCACCAGTCATTTTAATCATAAGATTACATAAAACCAGTGGCCAAAAAGTGTTAGGTGAGAAGACATAACACAGATAATAGCACATAATTTTATGTTTAATATTCTATTTTGAAAATTCTTAAGGCAAATCAACAAAATAATCCTAATTTACTGTTTCCTAAGAACTTCATACTGTGTGTGGCTAAGTCACTTTGAACCTGTGTATAAACCCTTTTTATATTTTGCTCAAGTGTTTAAGAAATTAAATTCTGATTTAGTTCAGATTTCAAGTCATTCCCAGCCTTTAAAGAGCCTACACAGAAGACAGGCTGTGATTTTCCCTTGTGTTTCTTTAATGACTCCTCTAAGTTGTAAGTTGCAGGGGCTCTGCAGGATGTCATAATGGATTTGTACATAAATGTAAATTAATCAGTAAGTGAGCTATCACCGCAAAGGATAAACATCTGGGGTTAAGTGAAAGGGGGTAACATTATTTCATCCAGATCAGCAATAAAAACAGTCTTAAGACAGTCATGCAGGGAAATGACCATATTTTTTCCTTTACCGATAGGGCAGAGAAAAAAGATGCAGGAACCCTGAGGGCTCAGTTGCTGTGAAGAGGAGAGCAATATGAAGCCATTCCTAGGATCAACTAAAATGATGGGAGAGGAAGACAGGTAAAGGAACTCCACAGGAACTCCACAAGGGTTCAGGGTGAACTAAAAGGCATGCTTCCTTGACTAGCTCAGACTAGATTAAGTTGTGATTTAAAAATGAACATTTAGGACTGTGACACCTAACGATAGTTAAGTAGAGAAGGGGGGGATGATTCATTTCTCTGTGCCTTGGTTTCATGTCTCTCATTCTTTAGTCACTTATTCACTCATCCAAACATTTATTGGTCACATTCACTATGCCAGCTGCTGTGTTTGGGACCAAGAACACAGAGGTGAGTTAGGGTATGAACTTTGACCCCAAGAAGTGTTGTCTGGAAGGGGGATGCATACTTGTCAGATTACAAAACAAGACGGTTAGTGCAACTAGCAGAGAGGGGCTTTTATCTAAATTAATAGCTTTGAGCAGAGATCATTTATCCTGGGATAAAATTCAGAATACTTAACATTTCAGCTAACATGGTCCTGGTCAGAAAGGATGCAGCCATGATAAACCACCCCATTGACCCACCAGTTCAGCTCTGCCTGTGCCAATTGGCTGAAAGTTAGGAAGTTTGCATGAGTAATTATTGCTGCAGCAGCAGCAGCAGCAGCAGCAACAACAAAAAGTATACTAAGAAATAAAAGTGACTTTTCTAAGAAGGGAAAAGATATTAGAGAAAAATTAAACATTCCCCCTCTTGCTTGTATCAATAGCTCTTTAGTACTATCGTAACAATCTACAGAAGTAATAAAAGGAAAGAATAATTCTTTCAAAAGAAATAGGGATGTTGAAAGTAGTAGAGAAAAAAACCCATGGAACACTAATTTTTCAACCATAAAATTATTTTCATTGCTACTTCATAACTGTAATGTTATAAAATAGGAACGATAACACCTTGTTGGGTTGTTATTAGGAATTAATTGAATAACAGATGTAGAGCAGCTATTTTTGTGCTTAAGCGCCTAGAGCAGCGGTTCTCAACCTGTGGGTCGCGACCCCTTTGGCGGTTGAACGACCCTTTCACAGGGGTCGCCTAAGACCATCCTGCATATTAGATATTTACATTATGATTCATAACAGTAGCAACATTACAGTTATGAAGTAGCAATGAAAATAATTTTATGGTTGGGTCACAACATGAGGAACTGTATTTAAAGGGCCAGAAGGTTGAGAACCACTGGCCTAGAGAGTCCTGAATAAATGGGGACTCTTAATGTCTTTCTCACAACAAGGAAATGGAGACTGAAAGAGGTTAAGTAATTTGCTAGTTAATGACTACTTTACATAAGTAGTTAATGTTGAAGCCAGAAGTTGATATCACTGTACGACCATATAGTGGAAAAGTCTATAATTTTTCCTTGTGTTTCTTTAATGACTCCTCTAAGTTGTAAGTTGCAAATATAATAGAATGTTATTACTTTTCTTAGCTGTTTTGACAAGTTCAACATTGTATACTAAAAGGATAACTAATACTAGTTATGCTAACATGTGATCAATTACAAGGCTTTACGGGAAGACTGGCTAAGCGGACCACAAGTTTATCACCTAGACTAGATGACACCGATCCTGCCGGGGCAGCTAATTTAAATTACAGGCAGAAGCACCGGTGGGATGGAAGCAGCCGCTGGGCTGTGAGCCTTGAAAAGTCAAATCTATAAAGTGACAGCAATGGCCCACAGCACGTGATATTTAATACAGGCCGGGAGCATGAAAGTGAGTTGTGATTATAAGAATGTGGGCATAGCCACCATAAAACACCTTTATGCTTTCATTTGTACCAGGTGCTACATAAGCCAATTAAGAATTTTCCCCCCCACAAAAAATGGATAATTATAGGAGGGGGTGTTTGCATTGGGAATTTGCACTTTTAAAAGGTTTCACCAAAAAAATAATTTAAAAGCTGTAATGGAATATCTTAAATAGGATTTATAAAGGTAAAGCAAGATTATGCCCAGAGAGAGAACACTGAGTGGGAGATGGAAGAGAGAGCAACAGAACTCACACTGAGGTAGGCAGTTCTCTCTGATAGTTCAGAGATTATGAAGACTCCTGTCCCAGGCACTGTTTTAAAGACAAAGCGGAAGATCAATCCTCTCCTCATCCACAGGTCCATTAGAGACAGGTCATTCTTTCCTCATGCATCTAAAATAACGGCTTTGAGCAGAGATAAAACGTGTAAAGCTTCATTGAGAAAAATCGCATTTTCTTTCAGACAAGTTATGAACAGCGGATACATGTGCATTTAGAGTGTCCATAATCATGGCTCTTGCTACCTGGCTCTTGTTATAATTGCTGTATACAAAGAAGGGTTGAGAAACATAGAAGAATCAAAGTTACTGTGGAAACGACAGCTCAGAAATTCCTGTAATCTTTCTTTTTACAATTAAAAAAATTCAATATGGTTTTCTTTTTTTTAATTGAATGGATTATTATCATTAGAACTTGGCTTTTAAATCTGAATAATGTTTTCCCCATCTTTTGAAGAAAGCACTTCAACTATAGAAACAATTCAGTCTGATCTTCATGGATGGACCCATCTGCTGAGTGTGCTGATGAAAAGCCACCACTTCCCAGTAGATGTTATACTTGTAGATAACAATGTTCCAATAAAAACATGACATATTATTTCTAACACAGAATGAATGATCTCTTCCACAGGCTAGTCTAATAATAGCAGTCTGGATCAAGAAATTCATAACCAGTAAGTTAGTGATTAAGTGCTAAAATTCATCTCCACGAATAGTACTGCTTTTAAGAAATCTGAAATTCAACACGCATTCCTCCATTTAGCGGAATTGTTGCCAAATGTCTACCAAGGGCTCATGCTTCTCTTCCATAATGTAGAGGTGTTGCTGGGAAGTGGCTTCCAAGCCATGGACTACATTTCTCAGACACCCCTGCATCGAGGTGAAGCCACGAGTCTAGTTCTCACCAATGGAAGTGATGTGTGACACTTTCCGTGCAAGGTGACTCAGTCAAGAGTTGCGTATCCTCAACCTCTTCTGAGAAGATTGTGAGACCCAAGGTCAGAGGTCAGCAAAAGATAGCCTGTGGGCCAAATCTAGCCTGCCACCTGTTCTTGTGAATAAAATCTCATGGAAGACAGCCATGCTTGGTTGTCTTTGGCTGCTGTCTGCACTGCAGCTATGGGGTTGAGAAAGTGCCAGGATTATGTAACCTGAAAAGCTTAAAATATTGACTTTCTGGCCCTTTAAAGACAATGTCTTCCAGTTCTTGCCATGGGGGATATTGGAGACAGTATGGAAGGAGCCTGGGTTCTTAAATCACTGCTGTGGCAAAGTGCCCAGTCAGGAACACCCTGTTGTGATCTGAAGGAGTGGGAAAGAAATAAACTGCATTTGAGGCATCTTAAATTTTTTATTTAAAAAGATTGTATTGTTTTAGTGTCTATTCAAAGAGAACTGGAGTGCCAACGTTTTATATGGCTGAAAGAATGCTTGAATAAAATTTCTAATTTGCTACAAAACTGGCTAATGTCACCGGGCAATAAAAATGTAACCTTTGAGTTATCTTTCCTATGGGACAGAAATTATTTCTATCACCACTGGACAAAATTCACTGGACTGCTATCAGACAAGAATCATTTCCATCATTACCAGTTTTTTTTAGAAGTCATTATCTATCTACTAAGCAACAGTAAATAGCAATTCAAACCAAGGAACACAGCCCTAACGAATCAGACAATTCCCAGCTAGCATGTCATGGAACACTAAAATGCATGCAGCAATATCTCCTGGCTATTCCAAAGTTTTAATGGTCTCATAGGCAAGGTGAATAAATATGGTCCGAGTGACTGTATTTACATGGATTCAATTCTAGAATCATGGGATTCTGTGGCAGTAAGTACAAATTTATCTTTGTAATACACCATAAAGTCCTAGTTCTTTTAGCTTTTCTGTTGTTCTCTTTCTGCATAAAATATGTAGCTCTGTAATACACCATAAAGTCCTAGTTCTTTTCTGTTGTTCTCTTTCTGCATAAAATATGTAGCTTCCAAAACTTGCTCTCCCACACAATAACCTGAAAAATTTTGTCAAATACTCTAACTCACTTTGGTTTACTCATGACAGTGAGGCTGCTAGCAGGGAGTGGAGTCTTCACAGCTCTGCACCATGTGTGTGTGATTCCTCTAACCAGATGGAGAATGTTCTGTTTGTAATCAGCAGCCTGGGTCTACGCTCAGTGAAGGAGGAGTGAGCCTTGGTTCCTCCTGCAGACGGAGTTCCAGCTAGAACCAATGCATAGCTTTCTTTAGCTGATTCCCTTTGGATAAAAGGTCAACTCTTCTTTGATTGAAATGCTCCACAGGCTGCCCAAAGATGTTGAGGAAAAGGGAGGAACCCACAATATTCTTTTTATGTGTCCCTATCTGTTACTGCTGGTGTGTTTTTCTCTCTCAATGTATGAGTTGGTCTTCTAGCATGTAGTTGAAATAATTTGTTTTCAAAATCCATAAAGCATTTCATATTAATATTCATGTGCACTGTAAACAAGTTTGACTATGAATTCAAGAGGCTGAACTAGAAAACCTTCAAGTTCTTGAGTTTGTGATCAAAGTTATTATTTTATACTAGAGGCCCAATGCACAAAATTCGTGTCGTGCATGGTGGGAGGGGTCCCTCAGCCTTTCCTGCACCCTCTCACAATCTGGGACTCCTCGGGGGATGTCCGACTGCTAGTTTGGGCCCGATCCCACAGGCAGTCGAACATCCCTCACAGTCGGACATTCCTCTCGCAATTTGGGACTGCTGGCTCCTAACCGCTTGCCTGCCTGCCTCATTGGCAGAATAGGCATTCAAATAAACATTTTTTTTTAAAAAAAAATGCCAAGTCTGGTCAGATTTGAGAAGAAAGGATGGGCAGAATAGGCATTCAAATAAACATTCTTTAAAAAAAATGCCAAGTCTGGTCAGATTTGAGAAGAAAGACTGCCCCTAACCACTCACCTGCCTGCCTGATCGCGCCTAACCCCTCTGTCTGCCTGCCTGATTGCCCCTAACAGAAGAAAGGCTACATGAGAATTTTGAACTTAAATAAATTGTGGTGAAGAGGAAAGTATTTTTAAACTCAGATAAGCATGACATAAGTATGAGAGAATCAGTTTAAAATGTCTAAATTAAAAAACAAACAAACCACAACAAAATGTCTAAATAGTGTTTCTGGAAAATCATACATTTTGATTTAAAACTTTAAAAACTGACAATCTAATGGTAACTTACAGAGCTTTTGTTTTTATTAAATTATTTGAATCAAATATTTGGGAGTGCAGTTTTCATCAACAGTAACTACCCACAATACTCCGTTTTCTTTTTGGAAAGCTTGTTGAATATTCATCATTTGTTTGTTCACTCATTCATCCAACAAAGTCATTAAGTGTCTGTAAAGCATCCTCATTGCTCTGGGAGCTTGGTATTGCCTCCCTCCCCCCCCCCCCCCCATAGGGCACATTGTTATAAGGGAGAGTTGGCTCTGAGGCCAAACTGCCTGAATTTGACTCTAGGCACCTCCACTTATTAGCTGTGTAACCTTGAGCAAGTTATAAAAGATTGTCATGCTCAGCGTCTTGTTCTGCAGAAAGGAAATTAGTAAAAATTCCTACATCACTGGGTCTTTGGGAGTATTAAATGAAATGCTCTATGAAAAATTCCTGGAACAGTGAAGACAAATAGTGAGTAATAATATACTTCTGCTATAAGCAGTATCTGTAAAATGGTTCAGTTCTAACATAAAATATCACAAGCTGTGTATTATAAAGGAAACACATTTACATTTACCAAATATTTCTCCTTGTACCCATCCCCGAATAACAAAAATATCTTTTTTCTCCTCTCAACCAAGTAAACGAAGACAAAAGAGCCAAGACAAAGGCATTTTTGCTTCCTGATTTAATTGCCTGTTCAGAAAAGGACAGTTCAGGTGGCCGGCTTTCTCAAATGGTAGTCTACATGAGTCAGCTCAGTTAGTTCGTAATATTGCCATAGGCATTGTAACTACTTGGGGAAATGACTCCAGGAAGAGAATGCGTGGGTGGAATGGACAGAACAGCCACCTTTCCACTCCTCAGCCAGCAGAGCAATGCTTCCAGAGGACAAGGAGAGTCTATGCATAGGTTTCATCTTTATATCCAGTTGTCATCACCACCTCATGAGAACTTGCATTTCCTTCCATACTGTCTTAATTAAGCTCACTGTGCTCTGCGACCAGCAACCTCATGGACAATTGCTGCACCATCCCTAAGCCTGCCTGTTATAGTGCTCACATGATCTCAATACAGAGGCATCCATCTCATCCAGAAAGTTAGTTGTACCACTAGTAATAATGTGGTGTCTCCATGACCACCTTGCCAGCCAGCACCACCCAGTTTTAAGATTCAAGCACATTCAATTTATGTATAATATGAGGATGTGTGGCATCTATTTTTAGGGGATGTGCTCTATTGCAATGAGCAGAAGACCAGACACAATGGTATACAATGGAGCATGTAACCTTGGGAAAACCATTTGATGTCTGTGTGTTATTCAAGATGAGATGAATATTGATTCCCAAAGGGCTGTTGTTAAGCCAAATGTAGAAATCTTTGAAAAATGAAAGAGCTATGTAAATGTGGCTAATAATAGAACCTTCAAAACAAAGATGAAAGTCTTCAAGGATGATTTAATTGACAATGACTAGAGAGTAATCTGTTTCCTTATGCCTCCACATACAACAGAAGGTGACTAGGAAGTTCACATTGGGTTGTTTATACAGCAACTTTCTAACCCACTCTGACATGCAAATCATGTACCTTCTGCTAAATTTGTATCCAGTTGACAGAAATAGACAACTTGGCAGAGTCCAAACAGGTAGCACTGTATGACTAACATTCTCGCCCACAATGACTGAGGAAACCTCCCCCGACCCTTTTTCTTTTGTCCAAGCCACGATTGATTGGAAAGAGGTCTCAGCCTGGAATTGGAGATGAGCAGATCTGAGCTGGTTGTGCTGACAAAGCAAATGGTAAACTGATCACTTGCTATACATCAGGTTCAATTAAAAAAAAGGGTTGCTGTGGGAAACTTGAGGTCCACAAAGGAATCATTTGGAACACCTCATTGATGACAGGAAAGAAGTGACAATGAGCTCTTCTCCGGGGGCAGAGTGCCAGCAGGGCCCACCAGAGGCCACTTCTAACTAATATTTCTAATATTAGTGTTAGTTGCCTCAGAAAGAGGGTCTGAGCCTAAACCCTACCAAAGCAAGACAGCTTCCTATGGTAGCAGTCCAGTTTCTTCCTGGATTTCACTGGTTGTGCAGTTTTCAGAAGTGGCAAATGATGGACTAGTAAAGGCCTTCCACCATTCAGTTTGGTTTCTTATTTAGAACACCGCACTAAGGTACCAAGTTAATGGTTTTAATTTTTATATTGAAAAGTAGTCTCTTTGGTCTGTTTCAAGGTCTCAAATCATTCCCCTAATCCTGCTAAGATTTCACCTTAAGGATTTAGGTTTCAGAGCATCCGGAGAAGCATTTGGCTATGCTGTGTATTACAGACACTCCTGGAAGGCAGCTAAGAGTTCATGATCTGCCGGGGCAGCTGGAATTTCCTGTGAGGAGGTCCAAGCCTGGCTCTACAATCTGGGTGCCATGTTTAGGAGGTGTCTCCACAGTCCCAGGCACCAGGGGAGGCACCTGAGATGAAGCGCGTGATGGAGGAGGTGACAATCTGGGGGAACACAGACAGGTGTAGAATCAGCCATCTTCAACGTGGTAGCTATCAAATGTTCAGAGCAACCCGAGGGCTCTGTGAACAAGGACAGGATGATGCGCTCTGCCCACTCAAACCTGAGCCCCGAGGACCAGTGGGGTTTCATCAGCCCGCGAGAAAAGAAAGGGGGCTCAAGAAATGGGAAAGTCATGTGCAAAGGTACATGGGGTAGTTAGGGAACCAGATGGTGGAGGTAGTAGGACCTCACTGAACCTCAGATTGTCCACTGTAAATTTATGCCACACAAGTCTGTCCTAAGAATTCAATAGAGGTTGCTATGCTAGTTCCTTTATCTCAAAGTAGGGTTTGGGGATCACCTGTGTCAGAGTCATCTGAGGTGCTTGTCAAAAATCCATATTACTGCACCCCAACTCTGACATTCTTAATTTAATCTGAGGTACAGCCCAAGGAGGCGACTTTTTAATAAGTACTTAGGTACTAAAGATGGAGAACCACTGGTGTCATTTATAGAGATTCTGAGCAATTCAGAGGTGAACTGAACTGATTTCACAGACCTGCTGTGTAGTGAAAGGACTAGGTCAGCATGTTTTCAAAGTTGGACTGAAGTGGAAAAAATAGAACGATGTATGTGTACACATACTGGGAAGAGATATTTCCCCTGAGTTTTTCGTCTTGATCTATATAGAAATGCACTTAAAGAAGTCTGAACTGAGAACTTGCAAAAATATACATACAGGTACATATACAGATACTGCATTTAATGGTGCATAAAGTGCTATATACATATTATTTCACCAAATCAGCATTAAATATCAAGCAATTCTAACTGCAATGCAAGAAATTTGATATCTCTCCATAATTTTACTTGAAATCATATATTATTTTCCTTCAATGAGTACTTTATGATTTAATATTATGACCTGATTTTTTTCTGCCAAAGCCTTTTTTCAAAGGCTTAGCACTGAAAATAACCGTACTAGTATCTATGAAAACATACTTGGTTAAGTGGGCCTACATATCACTGTAATTGCTTTCTACTGGCAAGTTAGTAGCCAAATAAAATGGGATATTATTCAATTATTGAGACTCAGGATTTACTATCATTAGTATAGTTCAAGTTGAATGTGATTGTGCAAGTTTCCAATACAGTGCAAAAGAGTGAGTTTAAAGCTGTGACTTCTGAGCTGGAAAGTGGAAGTCTGAAGTAGGCCAGGAAGGGAGTTCCAGGGAAGGGAGATGGCAGGAAAAGGGGTGAGTGGGAATGAAATGTACATAGAGAGAGCCAGTGGTACTGAAAAGGGAGTAGGATTTGGAAACAGACTTGTATTCACATCCAGGCATCTTCACGTACTTCGCAAATTAATTAGCTATGTAATCCTCAATTTCTTCAGTAAAGTGGGAATTTTATTGTCTATGTCACAGGGCTGCTATGAGGATTACATTAAGGTAGAGGTAACTATTAAAACTAAACACAGGTACATCTAACAGCAACTTTAAAACACACACACAGATTTTCTTTTTAATCCTCAGACTGAATTTCAGCCATTGATTTGGTGTCTGAAGAATCGAACATAAACTCTGCCTTTCCAATGTCATTAGCCACACAGGCTGAAAAGAGTTGAACCTTTGATGGGCAGGCTTGTCAGAGAGTGCCTTTGGGAAGCAGGGTTCCTTTTCACAGCATCTCATTTGCTCTGAATTCTTCAAAGATGAGATTGTATGAACAGCTGCCGATTTTAAATACACAGTTGGAATGCATGTTGGCGCTAGAATATTTGGATGTTTATAAACCACTTGGAGAGGGATTCATAACATCAACTGGTATGTATACAGAGTGCTCAGGTTACACATGGTTAAAAAATAAAAAGGGGAAGGTAGAGAAATTGAGTCAGGTCAAGCTCCTAGTCATGCCTTCTAAACAGAAGAGAACGGGAGACCACGGCTTTGTCTCCAGCCACAAGTTCAGAAAATGTAAATAACAAGGGCTCCAAAGAAAAATGGTAGACACCCATGACCTTTCTTTAAAAGGGCAGTACAATGTGAAGATGTTCACCTGGGGAATTAGAATTTCTATGTGAAGTCTTAAAAGGAAAATAAAATATGACTGCAAATGGTCTTACAAACAGCAGGTTTCCAGCCAGACAGGCCCACAGCCCCTCAGCCCATGGAGTCCTGGAAAGGTCTGGGGAGAAGGCTGTGAGGATGGTGATCCGAGTAATTTTGTGGTGCATGGGCTGTGGATTTCCTCTGGGCAGGGCCTTCTCCGGTTAAGCAATGTCCAAAGAGCCAACCTCTTCAGGAAGCCGGAAAGGGGAGGCTGCCTATGTATGTTGTCTCCCCAACTCAGGATCGTATATCAGCCTTTGCCAGGAGATCTGGTCACTAGGTTCCAGGCAGCATGGAGGGAAACTGAGGAGCAGGGGCGTGAGCAAGAAGTCAGCAGTGTCATATCCTTGAAAGCAGCACCCAGGTTGCACAGGCACTTATTTCCTAGCAAGACCCACTGCAGCTCATGTTTGCCTCCTCATGGCCTGCACCAGGCCTCACCTAATGTAATCTAGTGGATTCGCTTAGGTTAAGCTAATTTGAATGAACGGTTACCTAGAATTGTACTTAGTAATCATGCAAAAAATACTTTTTTTTTTGGAACAGGCTTTTCACTTGCAACCCCTAATTCCCATCTTACCTACTTACCCCCAGAATCGTCTAAAGCACATTTAGCCAATTCAGGGATGTTGGAGGGAAATGAAAAAAAAATTAGCAGCAGTAATTTTGTTTAATTTATTTAAGTGGAAAACTCAAAGTATTTTTTCTCCAACCAGATTGATTATATAGAGTTTTAAATCAGATGTCAAAATTCTGAAATCTGTGACAACAGAAATAAAACCTCTCCAGTGAAGGAAACCCCCCATGAGTCATTTTCAATTCTTTTGTTATTGTAGTCATTTTATTGGGAAAACAAAATACAATGCTTTTCTGGAGACAAAAGCACAATCCCTAGTTCTAAACCTCTGTCAATGCAGCACAAAAGCACAGAGATATTTTGCTTAACACCAGAAACCTGCAAATGAAAAACTGAAAGTCATTGGTAACCAAGGAAACTAACAATGAACAGTTGGGTGTCACTGGGACTCTTTCAAAGGAAGATAAGAAGGGACAGGGGGAAGAGAATGCGACATAGGTTAAATCCCAGTGTGAGGAAAGATGCACTATGCCAAAGCATCCTGTAAATACCATCTCTATTTGCATTTTGCTGATTTTTTTTTTTTTGGTAACAAAATTCTCTGCTACAAACAATTCAGCACAAATAGCACATGTTTTTGGTCTTAGTCCACAGAGTTGTGTTAAAAGACAGTTCATGTTTCATCTACCTGTGACCATTTGGGTTGCCCCAATTTTGCCCTCAAGGGCTGTCACCCCAAAGCACATACCAGACATTTCCTGACAAAATATTTATTTGCTGTTGTGATTGCCAAGTTATCCTTCCTGGAATATAACATTGTCAACTCTATCTATCATGATGCGCACCCAGATATCTGCCTACACAATCATCTCTCTCCATTTTAAGTCACCAGACACACCCATAGGATGGCAACCCTGGACCCAGAGGAACCCTGGGGCAAGAAATAGACAACCAAAGAGATAGGACAAATATACAGAATGAAAAAATGAAAGACATCCAATTGGAAAAATAGCAAGAGAAAACACAGGAATTGTATTTTGCCAAAGTTAGCTGCACAGCACGACATGTGGGAAAGAGGGAGTGAGTGGAAAAAGAGTTGTCATCACTCAGGGCTGGCTTTCTAGACCAGCTGGACCAGGAGGCAGAGAGGGAAGGGGCCACAGGAAGCTTCTGAGGTAGGGAATGCGGCAGGTGCGACTGTTCGAAGGTAGGAGAGAACAGTTCCTACTTGGTGTAAGCAAGTGATTGTGTGGGTGCCTGTGTGTGATGGGGCTTGCTCAGTTTGAACATGGAGTATAATCTGCAGTGTAAGAAGGGGCTAGTGGGATAAGGATGCACATGATTAGGAATCTGGAGTTTATAGAATTAGAACTGAAAGGGACTTTGAAAGAAAAAGTTACACTGCTCAGCCGTTCCTCTTCAGGCAGATGAATATCCACACCGTTGGGCATCTACTATGGTACCTTTATTTTTATATTTTCCCAAAGGAGACTCTATGACCTTACAAATATTATTATTGTAACTATTTCCTAAGGGCTTTCTGGGCACCAGATGGCTCAGTTGGAAGTGTATAAGTATTATGTCTAATCCTCGTGATAATCCTGTAAGGTATGCATGATTATCCTCATTTCACTGATGAGAAGTCTGTGGTTAGAGAAGTTAGGTAACTTGCTCAAGATCACACAGTTATTTGAATGTGGGATTCAGATCTAAGTCTGATTCCCAAATCAGAACATTCCCACTACAGCTGTTGCTTTTCTCAGAGGTACATTTCAGAGGGCACACGAGTCAGGGAATCATTTCTGCATGTAGCCCACCTCAATCCTCTGGTCCTGGAAACATGATCAAATGTTTTAAGACAGATAAATATTTGACTGAAAGGAGCAAATTCCTTTGGTCACCCCTTGGATTAAGACAGATAAATATTTGACATTATCATGAACTGAAAGGAGCAAATTCCTTTGGTCACCCCTTGGATTTTCTATCAGTGATATGGGGTAGAAGTACCAGCATGATGCCATGGGCAGGTATCACATCTGCTTTCCTATTTCTGTTCTTGGGTAATGCAACTGACTAAGAAACCTATAAATTAAATTGCTTGTAGAACTGTAGTCCAAGGGGACCTGAAACTGTCTACTTATGGTTTCTCTTTGGAAGCAAGCCAGGAATTTCTTGGCAGGGAGCGAATGGTCAGACCTTAGGTACCATCCTAAGATATTTTTAATGTGAGCTTTGTCATGCAGGAAGTTGCTTCCAATTAGGCTTAAGTAGTGGGCAAAAAAGTGCTGTCTCCAGGGAGGCACCATCTGAATGGAGGCTCTGAATGGAGGCTGCTTGATGGAATGAATCAGGCTTCAGGACTTGGGGGGAATGCCAAGCAACAAATTAGTTCTGCATCTAGTAGATGGGGTTGTAATTTCTTTTTTGATGGCTGGGAGGAGGGGATGAAATTTTGCAGGTGAATGTTCTGAGGAAGTCCCCGTAGGCAGGTGGAATGTCAAAGTGTTCGATGTATATTTGAGGGGTGAAAAGGGTGACCTCAACACATACATGGGGTCAAACCAGAACTTAGAAAAGGAGTGGGAAAGTGGTGGCTGGTTAAATCAGGCTTACAGCCCGTTTTGTTAGGAACAGAATGATTGTTGCATTTTAAAGGGTTAAAAAAGAAAGAATATTAAACAGAGGCCATGTATGGCCTGCCAAGCCTAGAATATTTACTATCCAGCCTTGTTTTGCTGACCTTGGCTTGAACATTGCCATATGGGATTTTAGGGCCCCTCCATGCCTCATGGTTCCACTCTGGGTGTTTGATCACTTTTGCTTTTTACCTTGTACTCAATTTCTGGTTCAAGCTTTCCTCTCTCTTGGATCCTTCCACTCAGCTTAAAAATACATTTATGTTTCCTCAGATAAGGACTTTCTCCTTGACCACATTCAGGCTCATCTGAGCCCTCTTCTAGACGAGGCCTTAACCTTGGCCTACAATGACTGTACCCCCGCCACTCTACTAAGAGCCTTGAACAAACTCTAGCACAGTTTCTAACAGCCCAAAGCTCTGTGTCTGCGTTGACCTCCCCGACCCCCTTAAGTTCACGCCTGAGAAAGCTCAAGGCTGCTAAAAGAATTCACTATTTGTTCCAGCTAACACCTGAAGAGAGGACCCCTATCTCTCAGTCTCTGCGGGACCATAGGAGCCTAATTTTGATAAGGGTCAAAGTTAAAAATCCCAGAGGGCCTAATCCACTTCCTGATGCTACTTGAATCCCCCTCCCCCCTTCATTCCTTTGTATCATTCTCTCTTTTAAAGTACCCAGTCACCTCTGCATGGATCCAAGTTGAGTTCAGTTTGTATGGACTCTCTTCCGTAGAGATTATTGAATAAGATCAGCCTTTAACTAGTGTCACCTTCTTCTCTGACACCTCCCACATCTCCCACATTTGGTCCCTTGTTAGAGTGGCTTTCATTCACCACCTCTGAGCTCTTATCTCCCCTCCCACCCACTCCTCAATCCCGGCCACCAGGGTGCTACCTCCGCCCAATCCCCACTGACCTCCCAGGGGCCTCCTTCCATCTCATCATCCGGGGCTTGGCAGCTCTTCTTCCTGAAACGGCCCAAGAGACCAGGGCACTGCCATCAAATGGTTCTAGTCCTTCTCTGACGAATCTGGCTTTCCTCCAATCCACCTTCAATGTTGGTGCTCCCTGGGGTCTTTCCTTGGCCGTGTCCCACACTCTACGCACCACACCCTTGTTAATGGCTTCAACCAGCACAATCTACTGTCCCAAGGTTACTATCTTTTGAGTCTCTGGACATCTCCTCTCAAACTGCATGTGCCAAACCAAACATCCCACCCCCATACTTCCTCCTCCTCTTATATTCCTTTTCTCAGTTAAAGCAACTCCATTTGCCTAGTTGCCAAGCTTACAAACGTAGAGACACCTCTCTCCCGCTCCTTCTCACATCTTATCTCAAAACCCCTACATCCTATGGAGGACATAGAGAAGATAACTAACATTTAGTGAGTATCTATTATCAGAAAACCATGCTAGACAGCCCACGTAGGTGATATCACTAAATCCTCACAACCACCTGTGAGACTGGAATTGTCATCACCATTTACAAATCAGGAAATTGAAAGCCAGAGAGTTGCGACCTTCCCAAAGGCCTCACTGTTAGTGAGAGGCAGGTGATTCCAGAGCGCATGCTCCAGTGTGCTACTTGGGCAAGTTAACGTGGTGGTATACCCTGGAGGCAAAGAGGGTGAGACCAGAAATGTATCTTTGTACCGGGCTTGGAGACGGAAGGAAGAGTACATGGCTCAAGTCGCTCTTATTTCTTGCACGCATCCATGAAAAAGTCATGATGCTGGGCCTCCTGTATCCAAATCAGCCCTGCCTGCATGAAAAACAAAGACAGAAACCCCACCTCCCCTCTCTTCACCAACTGCCCTGCTGAGGGCATGTGCCAGGGTGGGCATTTGATCTGGAGCAGGTGCCAAGGCCCCGAGGCCCAGGGCTGCACACAGGCGTGTTTCCCCAGAGATCCTTATTAAGCCTTCCTGCACCTCGGGCTCACACAGCTCGGTGCATTCTGGCCAGCTAGCCTATGATTTAGAATCTTTATTTCAGAAGAATGGCAATAAGGAGCCCAGATCATCAAGCCTTTGTTCAAATTTCTGCCAGCTTTAGAGCTTGAGGAGGTTCGGATTTTAGCTTACAGAAGACAAACTACATTGCCAGGGAAGGTGCTTCTCCATGCGGCCCCTTAAACTGCATCCTGTTTCCCATTTATTCAAGAATCTGACAAACTTCCCTCCATGGCTTGTTGGTTCAAACTCGCCCTTGTTCCGTACCCCATGCGGTGTTCTGCAGTCTGACTTCTTCTTTTTTTTTTTTTTAAAAAAAATATATTTTATTGATTTTTTACAGAGAGGGAGAGGGATAGAGAGTTAGAAACATCGATGAGAGAGAAACATTGATCAGCTGCCTCCTGCACACCCCCTATTGGGGACGTGGCCGCAACCAAGGTACATGCCCTTGACCAGAATCGAACCTGGGACCTTTCAGTTCGCAGGCCGACGCTCTATCCACTGAGCCAAACCAGTTAGGGCAGTCTGACTTATTCATACGTGGCTGCTTCTTCACCCCATCCGACACTCACATGCAGACAGCCAGTTAGATTCTCAAAAGTGCTTTCAGAGGAAGCCGTCTCTTATTGAAGCAAGTTGTTGTTGACTCTGATTTTTTTTTTAACCAGGCTCTCTTTGATAACACAAATCATTCATTTTAGAAGTTTCACTGTGATGCCCCATAGAAATTTTGAATCACCTTAAGTGAATGTCCACTTTGCTTTTACAATCTTGTCCCTTTTTCCTGCCATTCACTTCTTTTGCATCTCTCCACAATGTCAAGGACAGCCTTCCCTCCACAGTATGGATCCCCCCACCCCAAGTTTGTATTGAAATGAGAAAAAGGGTAATCAGCAGTTTGTAGCATTCAAGTGCTCTTTTACCTCGGGCTGTAAAAGCTTTCTGCAGGTTACAAACTCTAGGAGCACTCAGGTGCAAGGAAAACAGTGCTTTCAGCAAGGAATTCACCAATCTGAATGGAATATTTTTTATTATGTATAGGTATGCATTGTCATTACCAGTCTTGTGTGAGAAATGTTTGTCTAACATTCCAGATTCATTAAGTCTTAAGAACATTTAACTAGCTAACTCTTGCTAGAAGGGGCTGTTTGCTAAAGAGGAAGAAGCAGTGAGAACCATGAGTTTTACCCTTATTATCTGGGAGTTGTCTGACGAAGTGCCTCTCCTTGCTCCCCCTTGTGGGTTCTCCACCATCTGCTGAGGCTGCTGGGGATGTGTGCACCCCCTCTGCCCACACAGAGGATGGTGTAATCAGTCCCTGGAGAATCCAGAGCTTCACATAACGGCAGCCTGTAACTATATACAACTTCAGTTCACTGAGCCGGAGCACGTGGCATCCGATCTCGGCATTTTGGGCTCCCCTTTCGCTCTCACTTGGACAACAACTACTATCTTCCCTCATGTAAAGACCTTCTATTGGGACTCACTGTTGGATGGGATTTAAAACAGACCCCTTGATAAAGATCTCTTTCTCCCTTTATACCAGAGCCTAGAGCCTTGCTTCTCAAACTTCAATGGGCACGAGTCACCTGAGGATCTTATTAAAAATGCAGATCAAGCCCTAACTGGTTTGGCTCAGTGGATAGAGCGTCGGCCTGCGGACTGAAAGGTCCCAGGTTCGATTCCAGTCAAGGGCATGTACCTGGGTTGCGGGCACATCCCCAATAGGGGGTGTGCAGGAGGCAGCTGATCGATGTTCTCTCATCGATGTTTCTAACTCTCTATCCCTCTCCCTTCCTCTCTGTAAAAAAATCAATAAAATATATATTTTTAAAAATGCAGATCAAGTCAGCAGATCTCAGGTGAGGCCTGCGATTCTGCATTTCTAACAAGCTCCCAGGCACTGTCAGTGTGAACCACTGACCACACTTCTGAGGATAAGGTACTAGATAGATTCAGTGATGCTGTGGTAGCATCTTCCCCCTGCCCCCACGATCTTCCTTTAATACAAAGTCAAGCTTCTTTAATACAGTCAATCTATCTACATACACAGAGGAGAAAACCACCCAGCTGCTTCTGTTGGAATAAACAGTGTTGAGAGCAACGGCAGATGTGCTCTGGTATAAACAGAAAAACTCACTTGCCCAGGGGATGGGAGATACTGTCCTTTCTGCTTTTGCCCCCAAACTGCCCCATAGTCCCAGAGGGAAAGGCTCTCTGAATCTGGGCACCAACTGTCTGTCTCCAAAGAGATGGAACCTCCTGTTTTGTTCATTCTTCCTCCTGGGGGGCGAGTGATGGGGGCTCAGGTGGCAGAAGAGGCTGGTTGCTGCCATCTCGGGTGGCAGTGCCCTCCCTTTCACTGCCCCACCTCAGAGCTGTCCTTGATATGTCTGAGAATTTAATCTTAAAAAGAAAGAAAAAAAGGAAGAAAAGAAACCAAGAGCAAAAAAAATGCCCTATTCTTGCTGTTGTTGCTGATCCTTATCTGAGGATATTTTTTCCATTGAGTTTTAGAGAAAGTGGAGGGCGGGAAGGAGGAGAGAGAGAGAGAGAGAGAGACAGACAGACAGACATCCATGTGAGAGAGACACATGGATTGGTTGCCTTCTGCATGCACCCCGATCAGGGCTGGGAATAGAACCTTGACCAGAATGGAACCTGAGACCCTCTGGTGTGTAGACCAGTGCTCTAACCACTGAGAACACCGGCCAGGGAAGGATGTCTTATTCTTGAGGGAGGCATGGCTTCTGGGGGCAGAAAAAAGCCAGCCACGGGGACAGCTGCCTGAGTGCACGCTTGTGGACAGAGCCATCACACATGAATGTGTGATAGCATCTTAAGGAGATCCCACCCCAATGCCCATGTTCCAATTAGGGATGTACAGGCACTTTCCCTGCTCCTGCTGCTCCCCATCAATTCACACGTCTGTACTAGCTACATGCAAATCCATCCTTCTGCCTGGACTTCAGTGCCTTCGGCAATCTTGTGTCCTCTCAACAGGAGCTTGCATTTAGTTTGTTAAAATCCAAAATCTAGCAAACATCATGGTTTGGCCCCTGTCTATCTTCCTGGGCTGGTCTCCTGCCTCTTCCCTCAGCCTAATCACCTTCTAAATAGCCAATACTGGCTGAGAGGTTGCTGTGGGCCAGACTCTGCCCCTTGAACCCTACAAATTCCCCAGGCTCTTTCATTCCTTAGGACTCTTAACCCCACCGCCCCATTACCAACAGCTGTCCTGTGACTACTAGTACTAGTGAGTACTAGTCTTGTCAAGAAACCAGGCTCTGAAAGCCAAGTTGCTTGCTCAGAGTAAACCCAGGTGGTCTGATACCAGACAACATGCTCTTCATCACAGGAGATACTGCCTTTCAGAGTAACCCGCGGGAATGCTTAATTTTGTTGTATTTGATGTGACGTGTCTACTCTCCAACCCAAACCACAGGGAGCTCTATGGACACATCTTGGCCTTTAGACCTTGTAAGTACGTTCCTCCTCCCTTTTTCTTCACTCCTTGTGTTCCAGGATAGTGATCCATGGACAGCATCACTTTGATCTAGGGGTTGAGAGAGGGTTTGACTGTTCTGAGGAGCAAATACGTTAGCTAGCAGCATTTGCTTTATTGCACTAACTTGAGAGGCAGTGAAAGGCACTGGGGTTGATGATCGGATTGACAAGATACTTTGTAGGCCCTTAAAGAACTCATAGTCTGGAGGGTGCGTCTGGGGAATAGTGACAGGCAAATGAACGAAGTAAAACAGATCTGTCTGGAAACTGTGAGAGCACAGAGAAGGGTGTAAGCAACGCTGCCTGGGGGAATCCCAGAGGAGGTGGCATGGGCCTCTTACTGCTCCTCAGCCCCAACTCGTTTTCTTGGAGGTTGAATGAATACTTTCCTTGGGCAAGAATCACTTGCTCAAGCCAAAGTAAGCTTCAACATGACCCTGGGTTGAAAACACATCAATCTGACTTAGTTCAGACCATTTTACTTGGGGTGTTGGGTGACATGAGACTTTATGAACTTAAGAAGAAAGGTTTCTAGAGTTGGTTCACCAACATGACCCTGGGTTGAAAACACATCAATCTGGACTTAGTTCAGACCATTTTATACTTGGGGTGTTGGGTGACATGAGACGTTATGAACTTAAGAAGAAAGGTTTCTAGAGTTGGTTCAAAGAGAGGAATTCCCTCCTTTGGAAACCCTCATACACTTTAGCAACTATGCTACAAATAGCAAAAAACGGAGACTTCCAGACTGTTCTGAGGTATCTTAAAGGTATTTCTGATATCTTTCACTTGGCCATCGGATGTGAGTTTGAGATAATCAATGCCTGTTTCTAATGGCTGCCATGGTACTGAACAGACTGAATCAAGATGCTCATGTTCATAGCTCCATAGGGGTTCCTGGGTGTGGGGGTGGGGCAGGCACTGTGCTTATTCATCTTCGTATTCCAGCACTTGGCACAGAATATGCTATTCAATAGAAGTGTGGTAAATACTGAATAAATAAACAACTTCTATTAACAGTGAGTTGGTAATTCAAATCTCATTGCTGTATTCTAAGTGTATTGCACTTGTAGAAATCAACTTAGTAACTAATGATTTAAGTTATATAAACAGTATCCTATAATTATGTTTATGCTTGTTAGGACAAGTACAATTTGTGTCTGCCCGTTTAATCTGCTTTAGTACAATACACATTAGAAGTAAACTTGGAGAGACTTTCTGGTTAAAACAATTTTCTTACTGAGTTTTAGAATCTATTTTCCCAATGGAAACCAGAGAATGCAGCCAAAAAGGTTTCAGATCTCTTTTCTCTCTGTTTGCCAATTTTTATATTCTATTCGACAGAATTAAACTCTGAATCATGATTCCTCCTCATTGCGCACACACACACACAGGATTATTTTTCTTTGCTTACAATGTTGATGCTCATTTAAAGAATGTAATGGCACACAGCATGTGCTACAGAAAATAAAACCTAGAGTTCTTAATGAGCAACCAGCATCCCACATAGAAGTGAACCAATGTTTTAAAATACACATTTGCAAATTGAACAACAAATTTATTGACCGCTTACAATGCACCTAGCATTGGAGTCGTTGCTATACATAATTTACTTAAGCCTCCTATTGGCATTAAGATCAGGATATGCCATCCCAAAATATGCCTTTTGACATAAGGATCATTTTGAACTAAAGGCAATTAAGAATCAGCAGAGACACAGAAGCATCGAACAGAACGTTAAACCTCAGAGAGAAGGCAAGAGAGGGAGCGGGGGAGGGGTAAGAAGAGTTCAACCAAAGGACTTGTATGCATGCATATA
>NW_005356259.1:2062738-2064865 GCF_000412655.1 Myotis brandtii
AAATACCGGCTCTTCCACAAAATACCGACTTCTGCACATGGGCCACGAAGTTTCAATCGCACTGTACGCGCGTGCCCGCACGTGGTATTTTGTGGAAGAGCCACACTCAAGGGGCCAAAGAGCCGCATGTGGCTCGCAAGCCGCGGTTTGCCGAGCACGGCAAAAATTTAAATTAAAAAAAAAAGAATCAGCAGATATAGGAAGAGTCTCTGCCTTCCCTTCTCTGCCTAAAAGCAGGGCACAAATTCCAGCCCCCTCCCCACCCAATCCCCCTTCTGTACTCGCATGAGGAGAGTGATGCTTATCACTAGAAACAGAGAGCCTGCACCAAGATGAGTCTGCATAAACAAATCTTACCAAGGTAACCCTTATCTTCCATGATTTCCCCCATATACAGGGGTGGGCAAAAGTAGGTTGACAGTTGTGAGTATGCAAAAACAGTTTCTTGTATTATTTATTTATTTATTTACTTACTTATTTATTTACCTACTTACCTACTTTTGCCCACCCCCGTGTTTTCTAGTCACTTCTCTACATCTTACCATCTCTTAAAGCTCAAATCTTTCCTTTGTTAAGAAGGGTTTATAAGCTCCTGAGTCTGTTTCTTTGAGTTTCACTTCTTTTCTGTGAACCACCGTGTATGTAAAAATATCAATACATTTTTATTCTTTTTCTCCTGTTCATATGTCTGTTGTAGGTTAAATTCATGATCCCTATTCACTGAACCTAAGAGGGTTTAGGAAAAGTGTTTACTCCCCAACAGCAGTATTACCCCTCTGTTCTGTAACCAGGGAAAATGAGGCTCAGGCCAAACCCAGGCCGGTCTGGGGTAACACCTCATGTCCTCCTAGGCCACTGCCTGGAGGGGGCGCGAGAAACTCCCCAGGAGGCACAGCTCTGCTTTCTGACCACGCAATCTGCCCCGAAGAGCAGCCGTGTGGAAAACCTACCCCACAGGGCAGCAGTGTCAGGAGAGTGCCTCAGCAGTTAGACATGATTCCTTTAGAAACATGTTGCTGTCCGTATGCATGATTTCTTCCACAGAATTACTTCACATTCTCTTTTTGTCAGGAACAAAATGTGAAATACTGGTATCGTGAGGAAACACAGCATTCACCAAGGAATTTTTATTTTTATTTTTGAGTCCTCACCCAAGGATATATTTTACTGACTTTAGAGAGAGGGGGAGAGCGAGAGCGAGAGAGAGAGAAAGAGAAAGTGAAACATTGGTGTATGAGAGACACATTGATCGGTTGCATTTTCCCACCTCCACCAGGTATTGAACCCACAACCAAGGTATGTGCCCTGATCAGGAATCAGGGAATCAAACCAGCAACCTGTTGGTGCACAAGACGATGCTCCAACCAACTGAGCCACAATGGCAAGGGCTCACCAAGGAATTATTTTTAAATTCTTTTCACTGGGCAATTGTATTTCATATGGTAAGGCCAGATGTTATTCAGTCTAATTTCTTATTTCTAAATACAGTGGGGCCTTGGCTTACGAGTGTCCCGACTAACGAGTTTTTCGAGATACAAGCCGTCTCTCAGCTGATTTTTTGCTTTGAGTTGCGAGCTAAAATTCAGGTTATGAGCCAGCTTCAGATACTCCACCGCTAGTTGGCGCAGCAAACGTCACAGTCAACGCCACAACATCAGCCCAGCATCATGTGTCTCACTCGTTCACTTTTGATTTGACATATGAGTAATTTGAGTTATGAGCTCCGTTACGGAACGAATTAAACTCGTAAGTCAAGGCCCCACTGTATAACCAAATGAAGGATGTACTGATTTGTAAAGATTCCAAGATTGAGAACTGAGGGTGAGAGGTTTTAAGCTATCCAAAGGGGTCAAGGCAACTATTAAATAATAAAAAAGGACTCCTGTTTTATATTTAAACTAGAGGCCCGGTGCACAAAAATTTGTGCACTCGGGGGGTTGGGGGGGCGTCCCTCAGCCCGGCCTGTGCCCTCTCACAGTCTGGGACCCCTCAGGGGATGACCACCTGCTGGCTTAGGCCTGCTCCCTGGGGGATTGGGCCTAAGCCAGCAATCAGACATCCCTCTGGCAGCCCGGCAGCCCTCGGGGGATGTCCACTTGCCAGCGGGGAGCAGACCTAAGCTGCAGT
>NW_005356259.1:2065588-2074791 GCF_000412655.1 Myotis brandtii
TTTGCACATCTTGCTGATTAGCCAATGGGAAGCGTAGCGGAGGTACGGTTAATTACCCTTTTTGTCTTTTATTAGATAGGATTTTAGGCAAATTTTGTATTTAGCCTAACATGTTTATTTTAAAAAATGTATTACAAGTTTTGACCATATTATAATACATTCATGTGGTCAGAAATAAAAAAAAAAGTCTAAACAGGTTAACATGAAATCTCTATGTCTCACCACTTTCATCATCTCTCCACTTGCTATCCTCCTACTAAATAGGTCACAGAAAGTGTTAGTCACTGTCTATCCTTTCAGGGACGTTTAGAGCATAACCGAGTAAATACAGTGCATGCACACACACACACACACACACACACACACATTCTTTAACCCCCTTCACAATATGTTTTATATTTTATTCTGCATCTTGCATTCCCCCCACAGTTGCTTTGTATTCTGTTGTATATATACATACCAAAATTTATTGAACTGGTCCCCATTTGATGGACATTTAGTTCCTAATTTTTTGTTGGAACGAATAACCTTATACATACATTTTGTACACTTCCAAGCATTCTATAAGATAAATTCCCAGAACTTCAATTGCTAGGTCAAAGGGTGTATGTAAGCATTTACAATCTGACAGATATTGCCATATTTCATTTATTGGAAATGAGCCAATTTGCTCCTTATAAGCTACATAGAAATTCTATTTCTCCATGGCCTCACCAACACAATGGGTTACCAACATTTTTGAACTTGTGTTAATTTGATGGGTGAAAAATGGTATTTAAGTGCAATTTGAATTCTCATTTCTCTTACTATGAGTTAGACTGAACATCTTTTCATTTAAGTAATTTGTAATTCCTTTTTTGTGACCTATTTTTAAAATATCCTTTGCCCATTTTTATTCTGCCTCAATTTTTCCTTTATTGATTTCTAGGAGCTTTTTACATAATTAATAAGTTTAGCTCTTTGTGAGGAAGAAATATTTCCCTAGTTTGCTTGATTTTTCATTTTGCTTAAAGTGGTTTTTTTGCCACTTAGAAATTTTTTGACTTTTATATGTTTGAAGCTATCAATTTTTAATTATATTGCTCTTTGATTTTAAGTCACCATTGGAAAGGCTTTTTTCACTTTGATATTATATAAAAATTCTTTTCATATTTTCTTGTTTATTCATGGCTTCATTCTTCAATTTATAATCATGCAGGGTGTAACATATCAGTCAAATTTTGTTTTCCCCCCAATTGCATTCAGTGGTTCCATTACCATTTGCTGATTAGTCCATCCCCACCGATATGCAATACCACCTTGGTCATATATAAAATTGCATCTACATTGAGGTCTATATCTGAACTTTCTACTCAGTTACATTGGTCTGATTGTTTATTCAGGGACTAGTGCCACACCATTCTACTTAAGGCTTTATAATGTTATAAAATCTAGTGGGGGCTAGTACCCCATTATCGATCATTCTCAGAGTTTCCCAGACTATTCTTGCTTATCTATTTCTCTATGTTAACCTAATTACTTGTCTAGTTAAAAAAATGGAGAGAGGGAAAGAGAGAGAGAGGGACTGCTCTCAAAACCTTTATTGATTGGGCTATATTTGAAAATAGAGAGTGTTGACATCTTTATGAAGTTTGAATATTCCCATCTACATAAAACGTGGTGTGCTTGGTCATCTGTATAAATAACTATGTCTGTTCTAATATTACATAAAATTATTCCCCACCTCCAATCATTTAGCAAAATTGTGCTTCCAGGGAGAAACCACTACCATCACATTTCTGAATCATCTCTGAGGGTATGCAAACCTTCATTAGAAAAGTTCAAGTTCTATTTGATTAAAATGGAAAATATTTTCTCCTTACAATATAGTTGTAACATAACAGAACATGAACCATCATCATTGAAACTACAGATTTAGCTGTGTCTTCCAAGTTGCTTAATGACCCTTCTCAACTTTTCCTTTGTGGCTCTTCACGTCCCCTCACCCATACACAGTGGTAGGCGCTCAATGATCATTTTATAAAACATTGCTTCGCCCTGGCCTCAGTGATTGGACTTTAGAAAATCTGACACCTGTACCTAGAAGTTTAGAGTTGGGATTGAGAGAACAATTTTGTTTCTTTTGGTGGCTGGACCTGTTGGCAGCTAAGCTCGGCTCTATGTTTGAGGAGGAGACAAAGCTGGCTTAGAAAGAGAAGATGGAAGCAGATGCACAGAGAACGAAATGAGAGCAAAGACAGGGATTGCAGAGAGGTCCCTGGCTTTAGCCCTTTCCAGGCTGCCTTCCTGTCCGTGGATTCTATTAAACATCTTTGTATCCTTGTAATAATTCAAGTTGCTTAAGAGAGCCAGAGTTGATTTTTGTTCCTAGCAACTAAAAGTAAATTAATACAGCCAGTCAATGCCTCCATGTAAAGTGATCTATCTTAATTCCATAATAATATGGAAAAAAACACCCTTTAAAACCTTCCAAATTGAGAAATGCTCTTAAATACCTAACGATAGCAATAACAAACACTTATTACATGCTTACCGTGTATTGAATTTGAACACTTAAAACACTCTCTCAGTCAATCCCCACAACTAGCCCATCCTATTTTATAATGTGGACACTGAGGCACGAGTATGCCAAGTAAATTGCCTGCTCATAGTTTTGAGAAAGTCAAGATTTAAACCCAGAACCTGAGGCATCACCTGTGAGCTACCCCGCCTCAACCACTGATGCTGCCTCACAAGAAGCCGTGGGAAAGTTTAAGCAACTCACTGGCCCACGCTTTCCCAGCTGGGGCTGCCACGCTTCCCTGGGCAGCTCTCTGATGGGAGAGTTGGGGCCGAAGAGTAGGCCTGAGTTTGAGAATTACCATGTACTTCCTGGAGAGGCAGTGCCCGCCGTCCCCTGGCTGGGTGGGAAGGCCCAGATTGGAATCTGGACACCAGGTACTGTGCTCTGCTGGAGAACTGCTTATTAGGAACTGGCTTACGTCTTGAGAAATGGGGCCAAATGAAACAGAAAACAATTTCAAACGCCTGAACTTTAAATACAGAAATTATGCCATGGGCGTAACTGTTCAATATTAGTAAGAGCTTTTCGGGTCATATTTTGACTAACGAGTTTACGTGATTCTATTTTGTCTCTCGGCCCACCACATTTACCTTGAAATATAATGGAGTTGATTGACAAAATATGTTAGAAATGAATTTTGAAAAACAAGTATTTTGCAAAAGAAGCCTTTGCCGTACCTTTGGGACTTCTCATCCTCCGACAGTCACCCACTTTTTGATTTGATATACGAGTAATTTGAGTTACATCTCCGTCATGGAACGAATTAAACTCGTAAGTCAAGGCCCCACTGTACTAGTAAGAGCTTTTCGGGTCTATATTTTCTTTCAAACAAATACATGATTCTATTTTTCAGGTGTGCACACCACATTTACCTTGAAATATAATGGAGTTGATTGACTTAGTAAGAGCTTTTCGGGTCATATTTTCTTTTAAACAAATACGTGATTCTATTTTTCAGGTGTGCGCACCACATTTACCTTGAAATATAATGGAGTTGATTGACAAAATATGTTAGAAAAAAATTTTGAAAGACAAGTATGTTGCAAAAGAAGCCTTTGCCGTACCTTTGGGACTTCTCATCCTCCGACAGTCACCTCTGCTGAGCACGATAGGCGGAGGGGTGTTTCTGCGCCGCAGCTCTTGTTTCAAACACGAATTCCATTCACTAAGGTCTGGATTATACGCACACCATGCACCGTGTCCCAGTTTTGCTCATAATTCATTTTTTGGGCCCTGCTTTCCTTTTCGAAAAGAAGAGTAACTGGGGTTGCTCTGCAGGTATGGAAGCAGCAAAGCACAGGCTGTGTGCGCATGGGCAAGGCAATAGGGAGAATCTAGATCCAATGGAAAAACCTGGGTGACTGCCTCTTCGTTATGGTGCGAACCGTCCTATAGCGAGATCAGAGCTGAGACAAGGTCTTGTGGAGGGAAGGTGGGTAGGCAGGGGGGTGGAGAGGAGTGGGTGATGGACAAGAGACCCAGGTGAGTGGTTCCCAACACTCACTACATATCAAAATCTTGTGGGAGCTTTTAAAAAACATCAATACCCAGAGTTTTGTTTTGTTTTGTTTCATTTTATTGATCTGCCATGGAGCTTGGGCCTCTATAATTTAAAAGCTCCTCCAGGTGATTCTTATGCAGCCAGGGCTGGGAAACCACGGTGATAGATGATAGACACGTGGGAGGTAGGGAAGGGGGAGAGGGAATGTCCCAGAGGGAGCAGCAGGCACTGACAGGGGAGGGGAGGCTGCCCCCAGGCCTCTCTCACAGCTCTGACCTGGGCTGCCACGGCTAAGGATAAAGCCATTACTTCTGCTGGAGGTCACACACTATCAGATATCAAGGACCCTTTCTACCAAAATAATTCAGTCTTGGTCACCATAAAGAACCAGCTTGGCAAAAGAAGAAAATGCTACTAATCCAGTTTTATTACAACTGATGCTAGACGTTGCTTTCCCAAGAGTGGGCATAGGCGCTGCGAATTAATCCATGCTTTTTCTTGTGTGTCAGCTTTCTTATAATCACCCAATACTATTTTATGCCATTGTTACAGGCAGTGTGCAAAAAAGAGGTTCCTTGGAAACTGATGGGTTAAGGAAAGTTAGTAAGGAACTCTCACAGTGTTGGCAGGTTGAGTGTGGGTTGGTGTTTCAACAAGAGTTCTTCTGGATGAGAGGATGTGGAAAGTGCATGAAGCTTGCATCCACAGCCACAGAACTGATCATTCTACAGACAGGTCTCCGAGTCTCTCAGAACAACTGAGAAACTGCAGTCGTAATTTATGACTGCATCAGTGAAACATTTCTCTGGTGAGAAAGGAGGACCTTGGTAATTAGTGTTTTGATTATTCTGTAAAATCAATACGTTATTTTGACTACTATTAATTAAACACTGGGAAATGTTTTATCAGTGGCTACAGTCTCCTAGTAGAGAACCAGTAGCTGACATCCATTAATGACCCTGGGATTTGAACTATGTTCACGCATAGGGGCTTATTAATGGGCTTCTCAGAATTTCTCATGGATAAGATCACAGTTCCATAGCCAGCCAAAAAAATCTTGCAATTCTTTCCACAAAGGGTGGAGAGTTCCTTTGTGAATGGGATGTGTGCTGCATTTAGGAAGCTGTACACTGAAGATAAAACCCCCAGTCCCAGCCCCTGCCCAATAGATTTTGCTCAGGTGGCTTAAATTTAAACAAAAACAGTAGTTTTTAGCCTTGGTTGCCCATGAGAATCATCTGGGAAGCTTTTCAAAGGCCCAGGCTGTGTCCCAGACCCAATAATTTAATAGCTCTGGGGATGGGGTCCGGGAATCAATAGTTTGTAAAGCTCTCCAGGTGATTCCAATGTGCAATCAAGATTAAGCACTACTTACCTACAGCTCTCCACAGGGCATTCAATTTCTCCTACTGCTCTAGCTTTACCCTGGAGACTGCAAAATAAATGTAAACTTACCTAGGAACGTTTCAAGAAAATCTATACAAAAGAATCATAATGCATAGGATAATAATGTATACAGAATGTATATGATTCTACCTATAACAGAGTATAACAACAACAAATAATATTATGGGTTGTCTCAATCAATCATAAGAGAAACTATATGAAGTAAAAATGTTACAAATAAGAAAACGGAGGCTATGGAGGCTGCAGGAGTCTACAGGAAGGCTAAGAGAAGTTATCATGTATGTTCCTCTTTTATTTCCTTCACAGGAACAGAGAAGGGAGTCAGAAAGAAATGAGGCCAGGGGAGTTGCTCGCCTGCAGACAGAGCCAGATGAAGCCAAGGCTCTACCACAGAGGAGATGTATGGGTAAATGCTTCCCTGATGAGCCAATTGTATCTGAAGTTCAGACTTCAGATCCTGCGACATTCATGCCCCTTCTGGAAGCTGTTTTTTGGGAACATATCTAAGACAAAAGAACTAATAAGTCATGAACTAAACACACCCTTAGCTAAATATCACTGAAGTTAGGTTAAAAAGGAGATAAGCTTTTAACTTCATAGAACTGGAGAAAAATACGGAGGAAAATCACTGTGTGTTATAAGATTTTAAAAACAAGAGCTTAAGAGGCAGGTGCCAGGTGATAGTTGGGTAATCCTTTAGCATTCAGAATGCCAGCTGGTAAAGGGGCCGCCGTCAGCACCGAGACTCCCACCAGATGTCATCATCAGGTCTGGCAGCAGATGGGAACATGCTGCTCTCCAATCCTCTCCTGTCACGCCTCACGTGGGAGAGTGGGGGCCCAAGTTACGGGAAAGGATGTGGGAGGAGGGTAAAAAGTGGCTTTTCTTTCCACACGGAGGGAAACAAACCCTCTACCTATGACTAACAAGGAGAAAGAAGAGAGAAATTTCATAAGTGAGAGGCTTTCTTTTGTGAAGATGAGATGTACTAGGCCAGGGGTGGGCAAACTTTTTGACTCGAGGGCCACAATGGGTTCTTAAACTGGACCGGAGGGCCGGAACAAAAGCATGGATGGAGTGTTTGTGTGAACTAATATAAATTCAAAGTAAACATCATTACATAAAAGGGTACGGTCTTTTTTTTTTTTTTTTATTTTTATTCATTTCAAACGGGCCGGATCTGGCCCGCGGGCCGTAGTTTGCCCACGGCTGTACTAGGCTCTGGAAATTAAAGGGGGGAGTAAAATGAAACTTTGCAGTTGGGAACATCCTTACTTATGTTTGTTCTATAGCATATTTTGTCTACCATATGTTCTCTACCATATTTTTTTTTTTTACTGTTCATCAGATTATTTATTCACTTGATTTTTAGATTCACTTGTTGATGTGTATTTGTTGTTCATAATTTGTATCTTTACCTTTTTCTTCTTCTTCCTCTTCTTAAAGGATACCTTTCAGCATTTCATATAATACTGGTTTGGTGGTGATGAACTCCTTTAGCTTTTCCTTATCTGTGAAGCTCTTTATCTGACCTTCAATTCTGAATGATAGCTTTGCTGGATAAAGTAGTCTTGGTTGTAGGTTCTTGGTATTCAGCACTTTGAATATTTCTTGCCATTCCCTTCTGGCCTGCAAAGTTTCTGTTGAGAAATCAGCTGACAGTCGTATGGGTACTCCCTTGTAGGTAACTGATTTTCTTTCTCTTGCTGCTTTTAGGATTCTCTCTTTGTCTTTTGCTCTTGGCATTTTAATTATGATGTGTCTTGGTGTGGTCCTCTTTGGATTCCTTTTGTTTGGGGTTCTCTGCGCTTCCTGGACTTGGAAGTCTATTTCTTTCACCAGGTAGGGGAAGTTTTCTGTCATTATTTCTTCAAATAGGTTTTCAATATCTTGCCCTCTCTCTTCTTCTGGTACCCCTATAATTCTGATGTTGGTACGCTTGAAGTTGTCCCAGAGGCTCCTTACACTATCTTCGTATTTTTGGATTCTTTTTTCATTTTGCTTTTCCGGTTGGGTGTTTTTTGCTTCTTCGTATTTCAAATCTTTGACTTGATTCTTGCGATCCTCTGGTCTGCTGTTGGGAGTCTGTATAATATTCTTTATTTCAGTCAGTGTATGCTTAATTTCTAGTTGGTTCTTTATCACAACATCGAGGGTCTCACTAGATTTCTTGAAGATCTCAATACATTTATCGGCGGTCTCACCAGTCTTTTCGAGGGCCTTACTAAATTTATCAGCGGCTTCTAGACAGTTCTTTAAAGACCTTAAAAGTGTGGTTTTGAACTCTATATCCTGCAGTTTGCTTTCCTCCATTTCTGTCATTTGTGTCCTGTTTCTTTGTCTCGGCATTTTTTATGCTTCACTGTGTCGTTAGGGTGCCTTTCTGTGCTAAGTGTCCCAATTACCTGAGGTAGACACTCTTGGTGCACCCCCTTGTGGGCTTTGTGCACAGTCTTGTTGTCTCTACCATATTTTATACTGTGGTCTCTATCCTAGATTACTCTAGGGGAGGAATAGAAAATCAATTTGTGAAATTAAAGTTATGGGCCAGTAGAAAATCTCCGTGTGAAGCAATTTAAATATTGCTTCCAAGCAATCTTTAAGAGCAATAACCAAAATATTTATTATTTGTAGAGTCTATGTTGTTATGTCTGGTTATAAAATTTTGGTTGTTTCTCATTATTTATGTATTACTTTAAAAACATTGGTTAATGTAATAAGGTGCAGATAAACTGATACCTATCATGTTCATGAGGAAGTCTTTTAAAAAATATTTTTACTGATTTTTAAAGAGAGAAACATCAATGCGAGAGTGAAGCATCACTTGGCTGCCTCCTGCATGCCCCCGCACAGGGATCCAGCCTGAAACTCGTGCCCTGACTGGAATCGAACCAATAACCTTTAGGTGCACTGGATGACACCCAACTAATGGAGCCACACCTGACAGGGCCCAGGAAGTCTTTTTTTAAAAAAATGTAAATAATAGAAAAGCTCTGATAATCACAGTATTGCATGTTAATTATGTCTCAATAAAAAAAAAATAAGTGCATCACTGAAAATAAGAGAAAGTTCTGTTAGAACCCAATCTTCTGAGGATATGAACAAATAGTTGTAAATATTTTAACATTGGGATTTTATAATTTCTCCCATTTATTTCTCCTTTAATATAAAGCTTTCCCCACTCGATTTAAGGTTTTTGTCACTAAAACCATAGGTACGTCAGTAAAAAGGAGTGATTTAGCCACCAGAGAAACCATCTCATATTTTACTTAAAGGAAACTGTTAAGAAAGAGAAGTAACTTGGATACTACCTGTTCTCCAGAATAAACCAGTTCTGATTCCTAAGTTTACCTTGTGAAAGAAAAAGAGCAAAATAAAGTAGGTATTGTCAAGAGAGAAATCTAAAATGGAACTAGGAGGCCTCTGAGAAGTTGAGCTAACACCCTCCCTTCATGTGAAACTGAAATTTTGAATCGGGCTACACCAAATGACTATATCCTAATACAGATCCTGGAACTGGCTCTGCATCAATGAACACAGTATTAAAAAAAATAACATCTTCACCTAGCAATAGAAATAAGCAATTAATCATGTTTTGCATAGTTAAGTCTGCTCACCAGCATCAATCAGTTTTTTGAAAGCAACTTGTGTAATCCCCTTGGAAGCTCCCCTTTTTCTTTTTTTATTTTTCTTCAATTTTTTATTTTTATTGTTTAAAGTATTACAAATAGT
>NW_005356259.1:2076588-2125518 GCF_000412655.1 Myotis brandtii
ACCCCTTGGCACATGCCCTCACTCCCCCCAGTGTTTATGCCCATTGGTTATGCTTATATGCATGCATACAAGTCCATTGGTTGATCTCTTAAGCTCCCCTTTTCCTGTCTTTATTAACTCTGTCTCTTTCCCCCCTCAGAGTTGGAGTTTCTACTCAAATCCATGCCTCCAAAATTGCAATTCCTAAAAGACCCTCAAATAAAGCTTTTGTTTGCCTTGCAGTTCTCTGTCAAAACTGATTGACAACCTCAAATGAAAATGGAACAAATGAAGGCTACTTACTGAGAGATAATTATTCCATGAGCGATCAGCCAGATCCTCTTTTATAACAAAATTATCCACTCTACATAATTTATTGAGCATGTTATATTTTCCACGGTGCATTAGGGAAGGAGTAGCATGGTCGCATTCAAGTGAAGCTAATTTAACTCATTGGTTGATGATGTGAAGTCTGATATTGCCACCTTTCTCTATCATGTGCATTGCTGGTGACCAAAAGCAACACATGGTTTAATTTGACATTCAAACTTTTACTACTTTTGATTCTGCTCAAGTTACTTGGCATCGTACTTGGGAATAAGATAGACTGACTCAGAAATAATGTGGTACCAAAACACAGTTGACATACTCTTACTTATTTCCTGTCCTACTTTCAACCTAGCTTGCCTTACTTATTCTTGCTTCCTTACCCACAGGACATGTTCTCTTGGGAAAAGTAATCAGGTCTTTTATATGAGTCTTCCTTAGGAAGCATCATATAAGGGGTAAATAAATATGCATATAAAATCATGTACTATGGTTCAAAACCAAACATAAATGTTTTTTCATTCAATGGTGTAGGTTATCTGGGCAATTGCTTCCCCCATTTGCAGAATTAATCAAGAGTTAACTATTAAGTGCTTAAGATAATTGTTCAAATTTTCATTATTTAGGACACACTTTTCTTTGGAATTCATATGTATACTGCTCCTTATAAATGTATAATTCTTAAGAACTCTGGTTCTATAGAAAGCCCCATGTCATTTATAAATGGCAAGTTCTCCAACTATGCTGGAGAGGAGAGAGGAGAGACTGCATGACAGATGCTGTTGCTGGACATTATGAATGAGGCTCATTGGCCATCAGCCTATTTATAATCTAAAATATTTTCCCCAACACCTTAAAACTGCAAAAATATCATAGAATAAGGAGTTCCGACATATGGAAAATTCAAGTACATTTCCAAACGTACAGTTTTGAGTAATTATTTTATGTCAGTGGTTTTATATATGTTAATTCAAATGACAACCCACATGAACTTGGCATATAGATAAGTAAATTTTAATCACTGATGTGTATGGTTCTTGGTCTCCTTCCAAGAGCCAAATGACAGTTTCCATTGCACTGCTTGAAAAACATTCCACCCCACACCCAAATACTGCCCTATATATGAAATGAGGATTTTATACACCTTTCAAAAAATCAAATATTACTTTAATAAATATATTACATGTACAAATACTTTAAAAAGTCAAATAGTACTCCAAGTCTTACAATAAAAAATAGCAGTCTTTTGTATCCTGCCTTATCTTTTCCCTACCCCTCAGAGGTTGGAGCTGTTTCTTTTGGCATTAACTTCTGTATTTCTAAGTAATATACATCTTCTGCTACTTCAATGCATTTGCTTTACACACTCATCAGTTAAGAGGTTTAATTTTCTTTATGACAAGTGAATATTCTTCCTTTCCTCCTAATATAATTATACTTCCAATTTGGTTAGGTCCATACATATTCAGTGTTTTCATTACAATGAGTATATAAGGATTATTCACTGCTGAGTCAGAAAGTTGATATGATGCCATTTCCCTTCTTGAATTACATTTTATTGTTCCTAGAGTTAATAATTGACTTTTTAATGCACTCATTTTTTTTGAACATCTGATTAAGTCTTTCCCACAACCTCCAACAGCTCTATAAAATGCCTCTCGTATAAATGACAAATATATGGTGAAGGAAGATAATTTGATGTAGGGTGATGGGCACACAATGCAACATACAGATGCTGTCTCATAGAAATGTACACATGAAACCTAAGTGACCCTATTAATCAATGTCACCCCAATAAATCTGATAAAATAAAAATAGATAAATTAAATAAAATGTCTCTCAGTATGAAATTCTACAGGGTCACACTTGTCCTTTAATGTATTGGTCTGTTTCTCCCCTGGAGACATGCCTCCTAGGTCCTCTAGTTTTCTGCTCCAGTCTTGACTGGCTGTGCTGGCCTGGAACAGAGCTGCCAGGCTGGGACTTCTTTTTACTCTCACACAGGAGGCTTCCTTCATCTCTTTCCTGTATTGGATCTCCACTTGTCTTCCTCTCTTGGTTCACTCCTTTGGTTTTGTGACTTCCTGAGTAATGGTGCACTTAAGTAAATTTTTTTTTCTGTGCTTGCATGACTGAAAAGGCATTTTTCTACCTTCCTGTTTATGTTAGTCTGGCTGGATACAGAATTATCAGTTAAAGACAATGTATTTTCTTTTAATAGTTTGAAGTCATTGATCTATTGTCTTCCAAGTTCCAATGTTTCTATTAAGAACTCCAATACTCTTTAAAAAATTATTTTCTCATTTCAGAGAGGAAAGAAGAGGGAGATAGAAACATCAATGAGAGAGAATCATTGATCAGCTGCCTCCTGCACACCCCACATGGGGGATTGAGCCTGCAATCCAGGCATATGCCCAGACTGGGAGTCGAACTATGACCTCCTGATTTATAGATCGATGCTCAACCACTGAGCCATGCCAGCTGGGCCCAATACTCTTTTATTCCTTTACCTTTAAATTTTGTCCATTTGTTCTCTCCAGAAGCTTTTTAGCACCTTCTTTTTCTCCCTGGTGTTCTAAAATTTCATTATGATGTATTTTGGAGTATATCTTTCTTCATTCATTATCTGAGTACTTGGTAGCCTTTTCAAACTAGAAATTAATATCACCCTGTCTTAGAAAATTCTCTTCTATTTCTTTAAAAATATCTTCCTCGCTCTCTTTTAAGTTCTCTCTTTCTATAATTCCTATCAGGTGGATGTTGGGCATTCTAGATTGATACTCTATTTTCTTACCTCTCCCACCCCCATATTGTCTGTCCCTTTTATGTTCTATATTCTGGGAGATGCTTACTTGAAAAAAATTATTTGGCTAGACAATTTTAAATATTCAAGTGTTCTTCCTTAATCTTTATTGTTCCCTTAAAAAACACATAGCATAGTATTATTGTTGTGTGCTTCTCTTAGCTTTTTGAGCATTTGAATTATAATTTCTTTGAGATTTGATTTTGTTCTATCCTATTTCTGTTTCCCCATGGGCTCTGCTTTTTGTTTATTTGTTTTAGTTTCTGAATCTCATGTTGGAGTCTCTCTTCAAATATCACATGATCATTTTCTATCCATTTATATTGAAGAGTGAGGCACAAAAAGATGCTTGGAAGTTCTCTGTGTATAGGTAGGAAGGTGTACTAAAGGGCTTACTGTAGGGCAACTAAATGTCCAGCTGGCATTTGTGGAAAGAATATCCAGATTTCAGGACATGTAGTTCTTTGATGTAGTTCAGTCTCTTCAGAGAAGAAACCTACAATTTTCTGCTTAGGAGGTAGGATTCTGGATACGAGCATACTGGAGTGAGGAAGGGAAGAAGACAGTGAAAGTCTCACTGTTCACTCTGCAGAGTTTCACTTAATTGCCCTATTTAAAGCCCAACCCTCTTTCTTCCTTGGTTCCTGGTGTCCCCTAGTCATTTTTTTTTTCCAGGGCATAAAACTTCATTTTCTATGGAAGTGGGGTTAGATCTGTCTCTTGCTTACCCAGGGTGGAGGTAAAATTCTGAGAGGTTCTATCTAGTCCTTACATAGTCTTTCAAATACGCTTTCCTCTTTTCAGCCACAGCCTTTCTTCTCCTGTGGTGCTCAATGTCTCCAATTTCTAAGGCTCTTTAAAAGTTCCACAAAAGAGAACTTTACGTTGCTTGATATTTCCCTTACCTGTGGTATATAGGATCAACTCCACTCGTTGGATAAGTTATTTACCATTCTCCTATTTGCTTTCTCTTTTCATATATTATGATTTGGGATGGTATGTACCTCTTTGTTCAATTCAAGAGGAAGTTTGTGCTTTTGCTTTTGTTCTCTCTGTTGCCTTAGCTTGGTGTGTGTGTGTGTTTTGAGAGAAGGGACATAAGTTACAGGATAAAAAGATCAGAGCATACACTTACTCAAATAGTCTGTATGCATGTGTCAAAACAGCTGTTCAACTCATTGAATAGAATGCTAGTCTAATAGGTTGTTTGCTCATTTTAAATGGACTCACAAAAATATTGATAAAGTATTTTCTAAGGCAATATGGTATAACTGAAAAGAGCATAAGTCTGAGGTTTGAAGGACTTGGGTTTGAATCTGAGCTGGTTTTCCTAGCTTTCTCATCTTGGAAACTTAACCTCTTTCACCTTAATTTCTCTATATTATTACTAAAGTGAGAGTTGTAGTAACGATTAAGTGAATATGTGTAAAGTTTTTGGCACAGTGCCTGGCACTCTCCAGGTTAATAGTTTAAAAATCCTGAAGACATAGCTCTATGGACTGAACTGTGTCCTCAACCCCCCAACCCCCAACAAAATTCACATGTTGAATCCCTAGTCCCCAATGAGACTGTATTTAGAGATAGGGCCTGTGAGGAGGCGATAACTGTTAAATGAGGTAATAAGGGTGGCACCCTAATCCAATAGGGCTGGCGCCTCTATAAGAAGAGGAAAGACACCAGAACTCTATCTCCACCATGTAAGGACACATACACAGAGTAAAGGCTATTTACAAGCCAGGAAGAGAACCCTATCAGCACCTAAATCTGACCATATTGACATCTTGATCTCACACTTCCAGGCCCCAGAACTGAGGAAATAAATTTCTGTTGTTTAACCACCCAGTCTATGGTATTTGTTATGGCAGCTTGAGCTGACCAATGCACATAGTGACCACATATTTTGTGAAAAAATGTTTATCAGCTGTTAGACATATCTACTGCGGAAAATGAAGACATCAATGAGGACACACAGATATTTTTTATATATTGTTATACAAGTTTAGGATGATCATGGTGCTTAACCAGTGCCGTATTAGAATCACTGAACTATGTAAGTGAGTAGCATGGGTGGTTGACACCACCAAAGTAGTCTTTATATCCAACACCAGCTGTTGGGTGTCACAAGCGGGCTGGACCTACAAGGTTGGTGCCAGAGAAATGGGTGGAAGGTAGGTAGGGAGAAAAATATAGATACCCCTTGTTCTGACCGGTTTTGCTCAGTGGATAGAGCGTCAGCCTGTGGACTGAAGGGTCCCAGGTTCGATTCTGGTCAAGGGCATGTACCTTGGTTGTGGGCACACCCTCAGTGGGGCGCGTGCAGGAGGCAGCTGATTGATGTTTCTCTCTCATCGATGTTTCTAACTCTCTATCCCTCTCCCTTCTTCTCTGTAAAAAATCAATAAAATCTTTTAAAAAAATATAGATACCCCATATTGAAATAAGTCAGCTTAATGTCGACAACTTTAGCAATAACTTTAATAAAGATGAATATGTACAGATGGCAAATTCTTCCCAAGTGAGAACTTTTACATTTAGGAAAAATTAAAAAGACAAATAGCCTCCACTAATGCAATTATGTAACATAATAACAAATTATTCATATTGAAAAATGATCCTTCATTACCATATTATAATGAACATGTGGTTACTCATAATATCAAGCTTTATGAAGAAAGCTCTAAAAGACAGTAATCTTAAGTGGTTTCTATCCTCATACAAACAATGTTATTCATGGTTCATTTTGGCTGTAACATTTAGCCAAACTGATGGGGCATAGAGGCCACTTGTAGTCATTGCTCTATGGGAAGGCCACAGGTAGGCTGCTATTTTTCTTTTTAAATGATTTCTTATTTTTCAATTACAGTTGATATACAATATTATATTAGTGTTAGGTGTACAACCCTGTGATTAGACATTTATATAACTTTCTAAGTGATCACTCTGATAAATCTAGTATCCATCTGACACCATACATAGTGATTAGAATATTACTGATTACATTTCCTATACTGTACTTTATATCCCTGTGACCATTCTGTAACAACCACTCTGAACTTCTAAATTCCTTTACCCTTTAAACCCATTCCCCCAACACCCCTCCCATCTAGCAACCATCAATATGTTCTCTGCATTTATGGATCTGTTTCTGTTCTGCTTGTTCATTTGTTTCCTAGATTCTACATATAAGTGAAGTCATCTGGCATCTGTCTTTCTCTGTCTGACTTACTTCACTCAGCACAATACTCTCTAGGTCCATCCAGCTTGTTGCAGATGGCGAGATTGCATTATTTTTTATGGCTGAGTCATAGTCCATTGTATATAGACACCACTTCTTTATCCATTCACGATGGACACTTAGGATGCATCTACATCTTGGCTATTTGAAAACAATAGTGCAATAAACATATGAATGCATATGTCTTTCGACTTAATTGTTTTGAGTTTTATTTTTATAAATCCCCAGAAATGGAATGGTTGTATCCTTCTTTATCTCTTCCTATAGCCTTTGTTTTAAAGACTATTTTGTTTAGTATAAATATGGCTACACCAGTTTTTTTGTTTGTTTGTCTCCATTTACATGAAATATGTTTTTCCATCCCTTTACTTTCAATCAGTGTGTGTCTTTCGATTTGAAGTGAGTCTCTTGTAGACAGCATATGTAATGATCTTGTTTTGTTATCAATTCAGCCACCTATGTCTTTTGATTGGAGATTTAATCCATTTGCATTTAAAGTAATTGATGATAGATATGCATTTACTGCCATTTTATTATTCATATATATATTTTTATTTTCCCCCCTCTTCTTAAAGAAGACCCTTTAACATTTCTTGTAATACTGGTTTGGTGGTTATGAACTCCTTTAGCTTTTTCTTGTCTGGGAATTTCTTTATCTGTCCTTCAATTCTAAATGATAGCTTTGCTGAGTAGATTAATCTTGGTTGTAGGTCCTTGTTTTTCATCACTTAGAATATTTTGTGCCAATCCCGTCTGGCCTGCAAAGTATCTGTTGAGAAATCAAGTGGCAATTTTGTGGGAACTCCTTTGTAGGTAACTAACTGCTTTTTTTCTTGTGGCTTTTTAGATTCTCTCTTTGTATTTTGTCTTTGCTATTTTAATTATGATGTGTCTTGGTGTGGGCCTCTTTGGGTGCATCTTGTTTGGGTCTCTCTGTACTTCCTGACTTGTATGTCTTTTTTCCTTCATCAAGTTAGATAAGTTTTCTGTTATTATTTCTTCAAATAAGTGTTCAATTCCTTGCTCTCACTTCTCCCTCCAGCACCCCCATGATGTGAATATTGGTATGACTGAAGTTGTCCCAGAGGCTCCTTAAACTATCTTCATATTTTGGAATTCTTTTTTCTTTTTGCTGTTCTGATAGGATGTTTTCTGCTTCTGAATATTCCAAATCACTGATTTGATCTTCTGTTTCATCTAGTCTACTGTTGATTTCCTATAATGTATTCTTCATTTTAGTTATTGTGTTCTTCATTTCTGACTGGTCCTTTTTTATATTTCTATATCTTTTTTTATGTTTCCCATCTCTTTTTTGTTTGTTTGTTTTTGTTGTTGTTGTTTATCCTCAAATGAGGATATTTTTCCATTGATCCATTGATTTTTTAGAGAGTGTAAGGGAGGGGGAGAGACACAGAGAGAGAAACATCAATGTAATAGAGACACACTGATTGGTTGCCTCCCACATCCATCCTGACCAGGGCTGGGGATGGAGCCCACAACTGAGGTACGTGCCCTTGACCAGAATTGAACCCAAGACCCTTCAGTCACTGGGCTGACACTCTATCTACTGAGCCAAACCAACTATGGCTGTTTTCTATCTCTTTACTGAAGTTCTCACTAAGATCATTGAGCATCCTTATAACCTGTGTTTTGAGTTCTGCATTAGGTAGATTGCTTGTTTCCATCTTGTTTAGTTGTTTTTTCCCCTGGAGTTTTGTTCTGTTCTTTGATTTGGGACACGTTTCTTTGTCTTCTCATTTTGGCTGTCTCCTTATGTTTGTGTCTATGTATTAGGTAGAGTGGCCTTATGTAGCAGGTGTCCTGTAGGGCCCATTGGTGCAGCCTTCATGCTCACCAGAGCTGAGTGCTCCAGGTGGACCCTACCCCTTTGTGTGGACTGTGTGCACTCTCCTACTGTAGTTTAGCATTAATTGCTGTTGGCATGTCAATTGGAGGTATTTCATCCCAGGCCAATAATCAACAGTGGAGGATCTGCTGTGCAAGGACCAACCACATGTAGCAGGACTCTTTTCAGTGGGGATCTGGTGCCCACTGAGTCCACCCCTTGAGTGTGTCACTCATGGAGGTGGTTGATAGTTCTCTAGCATAGTGTGAAACTGTTCACCAGGTATGCTGTCTCTGAGGCCTCCCAGGATGTGCAGGCAAGGTCAGCCTCCACCTGAGCCCTGCCCAGGGTCACCCAGCATGAGCTACAAAGAGATCTTCATATGGCTGCTACTTGTGCTGGGCTTAGATGTGCCAGGGAGAGTCTAAGCTGTGAACCAAGGATGGCTGCTGCTTGTGCTGAGCCTGGGGACACTTAGCAGTAGGCATGGGGTATGCAGAAGCCTGATGTTGCTTGTTAGAGAGATTTTAGGAAAGTCTGCAGCATGAACCAAGACAGCCATTTGTATAGAAAGAAAGCCATTGGAACAGCTTGGGTAGGCCTAAAATTTGGGTGAGGTGGGGTCTCAGGCAATCACCAGAGTGGGGTTAACAGTGTTAGGTTGATGGAGACTCAGGTCTGGTGACAGCCTATAGGCTCTGTGAGGGGAGGGCTCAGCAAAGAAACAATGGCCTCTGCCAGCACTTATGTTGGAGAGGAAACTACTCCTTCAGCCCTCACCACAATGCCAGACAATTCAGTTGCTCCCCATATGTCTCTGACACCTTGTGTGGTGCTTCCTCAGTGCTAGAACTCAGAGTGACTGAGGCCTAGTGAATCCGTGTGTGGGTCCTTTAAAGGAAGCCCTGGGACTCCAGAACCCTCTGTGTCATCCAGCCACAATACTGGTTTTTACAGCCAGAGTTATGGGGACTTCTTTTCTTGGCACTGGATCCCTTGGCTCGGGGCCCTAGTGTGGGAATGAGACAACTCTTTCCTCGGGGGGACCTCCGTAGCTGAAATATCCCTTCCAATTTTAACCAGCAATTGTGGGGGTGGGGCCAGCTCGTTTTGTTTCTCTACACCTCCTACCAGTCTCAGTGTGGCTTCTGCTTTATATCCTTAGTTGTAGGATTTCAGGCGGTTCTGAATGATGGTTGGTCTCTAGTTGCAATGTTAATGTTGTTGGAGTATGCAAGTACAGCATTTACCTATGTGGCCATCTTGACCAGACACCACACGTGGACTCATTTATTTCCAAATTATGGTTGGTTTTACAAACAAGCAATATGCCTGTCATAAGAAAGGTGCTCATTTATCATTTGTGGACTGGAATGAATGTTCTTTCCCTAGAAAGTTATAACTGTTTAATACAATCTAGGAACTTGGAATGAAAGACACATCACTAAATTATGCTTCTAAATGTTTAACTACCACTCAAGATTGACTGATGTTTCCAGAGAGTATCTGACATTGAGAAACTGAATAACTTTCAAGAGACCAAAATAGAAGCACTAGCCTAGGTTAGAAAGGTTTCAAAGCCTCTCACAGCACTAAATATTGCCTCTAGTCGTCATCATCATCATCATCATCATCATCCTTTGTACTTACTGAGAAGCACTTATCAGAGGTACTCAAAGCATTATTGAGACTATCCAATTAGTTGTATAATATTCATAGTTTCCATATCTATACCCCTATCATTTAACCTCTGTGTTGGTGTCCTGCATTGTATATAACCATAAGTTAATTTAAAAGGTTTGTCTGTATGGAAAACTAGAGGGATTGAATCAAGTTTCTGAGAAAACATTGATAAAATAGTCATTGTTCACCTTGTAAAATGCAATTAGGTTATTTCATAATAGTTATATATTAGAAATTGCTTCACATTATAGGACTGTAATAACCTTTATGCTAAGAATTCATATAACAGTTTAAAATGAACCACCAAGTCCTTTCCTTTTATTATAATAATACTGTCTATACCTTGAAAAGCATATTCCAGCAATGGTATTGGTAATGGTACAATGCAAGTTAATTATGTTCAGGAATTTAATTATTTGGGTCTTTAGGACTGGGATGTTATTCATTGTTTTCTTCCTCAAAGAGATGTTGGTCATCAGGCACAAATAACTTAGAGGATGAGTTAAATACGATGTTTGAGCCTGTCTCTTTGAAGGAATATTAGGATAAGCAGGACTACCGTGACCTGTTCATAGAAGCTTATAAATAACCAGAAAAAGAAGGAAAGTCCTTCTTAGATTGGATCTCAGGTTCTATCCCATCACTTAGTCCTGATGGTCCCTCTTCTGCCTTCTGGGATGGTCATGACTAAGTTTAAATTATCTTCCACTATGAAAGCACTTACAAAGGTTGTAACCAGGTCTCGCCTATGCCTTCCTTTTTTTCAGCCTAACATCCTCAGGTCCTTTCATCATTCTCAGTCTCTTCATCATACTATTTTGGAAGTGCGGGAGTACTTCACTGTCTTTCTTTAAAAGGAGGTACCTGGAACTGAAAGCAATATTTAGCCATAGCAAAAGCTGACCAGATAAAAACTAGGTCAATGTATCTCTTGTTCTGAACCCTACTAATGCATCCTAAGATTGCATTTGTGGTTTTTTAGGGGTCACATGAAATTATGGTCATAGTGTATTTACAGCAAACTAATCCCTTCTTCCTCACAACTTTTTCACAAAAAAATGATAAACCCATTCTTTCTCCATTCTTTGTATGTAGAGATGATTGATAGTCTATATAATAAAAGGGTAATATGCAAATTAACCCTAACGGCAGAACGACCGCTGGACCAGTCACTATGAGGCGCAATGACCATCTCTTGGTCCCTTCCCCTGGCTGTCAGGCACCGATCACCCAATGGTGAATGGAGAACAGGGGTGGGTGGCGGTGGGTGGCGGGGCCGGCTGTGGGCAGCTAGGAAGATGGCCCTGATTGCAGGCCAGGCCTAGGGACAGAAAATGATAAACCCATTCTTTCTCCATTCTTGGTATGCAGAGGTGATCGATAGTCTTATGGAATAAAAGCATGTTAGTTTAGACCACTGATTCTCAATCATGGGTCAAGCTTCTTCTAAGGATCAATCAAGATCACTGGAAAAGGTGAAGTTGGGTGGGTGGGTAGGACACTAGTGACTAGTTTAAAAAGCATGTTCAATATGGTTTAAAAGAGCATATTGGTAAACTCTCAAGAAATGAGAAGTCAACGTGTCCCAGTCATTCATTAATGTATTACCTCAGTTACAAATCATACTTCATCACCTGCTCTGCAAAAATTGAGACAGATCCTTTGTCAGCTAGTATGTTGTTAAGCTTTGTCAGCTAAGGGTGTTGCAGAGATGTTGTAGGAGATGAGATGCCTCCTGTAACAGCCTTTTCTGGCACCCCGGGCAGATTTCCAGCAAGTTCAGCCGCTGCGGCACCACCATGACTTTCTGCCATCCAGTGAGTACTGCTCTTCCTACTCAATCCTGAGGTTGGGATGGGGGAGCCTCTTCTCTTGGACATTCCAAGCTCTAAGGATAGTGGCTATTCCTTATATATGATTTTCTTTTCTTCTTTAGAGCTCTTTACTTTTTCATTAGCCAGGCTCTTATTGTTTTAATCCCCCCTGTTATAAATAGTAATTCTTTATATTTAACTCTCCCTGTTCAAGTTACTATGTGGTTTTTCTCTCCTAGTTGTACCTTGACTGTCCACCAGGGCTATGTGAAAGAACTGGCTCCAACTGTTAAAGATCAGGTAGGTAACTAACTCCACAGTGTCTGGCAAATGTAAAACGAAACAGTGGAGCAATGCCTGCCTTGCATCATCTGGTGCTGAGTTACTAGAGTCACCTCCTGTGCACGGTGTTCCTGGCCTCCCATTGATGCTCTCCATCTTAGAAATCTCAGTTTCCATCTTCCTCCTGCCAGCACTCTTTACCCAGACAAATCTGCATGCTGCCCTCCACAAGGCCACCTCTATTCTCACAATCACCCGTGCCTTTTCTACATGTGATTACCTCTTTCTTGAATGCTTGTTTTCCTCTTCTGAACAAGTCCTACCATCTGGCTTAATATTCAATTCCTCTAAAAAATCTTTCTAGATGAGCCTTATCGCATACTATTTGCTCATTTGTCCTGTATCTGCCCTTGGCACTTCTGTGGCCTTGGTATACACATGCAATATAAAACATGCATTTTAAATGTTTGAAAATCCTTTTATAAGTCAGTTGTGACTCTGAGAGTAAATCACCAACTCCTCAAAAGCAGGGACCTTGTCTTTCATTTCTCCCATCTGTCGTCCTGGAGGGACCTGGTACTATGTTCACGGGAGGCTTCCTACTTAGCTGAAGCTAACTGAATCACTAGGGACAGCTAGGCTTCAGTTCTTTGTCAGTCATCTGACAAATGATGTGCTGACAACTGCTGCAGGAAAATAAAAATGCACAAAGACATCCATACCCTTGAGGCATAAGTGACATTAAAAAATGCACATGGTATGGTTTATACATTTTCTACTTAAGAGTAGTGGACAGAGTGAACCCCATCAAGGTGGTATGAACACTGTGTGAAGGTGAAGAATTAGCTAAAGGTTACAGAGTAGTGACCATGTTTAAGTATTAATATGTCTGGGACACAGGCTGGCTATAGTCACTATAGGTAATTTCTTTTTTAAATTTATTATTATTTTTAATACTCAGTTGAGGACATTTTTTCATGATTTTTTAGAGAGACTGAAAGGGAGGGAGGAAGGGGGAAAGAGAGAGAGAGAGAAAAAATAGATAGAAATATTGAAGTGAGAGCTAGGGATTGAACCTGCAACCCAGGTACGTGCTCTTGACCAGGAATCAAACCCGTGACCCTTTGGTCCATGGACTGATGCTCTGACCACTGAGAAATGCTGGCCAGGGAAAGTACCTTCTTAAACAGTTTTCTCAACACCTCTCAGGCACCATTTGGCAAGCCTGGGTCACGAGCAGTGAGCTGGAACATAGCCACTGCATCAGCACTGAAGCCACGCTTCGAGCAGCATTAGCTCTACAGGGTTGGAAATGTACAATGACAGAAAACAGAAGGCCTGCTAACCAGCTTCCATGTGGAGATGGAAAAGGCAGGCAAAGAAATGTGGTGAAGACTTCTTAAGGAAGACCTAAGGTGTTGCTACCTACACTATAAATACTGCAGAAGTAGCAAGCTAATCAACCTGGCTTTCGGCCTTCAGAGGCAAAACGAATCATTTTGATCTGTGGGACCACAAAATTCTGGAGAGTAAAGAAGCTGAAGTGTGACCAGTGACCAGGAGCAGCTAACTTTCCAGAAGATTCATAGTGAGTGGGGAGCTTCTGACCCCTTATCAGTCTTTATCACCATTTGAAAGCACATGAGCATCAGTGATGTCAACAGCATCTTTCTAGGAATACAAAGGGCAGCGAGTGAGACAGGTCTAATATTTCAGAAGAAATAAGAGAGAACAAGGAGACTGTAAAGGAGAGAAGGACTTTTCTGGTCATCAGCTGGCACCACATATAAAATATATTTGGTGGCAGTGTTACAATTAAACTAAAAGAATAACCCCCCCCCCAAATTTATTTGACAGAAGAATAGATGGTATTTTATTTAGCAATATCCTCAGACACTTTGGCAAAGAACATTTCCAAGCCATCTTAAGTTAATGTTGATGTGACTTGTACCAAGGACAGTCATTGATTCCCTAAATTCGCGACATCTGCTTCATACCCGACACCAAGAAACTTCCCCACTTAAGGGGCAGCCTCCCAAAATTATGGCTCAACTGTCCAAAGACATCATTATTAATCAATGAGGCTAGAATTGGGGAAAGTATTTAAAAAGAACCTTTAATTAAAATTACATAGGAAAATCCTATGAAAGTGGTACACAATTTTAACTGAAACCTCCCCCCAACTAAATTTAGCTCTAAGGAATCTTAGTAATATCAGTCAATAAATCTCTTTTTCTCTCCCTACACACACACACACACACACACACACACTAATCTTAGTAATATCAGTCAATAAAACTCTTTTTCTCTACACACATACACACACACACACACACACACAACACACACACACACACACACACTGCCACTTATTTCCAGTGGTCAGAAAATTCTGCTACTGGTTGTAATAATTTAGCAATTCTGCACATGCAGTAAGATCCTTGACAGTTTTCACCCGATAGAACAAGGGGAAACTTATTACCAAATTTAGTATTCCCACAACACAAGCAGGTTCAAAGTAAATATTATTAATGTCATAACTGAAACATCCCCAAGATATATTTTGTAAATATAAAAGGATCATTGTAAATCATCAGATTTTAAAAAATCACTGAGCATTTTATTTTTGTTGCTTGTCAAATTCTACAGCTTGATTTGCCAGTATCTGAGGATTATGTATGCCAGGGAAGTGCTGTGTTTTGATTTCTGGTGCTTTATCTTAGCGGAATATGGCAGCGGTTCAGGGAAGGCTTAGTGTAGGGTAATAGCTGCAGCAATAAAGCACTGTTCCACTTAAGGCTTGCTTGGTAATGTACCTAATACATTACCTCCAATGAGATTCCATACCCATGCACAATTACCAACATTGATGTAAAACAGGAGTGGGCCACGCGTATCTGATTGTCAGTGGACAAAGAACAGCTGTTACTGTCATACACCTTAGACTTGTGCTTCCCTCTGTCTGTTCTCCCAAGTCTTTCCATCCAAGGCTCTCAAGAGTTATCTGTGGGCACAGCTCTCCTGACCCCAGAGGAATGTTAGAGACCCTGCTCATCTTGACGATTCAGAATGAAAAGGGTCATAATTTACTACTTTTAATGGAAGACAGACATCTGGTTTGGTTAATTCATGGTTACGGTTATTTACTGATACCCTTTATCACAAGAGCAGCAGTCAACTGCAGAGGAGAAGGTTATAATTTTCAATAACTCTCTCCCTATAACACCACATAATGAGTCAAAAGTACTTTCTTTGGATTCTTCCTTAGGGGCAGTATAGTTTGGCAGCTTGATCATGGATCAAACCTTAGAAATTCAGAGTTCTAATCTTAGATTCTCAACACAGAGCAGCTATACTTTGCAAGGAACTGTCTTAGGTGCTGAACTCTTTTTCCTTTGTTCGTTATTCAGTACAAATAATGAAAGGGATCTTATCTTCATAGGGACCTAACAAAAGTAGGAGGGTTTTTGCATTGGAAGAACAGCCCAGGAGACCTAACTTTGTGGATAAGCCTGATCACCCCAAATCTGTCTGCTATTGCAGTATCTTCTCGTTCCTCCTGAAGAGGTCCTCCCTTCCATCACCAGAACAGTCTACACTTCATACTTCGGTTAAAAAACAGTGGTAGCCGTGTTCCATCAATTAAATAATTTAGTTTCTATATGTTCTCAACCAAGACTTCATAATAACTAAAATTCTTTTGTATCCTCACAATGTCCAGCATCCATATGTCAAAAATCTAAATTACATAGATTTGTATACTAGATTCAGGGCATGAGGTCACTACAAAGGGGGCCATAAAAGTGCTCAGTATTAACATAAGTATTAAAGTGTTTAAATGAGAGGACAAAGAAAGGACATTATGGAAATCAGAGCAATTCAGCTTACTGTAGATTCCTACTTGGGAAACTAAAAAATTAAAAAGGAAAAGAAAAAAATGCAAGTTGAAAATCTTCTGCCTCTCATATTAACACATATAACTGAAGAGTTGGACTCTTGAGACAGGAAGTCTGATGTTCAGAGCCTAAATGTCTTTGGGGTTGATAACAAGTCACACACCAACTTCTCTGGGAAGCAATCTTGGAAAGAACAGGCACTCATGCCTAAAATGTTAGGCCCTGAAGCTCTGTGTATTTTGATTAAAGTGAAAAAATTACATGGGTTTGGAGGGTCCTCCCCATAATGTTAATCTTATTTATATGAAAGAAATGACTACAGTGCATTGCGTTGTTTATTCTTACTGAGTATATGTCAAGTGTGAGATTGGAGATTATTAAGGCCTGCCAGGCAAATAGGCTCTGACATGGCATTGGGAGGGAAGATGACAGCTGGCTAGATGGGTTTTATTTTGGAAACTTTGATGAGTTTCATAAGGTGAGTACCACATAAACATTTTAAACATTGCCATCTTTGCGAGGTTAACCATGGTTATATTTGGTAGGTAAACTCACATTTAGTGCTTGAAAGCCTCCAGGGTAGAGTTCACAAATTGGTAAAAATTTCCTCTTGAAGTTTAGGTGGGCCATTGACCACTCAGTGACTGAAAACTGTTTGTAATTTGGTGGAGGACAGCCAATGAGCAAGGGAGGCTAGGGTTTACATCACAAGTGATTGGTGATATTAGTCTCAACAGAAAGACCAATGATTAAAAGGATACTATGGCCTTACCTTTCCTTTACAGATAAGACATAGAGGTAAAGAATTAAGGGGGGTGTGGTAGACACCTTGAAGACAGACAATGCCAAGTGTTACTTCTCTCTCTGCTGGAATGCCATGTTTATTACTGCTGCCTGGTTTTTGCTCATTCATGGGAGGATTTGGGTCTCACATACTGTGGAAATGAGATGAGCCACACTTTGCATGTAGAACAAAAAGGCTAATTTGTAAGTTTGTTGTTTAAGCTGGCTGTGTTCTGTGATAGGTTCCAAAATGCCAAATGCAATTACAGTCATTGTTTTCAAATAAATGTCATAATTAATACAAAATGGCCACCTTCTTTTCACACTTTTTGTTTGGTGCAGGACAACAACGTATTCAATTTAATTGGTGTCTTTTAAATAATTTCACAATACTTTAAACTATCCAGGTGCAGAATTACTGCAAAAACCATCTCAGTGAAGAGTTCATTTGACTATATATGATTTGCAGAGATGTTTTTAAAAATTAGAAGCAGGAAGGGCTCTCTACATACCACAGGCAGGTGTCACCTAAACAATTGTGAGAAGAATATAGATGAATATTTAATTCTTCATAGTCTTTAAGGAGATGAAAGCATGATGCTTATAACCTATAAATCCTCTCAATGTTTAACATCCCACATGATCAGAAAGTACTTTTTATACCTAAACCCAGATTTATTCTCCTTTGCTCTTTAATGGATTCTCTGGAAATAAAGGGCTCTCCTATATGATAAACCAAAGACACATCAGCTTTTTCCACTAGGGAAAGAAGAAAAGCATACCCTTTATAAATCTCAACCTGTCACTTTTTATAATGCTTCAGAGTTGTTTTTTAGTTGAAGGGACACCACCACTAAATAATCTCTCAAAGAATATTATCATCCATCCATCCATCCATCCATCCATCCATCCATCCATCCATCCATCCTTTTCTCTCAGGGAGCTCCCAGAGAGAAAAGGATGGATGGAACTGTTGGCCAGGGGCCTCAGTCTCCTTCCTGTGGATCTCTCCACATGGCTGTTTGGACTTTCTCATATTATGGCAGTTAGATTCCAAGAAAAATAACTTTTTCTAAATTTGAAGGCATAATCTGAAGATCTCTTAAGAAACAGATTCAGAAGTTACTCAGAGTCACTTTGGCAACATATTCTTGATCTAATAGACCAAAAGGTCAGCTCAGATTGAAAGAGAAATGCCAAAATCACATTGCCAAAGAGCACAAGGGAGGAGAAAATATTTGCTAGCCATATATCTGATTCGTAACTAGAAAATATAAAGGACTCTTACAACTTAATAATAAAAAAGCAGATAAAATGGGCAAATAATTTAAATAGGCATGTCTCCAAAGAAGATATAGAAATGGCCAATAAATGCATGGAAAGAAGCTCAGCATTATTAGCCACCAAGGAAAGGCAAATACTAGTAAAAGCCACAATGAGAGAACACCTCACGCCCAATAAGATGGCTATAATAAAAAAAGACAGATCATAACAAGCGTTGGTGAGCATGTGGAAAAACTGGAACCCTCATTCACTGTTGGTGGGAAGGTAAAATGATACATCCACTCCTAAGCAATTCCACTCCTAAGTATCTACCAAAGAGAAATGAAAACATATTTGCATAAAACCTTGTGAATGAAAGTTCAGAGTAGCATTATTCATAATAGCAAAAAAATGAAAGCAACCCAAATGTCCATTAACTGATGAATGGATAAATAGAATGTGATATATCCATACAATTGTTTGACACTAAAAAGGAATAAAGTACTGATGCATGCAATACCATGGATGAACCATTGTGTTAAATGAAAGAAATCCCTCATTAAAGAACATATATTGTACAATTCCATTTATATGAAATGGCCAGATTAGGGAGATGTATAGAGACAAAAAATAGGTTAGTGGTTGCCTAGGGTTGTGGGGCAGAGCGGATGGAATAGGGAGAGTGATGCTTTGAGGTTTTGGGGGAGAGTAATGAAAATTTTCTAAAATCAATTGTGATTGATTTGTGAATCAACTTGTGAATATACTAAAACCATTGGATTATATTCTTTAAATAGGTGAATTTTTTATTTTGTGGATTATATCTCAATAAAGCTATTGGGAAAATTTGGGATATTGTTGTAGCCATCTTTGGGAACAACCTATCACACTCAGAGGATTCATTGTTTATGCCACAAGAAATAGAAATCATGGACTTTTAATTAATTGTAAACACATATGTTTTATCTTCTAAGGTGAGAAAAATATTTTTTGATGGGTGGGACCATGATAGTGTTTTTTTTTCTTTCTCCTTTTTCTGCATCAATATCTATAATAATAAAAGCATAATATGCTAATTAGATAGGACATCCTTCCAGATGACCTCCCGGACGACCTTCAGGATGAAGCCAGGACTGCGAGGGAAGCCCCGGTCCCGGATGCCAGAGGGAAGCTGGTGCCGGCAGCCAGGGGAAGGAAGGCCTACTCTTGCAAGAATTTAATACATCGGGCCTCTAATGCAATATATAAAAGAGAAGGGGCTCTACACTGCTGATTCACATCTTGCAGTTGTTCACAGAGCAATGTGGCATTCAATTCTTTATTTAACCTTCCAGTGCCTAGTGGATTAATAAAAGACCAAAGGACTAGGCACGAGAGGCCTATTTGTTTGTTGAATTCTTTGGGGACCTAAAAATTTATGGCTCAAAGTTGCCATCAAGTTAAAGTTTTGTAACCTCTATTTATCAGTGGAGGAGTCCTCCCTTCCTGCCCTCCTTCCTTCCAACAATTCTATGATAAAAGGAGAGGAATGAAGTCCAAGTGTACATGCTGCATCTCCCTAGTTACAGGTACAATTAAAAAGCCAATTACAATCACCTTTCAAAAGAGATAACAATTCCCTGGTTTGTCATTATCTTCACAGATGGTAAGAAGATTAAGTGATCTGCCAGCAGCATGGAGGGAAAGGTGTCAATGTCAGCACCTCTGTTTGGAAGTTCGGGGGGAGGGCCCCCCTATTGCTCACTCCTTAGTGGTTTTTGTCATTCATTCCAGTTGCAGCTGCTTTTTTTCAGTATGAGTCTGCTGGAGTGGGCAGCAATTCAGTTTGCAAATGTGTTCAGTCTGGGAAATCACATGTTAGCATTCTGCTTTTAGGCAAGACCATACACAAAAATATACGTATGCTTGTTTCTAGAGTGGCAAGCTATTTCAGTGAAACCTCTTTCATAGAACATTGGAGTTTTCTACTAATCCATGAAGAGGGAAAACCCAACTGAAGTAAGCCGCAAGAGCCAACAAAATTAATTTTCAGGTCTAGATCTCATTCAACTTTTGGATGGGCAGCAGAGGTGTCATGAGCTTATGGGTAGGGTTGGAGACTGAAAATGGGTCCACAGATTTGGGAGGTAAAGAAATTTGAAAATCTGAGTCTTCATTTCATCCCATGGATTGCATAGGACAAATGCCTGAACAGAGCCAACTCCTGGGAACAGGGGATGGAGGTTTTCCTAAAGGGGGCCGAGATTTATACTGTAAAAGCTTGAGGAAAAGGCTTTCTCTGCGAGGAAGGAAATGAGACAGTCCCCTAACCTCATGTCATTGACCTCAGGACATCTTTATCGGCAGCAGTACTGTGGCTATCAGAAAGGTATTTGGGTACTTCATTTAGCCTTCTTATTCATCATAACCCCCCTGACTGGGCTCCTATACACAGGAATTATTGCCATTTCAAGATCTTCAATGCTGAGTTAGAGAGCTCTGGGCCATTGTGTGCCTAGAGTGAAAAATCATTGGAGGAAAAAAAGTGCTGCACTAAAGATAGAAAGTATTTCCATTTGGCTAGAGTTGCTGTGTGGAACAAAGGACCACCCATAAGCTTAGACAGGATTAACACTGATAAAGAGTTCCTGTAGGAATGAAGTGGATGTTGATTTATGAAAGTATTCAAAGAATTGCAGCTTTTGAGGAAAAAAGCAGAGACTGTCATGCAGTGATAAATGGTCAAAATGAAAAGCAAAAGCTGTACAAGTTGACAATGAAGCAAAGGTGAGGTAGCAGCAACAAAATATGAAGCCCAGCTGCTGTGGCTCAGTGGTTGAGCACAGACCTACGAACCAGGAGGTCATGGTTCGATTCCTGGTTGAGGCACAGCCCGGGTTGCTGCTTGGTCCCCAGTGGAGGGCATGGGGGAGGCAGCCAATCAATGATCCTTTCTCATCATTGATGTTTCTCTCTCTCTCCCTCTCCCTTCCTCTCTGAAATCCATTATTTTAAAATATGTAATATAATCTCTATAGATAAAAGGATTTGCTCATCATCATTCCACCTAAAATTCTTGATGAACACCTTTATAAATCTATAGTAGAGTAATAATTGTTTCCAATAACAAATCTAAAGCACCCCAAAGTGCTCTCTGAATCGTTCAAAATCAAATTAGGGTGAACAAGATTCACCTGCTTCTCTGATTTCCCAAGGCGGGGTCCCAGGTTTCTGTAAACGTCCCCCACATGCTGTGTTTTTACCCTCATCCTGAGACTTGAGTGATGCTTGTCTGGCTCTACTCCTTGGGGAGTTTGACATTGTTGTTTTCCCAGCATCTAGAACATTACTTGATCCAAATAATGAATGTTTTCTGATTTAAAGAATAAATTAATGAGCATTAACTGGTTAAGTATATGTAATTTGAGTGATTTGAAAATTGGTATATCAGACATTGATTGAATAACTATGTAATATTCTACAAATTACAACAATATATATTATCCTATGAACCAAATATATCTCACCCAAATTATTCAAAATTAATAAAATCCCTAATTGAATTATATAAAAAATATGATGAACACTGGCAAGAAAATTCTGAAACAAGGAAAAGGGACTATGCCCAGCCAGTGTGGCTCAGTGGTTGAGCACTGGTCAGGGCACATGTCCCAGTTGCAGGCTAGATCCCCAGTGGAGGAGGCAGCCAATCAATGACTCTCTCATCATTGATGTTTCTATCTCTCTCCCTCTGAAATCAATAAAATATATATTTTTAAAAAGGAAAAAAGAAAAAGGGACTATAACTATAAGCTTGTATATAATCTTAAAATGCCAGTGGCATTATATTAGACATTTAAAAATAAGTCATAGTAAAAGGAATATGTGAAAAATAATGGAAAAACAGACAAGGGATAAAGAAAAACAATGGGATTAATGATATTTTCCACACTGTGGTCTAAAAATAGTATCAGAAATAAGCATTATGAGAAAACATATGAGAAACTGTATATTATTTTTACTGAAGTCATTTATATATAAAGAAATCAATTTGTACAGTTTTAGAAAGCTTTCCCAGTTTCCCACTTGTCACAGTGAACAAGGCATGCTGTCTCATTTCTCATGGAGTCCAAAGAGACGGTGTCAAGCCTGAGCAATGTTCCTGATATAATCACAACTAATGGTTCTGTTTGATCACTGAGTGAAAAATTACTAGGTGGGAGATGAATTGAGAAGCTACAAAGGGGCCTGCCCTGCATTCTAGTGAGCTACTCTGTTAGTGCAAAGGGCATTACATGTATCTTGAACTTAAGGTATCATCTCCAAACTCAGTTAAGCAGCTGGCAAGATATATGTATATTAGTTCCAGCTCTACCATTAAGGGGCTGGGAGACTTAGGCTAAGTCATGTGACCGTTCTGGATCTTCTAGTTTCCCATTTCAACCAAATAATCAGAATCTAGTGATTTTTACACTACTCTTCCCTTTCAAAATCCTAGTATAGAGTTACTCTCCCTGGAAACAAGAACCATTTTTAAAAGAACTATTATGTCTCTTTAGGTTATTCAGATCTATAACATAGCCCATGTAAGGTTTTAATTAAGAAGTGGGAAGATGTAAAGTAAGATCTTCAAAGAATGCACAGTGGCCCCCCTTATCTGCAATGGATATGTTTCAAGACCTCCAGTGAATGCCTGAAACCATGGATAGCACTGAACCCTACATATACTTTTTTTTTCATATACATACACTAGAGGCCCGGTGCACGAATTCATGCACTGGTGGGGTCCCTCGCAATCCTGGACCCCTTGGGGGATGTCAGAGAGCCAGTTTTGGCCTGATCCCCGCAGGCCAGGCCAAAGGACCGAGCTCTAGTATGCATATAAGGTCTTTGGTTAAATTCTTCCCACCCTCTTTCTTCCCCTCCTCCCTCTGAGATTCATCAGTCTGTTCCATGTTTCCATGCCTGTGGTTTCCACTCCTGTGGTTGAGCATTGCCTCCCGGTGGTCAGTGCATGTCATAGCTACTGGATGGTTGGCATGGTCAGCTGGTGGGCCGGTCGCTTAGGCTTTTATATATAGAGATACCTATTCATTTAAAGGAGGCACATTATGGCATATCCAAAGACACTACTCTTGCATTTTGGGGCCATCATTAAGTAAAATAAGGGTTACTTGAATACAAGCACTGTGATACTATGATATGTGATCTGATGACTTAGACATCTAAGTGAGTAATGTGCAGGGAGTGAATACAGTATCATACACTGGCAGGACAGAGCAGGATGATGTGAGATTTCATCATGCTCCTCAGAATGGCACAAAATTTAAAATTCATGCATTGTTTATTTCTGAAATTTTCCATTTAATATTTTCAGACCACAGTTGACCATGGAAAAGGTAGGGCCTTTAAAATTGGGTAAATTGAGGCAGCAGAGATTGGCAGTTAAGGACGTGAACTCCAGCCCGGCCAGCATGGCTCAGTGGTTGAGTATAGACCTATGAACCAGGAGGTCACAGTTCTATTCCAGGTCAGGCACATGCTTGGGTTGTGGGCTTGATCCCCAGTGTGGGGTGTGCAAAAGGTGGCTGATCAATGATTCTCTCTCATCACTGATGATTCTTTCTCTCTCCCTTTTTCTCTGAAATCAATAAAAATATCTTTAAAAAAGAAAAGAATGTGAACTCTAGAGCCAGACTACCTGGGTTTGAATCTTGGTTGTGGCATTTACCAGCCATGAAACTTGAGGCAAGACACTTACCCTTTCTTGCCTTAATCTTCTCATTTGTAAAACAGAGGAAAAAATAATAGTACCTTCCAACAAGGCTCTGGTAAGGACTATATGAGCGGGTGCTGTGAAGTCTGTAGTGAAAGGGCGAGGGCTACACCCTCCATCTTGCCCCAGGGTAAGGGCTACGCCCTCCATCTTGCCCCAGGGTAAGTGCTCCATCTTACCTTGGCCATGTGCTGGGCAAGGAGCTTCCCGGAAGTCTAATCCTCTGCTAGCCACACCCAGGAACAAGACACCGACTTGCGCCTGGCCAATCGGCAAGGCCACAGCCCTTTCTCCTCCCCTTACTCCAACCCCCTATAAAACCCCTCTCCACACAGAGTTCTCTCTCTCTCTGCTTCCTGTCGCTGCGTCGGCAAGGTGGGGGAGCCGAGCTAGCTCGAATAAAGACTCTTATGCTTTTGCATCGGACTGGCTGGCTCCCTGATGTGGTTTCTTGGGGATCCTGAAATCTGGGCATAACAGTAGTAAGCACTGTGTAAGTTGGTGGTGGTTGTTAATCAAGCACCTGTTCACTGAAGCCCTGATGATAATATTTTCTTCATAAGAGATTTTCTTTATCCTCACTTTTTTTTTTCATGGTTATAAAGCATACTATCAAAGTAGAGTAATAAGTATTGTATACTGCAGTAAGCAGTCAGAGTGAAAAAGTCTCTGGCTATATTAAAAAAAGAAACAGGTGTTTTAGGGAGTGAGCGTGGAAAGAGATTATAGGAAAAACATTAATAACCAAGGGCTGAACATAATCCTTTTTACAGTCCTACCTGGGAATCCTGTTGTGAAATACCCATGTATTCAATCAACAAATATATATATTGAAATCCACTTTTCTAGGTGCTGGGATACAATGGTGAATAAAATGGGTGGCTATAAGAAAATAATGACTTTTGGAATTGTTCATGAGGTTCGGAAAAATAGAATACCTGTCAAAACAACAACTACCAAATTTACCAAATTAGATGTCCATTTCCATCGTTCTACCAAAAAAGACTCTTCTCCTTGTCAAGGTCACCAATGATCTATGTGTTGCTAAATCCAGTGGTCAGTACAAACCTGTCTCTGTTCCTGAGACTGATCCCAAGTCCACCCTCCTCATCTCAGTTAATGGTGAATCTGTCCTCCTGGTTGCATAGCCCAAAGCCTCTGGAGTCATCTTGCATTTTATTTCTCACATACCATGTCCAATCCTCCATCGGCAGATCCAGTTTGCTCTATCTAAAAAACGTATCCTGAATGCCACCACTTCTCACCCCCTCCACTAATATCACGGGCCAGGCCTTCATCATCTCACACCTGGAATATGACAACGGCATTTCTATGTACCTATGGCTCTTACCCACCTAGAGTCCATTTTCTAAAAATGTAAGTCAGATCACATCACTCCTCTGTTCAAACCATCCAATATCTTCTCATTTTACACAGAATTACATACCAAGACTCTGTTCAAATAAAAGCTTATCAGTAATATCTTCCCCAAATAATATATTAATATCCCCTACCCCTTCCCCCTTGTGCCACGCCAGCACGGCCAAGAGTGAACCTGAGGAGGGGTGGTGAAGGATTGAAGAAAAGACAGATAAGACAATACAGCTGGGGCTTGGTGGATCTCCCATGCCTGGATGAGGACACAAAAGCCCCAGCCTGCAAGCCGATGCTTTATTTTAGAGTCTGATTAAAACAAGGGGAGATTAACATGTATACAAATGTTCTTGTTTTGGCAACACTTGCTGCACCTCCCACAGCCCATTAGCTACTTAGGAAGGAATTAGGGAGGGCTACAAGGTCAGGCTTAATTATGCTAGGAGAGCTCTGCCCTATAGGCTGGGACTTGTTTGTGGCCCTGCCACAGGTCAGCCCAAGGCTTGACCCTAGAGCCGCTCCCTACACCCCTATACAGGCATATATACATACTGCCCTCAGAACCACCTTCCATGGCACTTATCTCTTTGTTTGCTTTTTGTTTCTGTTTTTATTTTTAAATATTTTCGGCCTCGAGACTGTAGCTTAATGTGGGCAGAGCTTAGTTTGTTGTGCTCACTGCTCTATCCCTAGGGTCTAAAATAGGAACTCAGAACATAGTTGCATATGAGTAAATGATTGAATGAGCTGTAGGGATTTCAGAATATCCTAGTGGTTACCTTCCCAAAGGCATTCTCTCCTTCCTTGACTGCTAGAACCTGGCTTCATTTGGGCATATGACTAGGGAAATACTGATTATTCTGTATTTCATGATAGTCTCATTCTTGTCGCAAATGACTGGTTTAGGCCATATGAGTAAATAGTATGGTATAATAGAAAGATTGCTGGGAAAGGTTCCTTGGCTGATAAAAACGAACCTGTAGTAATGTGTCCCTTCTCTTCAACACACAATATCTGGAGCTGAGGCAGTTACCTTTTGGTTCTGAGGACAAGGAAGACACCCGGAAAACTGCAGAGCAGAAACAATGAACAGTGATGATACTGTCAAGCTGCAGATTCAACTAGTCTGGAAGTGCCCCACCAGTGAGTTCTCAGAGCGATAAATCGATTTCTTATTGTTGAAGTGAAAGGCCTAAGATATTTTGTTTTCTGTTACTTGTCAGCTGCAAGCATTGTAACAGACACAGCATGCAGAGATTGCAAATTTCCTCTAGATACACAATCACGGACTCAGATTTTGTCCTCAACAAACTAGGGAATTACTATTGTCATGAATATATTTAAAGAAAACCCCATAAATCTAAAGTCTCAGCTTGAAGTCATTATTGAGCTATTGAGCAGTGAGGTTTGGGGCTACTTTAAATTAGGACATTTGGATGACGTTAGAACATTCATTTAAAAGTATTTGTTCACAACTATGTGTCTCTGTGTTCAAGGCATCTGGAAATAGCTGGACATTAGATATGAACTAGAAAAAAACAGAAGTCCATTAATTAGATTTTCTCTTTGTATCCGGATGGTTTAGCATTATGTGAACATGAATTATATCTAGGAAAAAATAAAGGAAATGTAAGATGCCATTATTAAAACTCTTCCAACTCTGAAACTTTGGAAGAGACCAATGAAATATGTAAAGGAATAAAGTAGCTCTTGTTGTCTTTGTCCTAACAGTGCAGCCACAGGGTGGTCCTGTCGGAAATGAAAGCCTTCAGTTTGTGTTATGATTTAAAGATGCTGCTGTTCCAGGGCATGCATGAAAAACCAAGGGATTCTTGGTGGCTGGAAAAAGTTTTGAAATTCTAGATTCATTGTTAATAAAGTCTGTTTTCATGGAGCTTTACATTCAGTTAACAATCATTGCCTTTTTATTTAAAAGGCAGCCGAATCACTGAGTTTAGGGGAACTATCCCTATGGAGGAGCCTGTGTTCCAGGCTTTGTGAATACTTTCATTAGAACTCATTCTGCTCGGTTAAGGCTAGACTTGAGCAAAGATTTAAGATGTTTATAAAACTACAATGACTAAAGAATGATCAACGGGGTGGTTGTAAATGCTTTGATTTGCAATGGAGAAGTATTTTTGAGAGAAGGAAAATGACATTAGTATAAATGTTTCCAACTTTTTAAAGAGACATTCCATTTGTTTTCTTTAAAGCATCTTTGTAGAGTTAAAGAGGATATGGACATTTTTTCATGTTTATTAGAACTAATCTAATGAATCATAAAAGTGAAAAAATATTTTGTGTAACCTGTGTGTACACTTTTGGTATATTGTGTTTACTTGACTGATCAATGGAAAATCAGGTAAGAGACATGCTGTTTGGACAAGATAGTGCTGTGGTCATGGTAATAATTATTTATAAATTAACTAGAGGCCCGGTGCACAAAAATTTTATCAATGGAAAATCAGGTAAGAGGCATGCTGTTTGGACAAGACAGTGCTGTGTTCATGGTAATAATTATTTATAAATTAATGGATATAATCCTTCTCCATTTTACCCAGTACCCAACAGAATCTTTAACCCTGATACCAAAAAAAAGTATGGAGGAATTCTGGAGAAACTGGGTTCTTTCGGAACCTTTTTCCTTTCCCACAAATATTTAATGAGAGCTACTGTGTGCCAGGCACTGTGTACTAAAGACACAATGGTAAAAACAGAGACACTGTTCCTGTCCTGATGAACCAATTTTAAACAAATCAAATACCTTTGAAGCTATCATCAAGGGGTCCTCTTAAGCTTTTAAATTCACAGTCAAAATTTTAGAAGCCCAAACAAATATAATTGGAACAACTATTAGGAAAATGCCATGCAAGCATATTACAGGCAGGAGGACTGGCCAAGATGTCTTTAATGTTTCCCTCAACTTGATTAGACTTTAGACAGGTTGCTTTCTGATTATAGGCCTCTGCCTCCCTTTTCTTAGAACAAATACATTAGAAAACTTGGAATTGCACATTCTTTCTCTGCCCCTCTGAGATGTAGATCTCTTCCCCGCCTCTTGCCAGTTTTATAACAGAAAATCTTTCTCAAGGACCAGGGAGCCATCCTTTAAAGTATAATCATCCAGAAAGATAGCACCCCTATCTCCCAGTCTCTCTCTCTCTCTCTCTCTCTCTCTCTGTATTTGTGTGCAGGAGCTTAATTTGAGTGCCAATTAGCAAACACAGTTGACCTAATCTCATTGGCCAACATCCCCTCTAATGTTCTCCAGTATTTTCCCATTACCTCACCCAGGGCTTAAAAACTCTCAGCCCTTTTCTTTCAACATAGTTCAGTCTTTTCCTACTATTGTACTAATCGTACATAAAGTCTTCCTTGTGTGTTTAACTTGTCTAGTGCAATTTTTCCTTGTCAACCCTAACCTAGTTTGAGTGGCAGAGTGTTGAGGACACTTCACAGAGGAAGTGATGATGAAGCCAAGGTCTGAAGTTGGAGATTCTAGGAAAATGATCTAGGGATGAGCGGAGGCTGGGAAGGCTGGTGTTAGGGGTGGGGTGTGCAAGGCAAGAAGGGATAAATTGTTGTTTATCACCACCTTTCATCATCCTACAGGTTCTGAAGAGTTAATTTCAAAAGCTGATTCTTTTCCAAGCCCTTGATTTTTTTCTTTGACAGTAGCAATTAAAAGGCATTGAGGACTATTTGTAATTATACAGGAAAAGAATTTTAGGATTCAAAGCAATAGAGTTCTTGTTCTACTTAAAATTCTTCTTAAATAGCTCAAGTTGCTTTTAAAGTAGATCTGCCTTAAGCTGATCTGTGGAGTTTGCACCCGGGCACTGAGCTTTAAAAATGTCTGGGGCTCTGGCATCATTTAGTACTGACTCCTTCCCCACCCCACACCCGCACCTACCTGATTGAGGTATGATTGACAAATAAAAATTGTATATACTATTTGAGGTGTAAAGCATGATGTTTTGATATACATACACATTGTAAAATGATTACCACAATCAAGATTTCTATGTCCACCATCTCACATACATTAAACATCGATATAAGAGACTAATTCAGGTGAGGGGGTGTCCCTTAAAGCCGAAAGTCCATTATATAACAAAGTAGGTTTTCTGAATGGGTATGTTAAAAATTGACAAATTAGTTAGTTTGCCTGTTTTTACTTATATATACACGTTTGTGTAATTAAAAGTAAGTATGTATGAAAAGTTTAATTTCACAGAAAAGTTTTCTACATGTATTACTGTAATTTTAATTTTATACTGAATAGGTTTAGTAAATGGCTGCATTCACCAGTCACTGTGAGTAAACAAATGCACACGGCTGGGCCGTGGCTTATCACAAATGGGAACATCGCTGGCCCGAATTACAACTGCTACAGAAAGTCATGCCACACGACAATAGAATCAATTACCATGTGCAATGCAGAGTGATCACGTATGAATCATTTGCTGAACATTGTTTCCGAGTGGTGACTCGGGTTTAAATATGTAGACTATAGTTGTAGATATGTAATATTTATTTATGTCGATGAAATTATTACAGTGTTTTCCCCAACATATGGCCTATTTGCTAAAATTTATTAAAAATAAGAGTGAATTAATAACAAAAATACCTGTTCATTTAATTTTAAGCAAATCTTGGTTAAAAGCATTTTAAAATGAATAGGGTGTTAATTTTCACATATGACATATGGACAGGAAATTTTGTGGGTTAAATCCAAAGTCCGTTAAATAGAGGTCTGCAAAGTTGAGGGTTTACTATAGGTAAGTTACTTTTTTGCTGTGTGTGGTAAAAAACTTGAGATCTACTTCCTTAACACATTTTAAGTATACAATACATTATTATTAATTACTAGAGGTCCAGTGCACGAATTTGTGCATGGGGGGGGGGCGTCCCTCCTGGCCGATTGGGGCCATCTCACCCAGTCCTGATTGGGGCCCATTGGGGCTGGCCGGCTGTGGGGAGGGACCACAGGAGGTTGGCTGTGGGAGTGCACTAACCACCTGGCAGGCCAGGAGGGGGGACGGCAGGAGGTTGGCTGACCATGGGAGGTTGGCTGTGGGAGCGCACTGACAACCAGGGGGCAGCTCCTGCATTGAGCATCTGCCCCCTGGTGGTCAGTGTGCGTTATAGCTACCAGCTGGTCGTCCGGTTGTCCAGTCATCAGGTCATAACGGTCACTTAGGCTTTTATATATAGAGAGATAGTCACCATGTTGTACATTTTCTCCAGAACTGATTCATCTTATAACTAAAAGTTTGTACCCCTTTGCCAAAACCGGTTTGGCTCAGTGGATAGAGCGTCAGCCTGCGGACTGAAAGGTCCCAGGTTCGATTCCGGTCAAGGGCATGTACCTGGGTTGAGGGCACATCTCCAGTGGGGGATGTGCAGGAGGCAGCTGACTGATGTTTCTCTCTCATCGATGTTCCTGACTCTCTGTCTCTTGTACATTTTCAGAACTTATTCATCTTATAACTAAAAGTTTGTACCCTTTGACCAACATCTCCCCATTTCCCCTACTCCCAAGCCCTTGGTAACTACCATTCTACTTTGTTACAAGTCTGACAATTTTAGATTCTACATATAAGTGAGAAACCTCATTACAAGTGCTGTGATTATTAAATATATTTCTTTGCATATTTGTTTCCAAGTGAATTACTCCAATTCCACCTCTCAGTCATAAACATGAGAGCTGAGTGTAGCATGGAGAAACACTGATATGAAAAATTCTGGAACAAGGAAGCTATGATTAATGCCATAGCTTAATTCATAACATTTGGATTCTCAGATAGTCTGTGGAGTAGAAGGAAGAGAATCATTTGGAAAGGCAGTTAGGAAAATGAAATGTCAATCTCTCTGAGCAAAGCAGTGCCATCATCCTTCAGAGTACTCCACCTCCCTGTATCTGCTCACAATTACAGTTAATCAGTTGAGAGGTGTGAACGTTTGAAGCTCAGCCCAGGAACCTGTGAAGCTTTCCTGAAGAGCTCTTTGTAAGACTTTTAATTCATAGTCAAATTTTAGAAGCCCAAAGAAATTATGTGGGCATTCAAATACTTCTAAAACTACTAGCAACTATTACAGAGGTGGTGGTAACCTCTTAAAATCCATAGGGCTTCTCTATTCCAAATATTGGGTATTCATAAGTGCACTCATTTTTTTTTGAAGCATTCACTATTTTGTTTGGTTTTGTTTCTTGGCCATCCATCCATATCACTATTTATTGAGGTATTAGGATAATACTGGACACATTGTATTAAATCTTCAACAACCTGAAAGATGCCTTTAATCAGCATCCTATCTAATAAAAGAGCAATATGCAAATTGACCATCACTCCAACACACAAGATGGCTGCCCCCATGTGGTGAAAGATGGCTGCTCCCATGTGGTGAAAGATGGCTGCTCCCATGTGGACAAAGATGGCTGCTCCCATGTGGTGAAAGATGGCTGCTCCCATGTGGTGAAAGATGGCTGCTCCCATGTGGTGAAAGATGGCTGCTCCCATGTGGTGAAAGATGGCTGCTCCCATGTGGTGAAAGATGGCTGCTCCCATGTGGTGAAAGATGGCTGCTCCCATGTGGTGAAAGATGGCTGCTCCCATGTGGTGAAAGATGGCTGCTCCCATGTGGTGAAAGATGGCTGCTCCCATGTGGTGAAAGATGGCTGCTCCCATGTGGTGAAAGATGGCTGCTCCCATGTGGTGAAAGATGGCTGCTCCCATGTGGTGAAAGATGGCTGCTCCCATGTGGTGAAAGATGGCTGCTCCCATGTGGTGAAAGATGGCTGCTCCCATGTGGTGAAAGATGGCTGCTCCCATGTGGTGAAAGATGGCTGCTCCCATGTGGTGAAAGATGGCTGCTCCCATGTGGTGAAAGATGGCTGCTCCCATGTGGTGAAAGATGGCTGCTCCCATGTGGTGAAAGATGGCTGCTCCCATGTGGTGAAAGATGGCTGCTCCCATGTGGTGAAAGATGGCTGCTCCCATGTGGTGAAAGATGGCTGCTCCCATGTGGTGAAAGATGGCTGCTCCCATGTGGTGAAAGATGGCTGCTCCCATGTGGTGAAAGATGGCTGCTCCCATGTGGTGAAAGATGGCTGCTCCCATGTGGTGAAAGATGGCTGCTCCCATGTGGTGAAAGATGGCTGCTCCCATGTGGTGAAAGATGGCTGCTCCCATGTGGTGAAAGATGGCTGCTCCCATGTGGTGAAAGATGGCTGCTCCCATGTGGTGAAAGATGGCTGCTCCCATGTGGTGAAAGATGGCTGCTCCCATGTGGACACAAGATGGCCACCACAAGATGGCCGGCAGGGGAGGGCAGTTGGGGAAGATCAGGCCTGCAGGGGAGGGCAGTTGGGGGGGACCAGGCCAGCAGGGAAGGGCAGTTGGGGGGGGGGACCAGGCCTACAGGGGAGGACAATTAGGGGTGGCCAGGCTGGCAGGGGAGGGAAGTTAGGGGCAGTTGAGCCAGCAGGGGAGCAGTAAGGCATCGATCAGGCCTGCAGGGGAGTGGTTAGGGGGCAATCAGGCAGGCAGGCAGGCAGGTTGGGAGCCAGCAGTCCTGGATTGTGAGAGGGATGTCTGACTGCCTGTTTAGGCCCAATCCCACTGGGGTCCTGATTGGAGAGGGTGCAGGTTGGGCTGAGGAACCCCCCCCCCCCCCCCCCGCACCAATTGCCAACTTCTCTGAGTTGAGCTAAACATCAGACTAGTCTCCCTTGTTTGCCCTTTGATTCAGACACTTTCAAGTGTTCTAACAAGCACATCCTTCCTCTAATTGCCAAGGCAAAACTATGCAGTGCATGATACACTTAGCACCTAGCAGAATGCCCACATTGACTTCCTAACTTGTGGAATGAGGACTATGATGGTGGTAAACGCCAAGTGAAAGGCAATAGTACTTCCACTACTTAGGAAAATCTATAATAATAAAAGAGTAATATGCAAATTGACTGAATGGCTGAATAGCGGAACGACCATCCAGACGACCACACTGTGACACCCTCTGGCGCCAGGCCAGCCAAGGCAGGTGCTCCCGCCATCGCCCCACGATCACCTCATAGAGGGAGGCCCAGGCCACTGGCCAGCGGGGCGATCAATCGGGGGGCTCCACGATCGCCCCAAAGAGAAGGCCCAGGCCACCAACCAGCAGGCTTCAGTGGGTGGGCAGGGCCTCCCTCTACGAGCGATCAATCGCGGGGCCCTAGGACTGCAAGAGGTCGCAGGCTGGGCTAAGGGACCCCCCCGCCCGAGTGCACAAATTTTGTGCACCGGGCCTCTAGTAGTAAATAAGAAACAGTATGCATTCCTGGAGGCACTGGAGGATTAGTGCCATCATTAAAAATTTGAAAGATGCAAGTGGTGGTGATTCCCATCACATCTGCCTGTGCAGAAGACAGATGGGTCTTGGAGAATGACACTGGATTATTATAAGCTCAACCAAGTGGTGGCTCCAGCTGCCGGGGCAATACTTCATTGCTTGAGAAATTAATGCATTTCTTGAGAATTGGTATAAAGCTATTGACCTGGCAATGCTTTTTTTTCTTGATATCTGTTAGTAGAGACCACCAAAAGCAGTTTGCTTTCAACTGGCCAAGCCAGCAATATACTTTCACTGTCCCATTTCAGATGTATATCAATTCTGCAGCCTTAGGTTAGTTTGCAGGGATCTAATTGCCTTTTTCTCCCATAAGGTATCACATTGGTTCATTACATTGATGAAATATGTTGCACAGATGTAGTGAGCAAGAAGTACAAACCATTGTAGTCTTGTTACCAAGACCTTTGTGTAACAGAAGGTGAGAAACAAATCTGGAAAAAATTTAGGGGTCTCCCACCTGAATGAAAATCCAGGGGTCCAGTAGTGAGAGGCATGTTGGGGTACCCCTTCACCTTGTCAGGTGAAGAATAAGTTGTTGCATCTGGCCTCTTCTACAACCAATGCAACATATTCCTCATTTGGGTGCATTACTCTGGCCCATTTACTGAGTGACCTCAAAAGCTGCTGTTTTGAATGGGGCAGAGAACAATAGAAGGCTCTGCAACAGGTCCAGGCTGCTGTGCAAGCTGCTCTCCTGCTTGGGCTGTGTGATCCAGCAGATCCAATGGTGCTTGAAGAGTCTGTGGCAGAGAGAGAAGCTGTTTGGAGCCCTTGGCAGGCCTCTACAGGTGAATTACAGCACGGGCCTTTCGGATTTTGGCGTAAAGCTCTGCCATTCTCTGCAGGTAACTACTTTCCTTTTGAGGGCAGTTCTAGCCTGGATATGTAGGCCAGACCTTACAGTGGGGACTTGTAGTAGGGGCTGAAACATGGGCCACCTGGTTATCACGTGACCTGAGCTGCTCACCATGATTGGGTGTTACGTGCACTGTCAAGCAATACAATTGGGCATGCACATCACTCCACCATCAAATGTAAGTGGCACATGTGTGGTAAGCAATACAATTGGGCATGCACATCATCACTCCACCATCAAATGTAAGTGGCACATGTGTGGTTGGGCTTGTGCAGGCCATGAAAGCATAAGTGAGTTACATGAAAAAGTGGTCCAAATGTCTATGGTCCCCCCCCCACACCTGCTACACTGCCTCCTCTCTCCCAGCCTGCACCTATGGTGTCATGAGGAGTGCCAGAGGAATAGCAGAGTTAAACTGGGTTTAGAGATGGCTCTTCACTGATAGCAGGCATCATCTGGAAGTCAATAGCTATAGCACTATAGCTCCTTTCTGGGACATCCCTGAAGGGCAGTCGTGAATTCCTTATAGTAAATATCTCTATCTCTATCTATCTCTACGTCTACATCTACATCTACATCTACATCTCTACATCTACATCTACATCTACATCTACATCTACATCTACATCTACATCTACATCTATATATCTTTCTCCTATTGGTTTTTTTCTCTGGAGAGCCCAAACTAATACAGACCCCATAGGATTGAATTGTGAGTAGAATCCATTGACCAATGGGGAATTGGCAAGTTGATAAGGAAAATACTAAGTAGAATCTCTAAGGAGCTTTAAATCATACTACCTAATGTAGAGGATTGACCTTGTTTTAATCAATTAAAAAAAATAACCTGACTAATTCAATCAGAGATGCCCAGATATTTCGCGAGTCTCTTAGAAGATTGAGGATATAGGGAGGATTTTTAATTTACAATTCAGAATCCAACGCTTACTCCCAAGTTTTAATTTACTGTATTGTATCTCCAGTCACAGGAAATAGTAGCACAGCCAACAGGAATCAATACTAGAATGGGAACCAGCTAATATAATAATTGGATATAATTTTGGTTTTAGCAACAACTATGTGAAGGAACCAAGGCAATATATTGATATGTCTAGCTAAAGTTAGTGGTAAGAAAAAGGCGTCTTCTATTATTTTTGGTACTTGTATTAGTTTGAGTAGTTTCATAATGAAAAATTAAAGGAGAAATAATTATGCTTCCCTCATAAGCCCCAAGTGTCTCTCTACTTGCAGTGTCTGAAAATGCAATACTGTGTCTCCCCAGAACAGTCACTTCCTTGTATCCCTTTAGAATTGCATTATTTAATTACTGTACTTTTTAACTAAAATATTTAAAACCTAATTAGACACTGTTTTGTTTTAACTATTTTTCCAGATGTCTTCCTTGTTCACCAGCCAAGTGTAGGAAATGATGGCCAACAAACTTGGCAAGAACTGCATGTTTAGCTGTTTTATGGGCACTGTGTAATACAAATATTGTCATTTTAAATGTACTTTACTGTTCTCCTGGGGTTTTATAGTCTCTGCATCATTTTCATTACTGGTGATTCTGTACCTCTTCCCGCTCATTTAAGCTGAGACCCCTTTTTGTGTCCAACTTCTTAAACCAAAAAGAATACTTCTTTTGAAATTCATTTATTTAAAAATAAAAATATCTACGCATGTGTCTCAAGACTTACCCCAATTACTGAAAAAGATTCTCTACATCTAAAATATGGGTTGTTGCTTATATTTATATCATAGATAGACAAATAAGAGTTTAAATTTCAATTAAGACTGAAAAATAGAACTAATTGCATCTAATTTCTATCGACAGATTACTATGTTTCAGGCACTGTTGTGTTTTATTTCCTCATTTAATCCTTTAAACAACCTCACTAGATGTGCATGGTTACTATCTCCATTTTACAAATCATAAGCCAGAAACACAAAGAGGGTATGCACCTTGCCCACATGGGTGAATCAAGCAGAATTCACTTTTTAAACTCTGTACTGGACTGACTTAATCACCACGTCTAGATTTGAACCCACTTTCTTAACAGGTTTCTGCCAGAGTTGTCCTAACTAGGCCTATGGTACTGACACAATGTATAGGACAGTGTCAGTCTCTTTTCCTCCTCATTCTCACCTCGAGGAAATGAGGACGTGCTCCTAAATGCCAGGCGTGGTGCCTTTGGTATCAGGCTTGTCACCCTGTGGGTTCAGACCCTCTGCAATGAGCCCTGAATTTTCAGTCTTGCTGGACTTGGACATGGTGATGGCTGACATAGGGAACATCACACAGGGAGTTTTGCAAAGCCTTTGGCAGACTTACCAGCCACTCTGATCTGAACACAGGGTTCTACACATGGTTAAGCTTTCAGGATTACTTGACACACGTCAGGCAGAAAACTCTTCTGAAGACATCAGAATGACACCGTACATTTGTGCAGCACTTTATGGTTTTCAAAGCCCCTTATCGGATAGATCTCCTCCAGCTTCCTCCCAACCCTTTGAGGCAGGCAGAAGCAGTATAATCATTATATCTCCTTTTTACATTTTTACAGAAACCTGAGGTTCAAAGAAGATAAATGATTAGCCAGGCTCACAAAAAATGGGGCATTTCAAATACAGAGTCAAAGCAAATCAGCCCCGGACACCTGTCAAGCTGTTCAAAACAACAAAGCTAGTTGTCTGTGGACATGGCCAAATGATGAATTTGCAAAAAAAAAAAGTAAAAACAATAGTGTTTCTGATATCTCTATTTTTTCTGCTTCTAAATCTCACTCGCTACTATCTGGCCAAGAGCCAAGCATACTGAGGCGATACAATTAATAAGAAGGATAATGATGATAGGAGTGTGGTTGATATTGCAAGTTCCTAGTTTCATCAGCTTTCAAGTTCTGCAATTTAAATGTGTCTTCTTGGTTGGCTTTAACCAACACCTCTATATTTACAAATAAGAGCCTATCAAAATCTGCAGTAACTTTTCACTATTTTTAAAGATGGTTCTTTTTTAGAAACTATCATTTTGGTTCTCACCAGCTTCACAAAGGACTTGAATTTTCTGCCCTCTTAATATGGGAGTAAGTCTGGTGTGTTTTCTGTAGTGGTGTCAACAGTGGTAAACACTGCTTTACGCAACAGAGATGTTCTTGAAAGTTATCTGTAAACTGAATCACCAAAAATGTGACGTGATGCTCTTAAAGTAAAGATTGCTTTTTATAAGAAACTAGAGGCCCGGTGTACAAAATTCGTGCCTGGGTAGGGTCCCTAGGCCTGGCCAGCAATCAGGGCCGATCGGGGCCTTCGGGCTGCCAGCCAGGGCCTCCCTTCCCCAGCTGCCGGCCAGGGCCTTCCTTCATTCCGTGCCGCCCCCTGGTGGTCGGTGCACGTCATAGTGAGCAATAGAACTCCTGGTCTCCAGTTGAACTCCTGCAGGGACACTTTACATATTAGCCTTTTATATATATATATACACATACACATATACATACCACTTACTGATGTTTTTGAGTTTATAATCTCACTGTTGGCATGTACAAATCAGAGTACACCTTGGAATTTCTGTGTGTGTATGTGCATGTTTGTGTGTGTAATTTGTAATTACATATTGATAAAGTATTTTTCATTCATTACTAGTCTTAAGTTATAAATTTGTACTACCACAGCAGTAATGAGTGAGGATAATTTTGAAAGACTTAACCAAAGACAATAAGATAGTCATTAAGAAAAATTAAAATAAATACCAATCGATGTCACTGAAAATGAGAAGAATTGATCATTTTACTCAAGGCTTTAATAGGAGAAAACTTCATTTCTTTTATTCCATTAGTAAGAAGATAATTCTTCAGAAATTCAGATTATTAGAAAAAAGAGAGAGGTTAAGGGATTGTTCTTATGAAACAAAAAAAAAAACCCTCATTATTTTGGTTGAGAATTATCAAAGTCTTAAGAACCTTATTTTAAAGTGAAGAACTTTTCTTATGGCTTAAAAAAAAAATAGATGTTGTGTTTATACTACCCAAACCGAGGTTACTTGAATGTTTAGTTACAGATATCTTCTATTGACAGCTAAAAAGGATAGAATTGTATTTATTGAGAGTCATTTCAGAACCTTGAAGGATGAAGAAGATGGTGGTAACTTCTAGTAAGAAAATAACTATTTCCCCCCAATAAAGTACATTTAGTTCTGATGGTCCTTTGTGGCCATTTTGAAACAATCCTCAGGCTCCCCAAAGACTGACAACCCTGATAGCTTCATCCGGCAGTGGAGTGGTTTTGAAACCAGTTCCACATGGCCCAGCAGCTTCGGCAGCTGAATAATTGAGTGGAAAAAAACCATTATTGCAGGAATTTGATTTCCTTGCTATTTGCTTTCCCTAAAAGTAAAAAAAAAAAAAAATCCTAACACAGAGACAGACACAGTTCATTCTGTTATCCAGGAAAAGCTTATTTCAGAGTTTCTGCCAACTCAGGTAGATTCAAATTAGATATTTAAGCACTTGAAGTTACAGAGATCTCAAAATTAAATCATCAGGACTTATACAGATTTCAAAAGTGGTAAATGTTATTTTTAAGTGTGTATTTGAAAATCTCTGAGAGGTAAGCTGATCAGCATAGCACATGAGAATGAATGCCTGCTGAAAGAATGAATAAATGGGCTTATCGTCCAACCCTTACTTGCGAAGCTTATCTTAGAAATTCAGAATTTTGACCAGACGCATCAATGCAAAAAAAAATTAGGAAATGTCTCAGGGTCTGAATACAAATTTTATTCAACAAATCTTCAGCATCGTTGTACATGGCACTGTGAGACTATAAAGGTGAAAGACATCTGTCTGTCTTCACACTGAGATGGGAGAGACCGCATGAATTACAGGTAATGCAGCATGATACAGAGGAGCCACTGTAAACATACCGGGTGCTGTGGAAGGGTGGGAGTGTGTTAATTCCAACTTGGCGTCATCAGCGAAGGCTGTGCAAATTTCGAGCCTGAACTGATAGCTTCTACAAGTTACAATTTATTTCAAGGTTGGCTTTGTAGAAACTCTCTTCCATTAGGTTCCAAAACTTTCTTTCTTCCAACACAGACCACGAGTGGCAGAGTATGATGACAATTGTCAAAGGGGTGATAGCTCCAGGGTCTGCAGCATCATTTTTTACATGGGGAGAAAGACATGTTAATTTTTTAAAAAGTCTCCAGGGGTCCTATGCCTTCTTTAACCTGATCTTTAAGGTTAGGGGTTTTTTAAAAAATATATTTTATTGATTTTTTACAGAAAGGAAGGGAGAGGGATAGAGAGTTAGAAACATTGATGAGAGAGAAACATTGATCAGCTGCCTTCTGCACACCTCCCACGGGGAAATGCCTGCAACCAAGGTACATGCTCTTGACCAAAATCGAACCTGGGACCCTCAGTCTGCAGGCCGATGCTCAATCCACTGAACCAAATCATTAGGGCAAGGTTAGGTTTTAAAGGTTATTATTCACTTTTATACAAACATAAACTTGGTTTCCATTCAGTATAAGCCGTAGACCTATCTATTTCAGTGATTGGTTTGTATGAAACACTTCTACTAACATAATACCATTGATTCTGTGTCCTTGAGGTTTAATTATGGGAACTTCACTATAATTACCCACAGTCAGCCTCCCTCTGTAATCAATATTGAATAGAAATCTAGTTGCCAGTCACTTTTATTTCTAAAGTTACAGGACATGGGGTATAGTCATGTAAAGCAAGGAATCGTGAGCCAAGTTACTTTCCAGAATCTTCCAGGACCCACCTACTCTACTAGTTGCCTTGTCTCCTGCTTGTATGTTAAGTTTCTTACATAGGGCAGGAGAAGGAAAGAATGTGGGTCCTTAACAAAGACAAACTGTTTATATAAAGAAAAATTGATTATATAAATGTTTTTCAGTTTCGAAAGGACTGACATTTTGAAAGTCAACTCTCATGTGAATCAGCGGCTCTGTCTGTGTAGGACCTCACCCTTGCCGAAGATGGAATAAGTACTCCTATGACTTGGGTAGCTAGGGGACAAAGCACAGGGCAGGCAGTGATTCCAGGTCATGTGGACCGGAGCCAGCCCCAGAATTTGGCATAGAGAGAGGCTGGTGAGGACCAGGCCTGACTGGTGCTTTTGGCATTCTGGCTCAAGCTAGGAGTCAAGTAGGCTGAGTTTGCGCTTGGTACTTTCGTGGGATAAGGGAAAGCAGTGTCAGTGCCCACTGTGGGCAAGAAAAATGTCCAAGACCTGATTCCAGCTCTTTGCACAGCTGGCTGCTTTTTGCTATTCAGGTCTTGATCTAAATGCTTCTCCTCAGAGAGGACTTCCCTGATCACACTATCCAGCAGCCACTCTCTCCTATGTGTGTCTCATCATCCTGTTTACTTTCATTCAGCAAAGTTATTACTGTCTGGAACAAATGCTTCATGAGTATGGGAACTTCATTGATTTTGTTCATTGCTATATCTTCAATACCTAGAATACACTTGGCACTTGTAGGTACTAAATAAATTTTTGTTAAAAGGATAAAACAGAGATAAAGTTGGATTTGTAAAAAAGACTTCTATAAGGGCGAAGAGATATAGTTTAATTACTAATTGGGGAGAAGAAGAGTTCTCAATTAAATTATCCTTTCTCCTGAATGGCCATCTTTCCTCCCCCTTCTTCTCCCAGCAGAATATGATATATCTCCTAGGGAAACAAAAAAAATTTTAATGAAAAACCTCTGTTGTGTAAGAATAGATATTATCAATGAACAAGTGGCTCTGCTTATAAATGGATTAGAGAGAGGAAAAAGGCTCAGAATCTCTGGCTTAATGGAAAGAACATTAGAAAGAAGTTTAAGAATGGACTCCACCACCAGTAAATGGAGACCTGGGTGATTAATGGTTTACTGTTCCATCAAATATGGGCAACGGTGACCTACTTCACAGATTGTTAGGAGATAAGACATTACATACGAATACACTCAACACAGTGCCTGGTCCAAAGTAGCCCCTAATTCCTCTTAGTTGAATGTGAAGATGCATGCCCTTGGGTAGCTATATCACCTCTATGTACCTCAGGTTCCTTATCTGTAAAAGAATGGTGACTCCAACTCACAGGGACACTGAAGGACAAATAAAATAACATAGTACAGCCACTTATGAGTTGATGAGCATCATTCAAGCATGGGACTTTCTGTTGCTGGCTTTACTCCCAGCTAAGTGACTAAGTCAGTCTTAGGTGCCTCTAATTCTTTATTGGTAAAAAGAGGATTTTTTTTCGTTTTTCTTTTATTATGGAAAATTTCATATAGAAATGAAACACAATATAAAGCGGGGGGTGGAATTGCTGGGTCACAGGGTTAACTCCATGTTTAACTTTTTGAGGACCTGCCAAACTGTTTTTCCATAGTGGCTGCACCATTTTAGAAATAACAAGGTTAGTTAAAATATGTAGAGCAAAATACAAAGGAGGTAAAAAGAGGATTTTATCAGCATTATTTACTTCTTCACTGTGAGGATAAAATGGGATAATAGTTTGGAAATGTTTTGTGAAAGTGGAAAGCATTATGAATCATAAACTTTTTGTCATCACCATCAAAATGATGGCTCCAATGGCTATGGTGACAGCTCAATTGAATAGTAAAGGTCCTATTAGAACCTGCGTGACAATTATCTTTCATTCATAGATCAGCTTGGTGACGTGGAAAGTATATAGAATTAATGCTAGTTCTTTATACTCCTGTTTGTATTCTCCATAGAACAGGGCTTAGATCTCAATAAATATTTGCTGAATAATAAAAAAAGGATTAATTCTCAAAAAGTAGCCAGCTCAGAAAGTATTCAATAGTGAAGTATGTTATAATGATAAAACCCACTTAAGAATTCTTCTATTCTGCGTTCAGATACTTCCCACTCCTCAATATTTCCTGTGAGTCAGTGGTCCAGGAGTTTCCCAGGTTAAGTTCTAAGGGTTAAACACAAAATAAAAGAGTGGTGAGGACGACAGGTGCACTACTACCATACACAGACATCTGGCCAAGAGGCCTAAGTCCTTACCTGAGGCTCCTGCCTAGGACTGGAGTCAACAACCCTGGTTGGGAAGGAGCCAAAGGGCCAATGCTGCAGTGCTCCAAGGGCCTGCAGTTGTAGGGCAAGGAACTCCGCGGGTGGTGTCTGGGTTTCAGAGCTTTAGGGCTTTTACAAAGTTATAAGCTACTACAGCTCAGAACTGCCTGATTAGCCCGACCTTGCTTATCAAATGGCCTCACATCAGCCACTGCTGACATTTGCCTGGTAGAGGCACTGTGGTTGATTGCATGGGAAAACTAGAGAGGCCAGGTCTCTGGCCCCCTCCTCACCACTGCTGCCATGAAGAGAAGCCTGGTTTAGGTCCCTCCGTGATGTTTCCCTAATGCTGGTGCACATTTGCATCATGGACCTTCCCCACTGTGTTTGTTAAATTGTGGATGTCTCCCCCATTAGACAGTGATACATGCTTGGCTCATTCTCATATCCCCATTGCTATGACAGTCCCTGGCATAAATAAGGTACTAAGTGAGTTGAATAAACAAGGAAAGGAATGGATAAAATACATGATGGGTTCTTTCACTCTCAAAGCCTAATGCAGCTTTTCCTATACGAAGAGGACAGAGGATTCATTGACCAATAAAGGACCACCTAACATCATTATTCTGCTCTATTACTTCTATCTCCATTATAGCCAGTCCCAGAAACTCAATATGCTTACAAGGAAAATTAAGTTCCAAAATGGAACTTGAAGGCCAAGTTTAATTCCAATGAAAATGTAAAGAAATTAAATATAAAAACACTTCTGGAATAGAGACAATTAATGGTGATTATAGTTATTCTACATGAATGGATTTAAAAGTCACATAAACTAGTAGAAATCTATAGTAATAACTCCTTTATTAGGTCACTAATTCTCAACTTGTGATCATTCAGATGGGAGCCACAGTAAAATTTTCTCCTCTGTTATCTATAAAAACAGTAAGTGGACATATTGGGACAATGTTTACTTATTTAAGAGAAGAAACCAATATTGTCACTATACAAAGCAATTTTACATATTGATTGAAAGAAAATAATTCTAGTCAAAATTTTGGCAAAGATAATTCTAGTTCCTTAAAATATAGTCTATTTCAGACTTTAATTAAGATTACATTTCCTCTGAATTGATGCAAGTAAGTAACCACATTTTTTAAAACCACATATCTCAATAGAGGCAGACTCTACTTGTGTATTTATATAGTAGAATAGACTGGAATAATCTAATGAGAATAATAAGCATTTAATTCTTTCTGGTATGACTGAATTATCAGAAGCCTACAAACTAGCTTTAATCAAGGGGGATCAATTTAAAGATGCACCTGCAAGTCTTAACTAAAGTGTTTAATGATTCAATTGTATCGAAGCTTGAAATGTAAGGAGTGGAAACAGAAACCTTATTTTGTAGTTGGCTCTAAAGGCAGCTTTAATGAATATTCACAGAGAGAATAACTGAATTGAATTAAGTAGTATGCCAAAGACAAAAAGAAAGAACAATTATCAAAAAAGAACTTCAAACGGAAAGAAATGCCTTAATATGCTGTATATACAAATTAATGAAAGAATGTTATTCCTATTAGGCCAAGTAGTATTGTTGTGAAATCTCATACATCCATTTATCATTCTATAGCTATGTGACTTAGAAAGAGACATTGCATCAATTTATCTGGAGGCAGATGACTACAGCTGCTCTCAGTGGGGAGGAAGAGAGGAGATAGTGTTTGTGAGCTCCTGTTGTTCAACAAACGCTCATTCAGCACCCAGGTAGGGGTCAGACATAGGGATTAAGGCTTGGGGATAAAGCAGATGAATAAGACAGGGTCACCAATTCCCTCCTGGTCACTTGGGGAAGATGAACATGTAAAAAGATAATGATTTAGATTTTCATTAGTCACTCTAATAAGGAGTTCAAAGGTGTAGCCACTCATCTTCTGGCAATGAACATGGGATGCTAATAGGAGGAAAGCTGGCCAAGTCTACAACTGTAAACCTTCAGTTGCATTATCAGGTAGTTAAATGAAACCTCCACTCTACAGCAGTAGATATATGATTACCAAAGGCAAGTATAAAGCAGACCAATGAGCTTTCTGTCATTAGCCACATTTTGTTATTCATGTGCTATTAATCTATCTTGAAACAAACAAATATGAACGGAGTGATTTTAATTTCCCAACTTTCAATAAGATCCAAAAAGATGCAGAATTACTATTTGTTATTGCTACTTCATGTTGGACAAAGAGCTGAAAAATGCTCACTTAGACCTCTAGCTATCCATCAATCATACTGCGATTTAAGTCACAAAAGGAGAAAACTACTTCATGAAAATGCTGCTGTTTTTGAGGAAAATTTGTGTGATTTGTCTCAACACACCAGTTACATATTTAAATATGTCATGGGCTCATCGTGGAACCGGAATTCACAGTGAAGGTCTTCATTGGCACCTCTTGACTACACACCTCTATGAGCCTTGAGAAGGTCCTAGACAGGGAGACTGCACCCCATGTGATAAAAATGAAAGGTATGGTTTGATGTATGGAGACTGCCACAGCAACTGGCTAGAGCGCTTGCTGGCAGTAGTGGGGAGCTTAGGAAGCCTTGCTCCTGATCATTTGCAGAACCAGTTTTGATTCCTTGAGTGACAGAGTAATACACAGAACTTTTTCAAGTTCATATATACCAACCTTGTGAAAAGCAGAGTCAGCTTGTTAAATGTTTAAACTGGTGTACGAGGCTTTGATTCAATAGTAGACCTTAAGAACTCTCTTACTCAACCCTCCCACCCTTCCTTTCATAGCAATTCTCAAAATGGAACTGTTGCTACTTCTAATGCATCTTCTCATTGTATTTTGCATGTGAAGATGGCAAATGCAACAAATGAGTTTGACATTGGGAAGGGGCAGGGCAGTAGACCTTAAGAACTCTCTTACACAACCCACCCACCCTTCCTTTCATGGCAATTCTCAAAATGGAACGGTTGCTACTTCTAATGCGTCTTCTCACTCTTTTGCATGTGAAGATGGTGAATGCAACAAATGAGTTTGACATTGGGAAGGGGCAGGGAAAGGTCAAATGTGGCTACATGAGAAGGAATGAGATTATGATTCTTCAGGCGTCATGTCAGGTTCCAGAGAGACTGATGGGGATGGTCCTGTGAATACTCTGAGGGCAGAGAAGATGAGTTATTTTTGTCTCACAATCTCTAGAGCCCATCAGAGGATGAATACATTTGTTGAGCAAGGTGTGAAGAAGCAACAGAAGTGGAGACAGCCTTTGAGCTCATAGGTGGAGACAACGGGACCATCTGAAAGAATGGCTTCTGCCCTCTGTGGTGTTGTTATGACCTGTCCTCCATGTCACTCAGATGACTTTCATGATGCAATTGCTGAATGTTTAATTTCTGGTAAAAAGAAAATATCTTATATTTAAGTCCTGCTTCCTACCACCAAAGTAATCTTTATAAACTATCAAATCTGATTGTATTACTCCTGCTTAAAACCTTCAGGACTCCCAAATGCCTTGTAGATAATGTCCACATCCTTGATAGAGTTTGAGAGGGCTTTCTTAATTTGGAACCTACCTATTTCTCCGACTTGTCATCTTCTAAAGTGATGTGACTTGTTGGCTAAATTTCGTTCCTGTACTTTCCACAAGTGGCCCAGGCTGCTTCTGTACCTGTCTCCTTTGCCTCCTTTCTTTTGCCAAGCAGCTGGACATTCATTCAGTTGTAAGACTTTATTCTGAAAAACATCTCTGACCTCATCTCTCTCTATGCTTTTATACATCCTTCTATCGTGTCACTCAAAATATGTTGTTGCATTTGTTGGTATAGATATCTCTGCATTTCAAACGGGTGCCTCCCTGATTGCACACCTTCATATTCATTTCTGTATTATAAACGCATATCACAGTATCTGTAACATGGGAAATGTTCAGTAAAAGCAGACTAAATGAATGAATGAATGAATGAACAACTCAATGAGCATTTCCCTCTCTATGCTTTTATACATCCTTCTATCGTGGCACTCAAAATATGTTGTTGCATTTGTTGATATAGATATCTCTGCATTCCAGATGGGTACCTCCCTGATAGCAGGGACCACACCTTCATATTCATTTCTGTATTTTAAATGCATATCACAGTGTCTGTAACATGGGAAATGTTCAGTAAAAGCAGACTGAATGAATGAATGAACAACTCAATGAGCATTTCCCTCTTTATTATTTTTGGCATTACAATAGGGAAAATTTCTGTCTTTCTCTTTTCCCCTCCACACTTATACATCCTAAACTCCTAATTTATGTCTCGGAACTGGAGGAGAGCATGGATACAATCTTTCAACAGACTACATCTGAAAGAAGGGCCTGTTCAACAGTTCACATGCTCCTAGAAATGCCTACTGACTTCACCAGTCACTTGTTAGGGGCCTACAGATTGGGTTCATGTGCTCAGCTAGGGAGGGGGTCTTATAACCATTTGCCTGACATGCCCACATCTGTTTATTGAGCCAATCACTTTTTTAAAAGTTACTATACCTTTTATAATAATGCAGTGAGCAGGTAATGCTGATTATAAATATTTAAGATGTTTCCATCCATTAAAAATCTTAACATAATATTTAAAGTAAATCCCATTAATAAAACAACACCTTTCCAACTTTTAAGAAGGGGCATCTGGGTAAGGTAAGATGAATTAAAAGAAAATGTATTTTACTTGAGCTCATCTCCATTTTCTCTTTTCTAATAATTATAAATAAGATGTTTTCATCCATTAAAAATCTTAAAATAATATTTAAAGTAAATCCCATTAATAAAACAATACCTTTTCAACTTTTAAGAAAGGGCATCTGGGCAAGGTAAGATGAATTAAAAGAAAATGCATTTTACTTGAGCTCATCTCCATTTTCTCTTTTCTAATGCTTTGGTACAGTCAATTATCTCTTTGAGCAAGAAGGATAATGTATACACTATGATATCTCTTCCCTTAAAAATACAGAAGAGAAATAAAAGGTGTGTGTACAGATGACATCAGGGAGAAGAATCTTGTGGGTGGAAGTGGTAAGGGGATTATAATAGCTGTTTTCAGCACACTAAAAAATGAAAGAAGCAGGTATAAGGAAAAATAATGTTCGATTTTCTCTAACTTGCTTTCCTACCCATTCTTAACTCCTCTTTCCTTTTTCTCCCCATTAACTCTGTCCAATCCTTAAAATTTCCCTCGGTTCAAATTCCAAAACACCCTCTTTTATTTCCTCCTTCCACATGAAGGTAAATGAATTTTATTTTCATGGTTCACCTTTCCCACAATTTATGCACGTTCTGATATCCTAATTCAGAATTTCATTCTATTCACTTTTCCCTATCCATTCTTAACTCCTCTTTCTTTTTCTCCCCATTAACTCTGTCCAATCCTTAAAATTTCCCTCGGTTCAAATTCCAAAACACCCTCTTTTATTTCCTCCTTCCACATGAAGGTAAATGAATTTTATTTTCATGGTTCACCTTTCCCACAATTTATGCACGTTCTGATATCCTAATTCAGAATTTCATTCTATTTACTTTTCACATTAATTCTCAACTGACTGACCCTCTTCATCGGTAATTATGACCATGAAGGTCTTGAATATCATTAAACTCTTCTCACCAACTGAATTAACTTTAAGGTAATTTGATTAATTTGGCAAGTCACTGGTAGATGCAGATTTAACACTTCGCAGAATTTGTGCATTATTACACGAAATCCTTGGGGACAAGATTTTTTAAAGGCTGGTTGTTTCCCTGTGAGATTTTAAGTATTTTTGTTAAGCTTTAAAAAGTGTGCTCTAAAGTGTCTCCCTGGAATTGCAAACAGAGTATCCCTCTGCATTCCCCTGCAGTCTTGGTTTAATAACTTTTCATTTACGTGGAGCATGTATATTTCTAGCACTCAGCCAAAGGTTCTTCACTTGGGAAAACACAATGACTAGGAGGCAGCAAAAGTTATCTACTGATAAACTGTAGAACAATGTAGCTTGCCCAAAGCCTCCCCATGCAAAGGCTTGTGCTCTCTCCAACACTTGCCAGGGACAAAGCCATGTTAATGTCTATGTGTGTTGTCTCTTCCTCAGTGTCTGATTCCACTGCCACTATTAGTTGCATCATATTCAAATGAGGTGTCTGTGGATTGAAATAATGAGGGGGCGGGGATGATGGAGAATGCTGAAGAGCTCTATGCAGATTTTGAGAAAAGCAAAACTTGTTCATGATATATGTCAATATCTTCCAGAGGAACAAAAGTTAAAAGGTTTTCCTGAGTAGAATTCTGATAGTCATAGACAACCCTAGGCCAGTGGTTCTCAACCTTCTGGCCCTTTAAATACAGTTCCTCATGTTGTGACCCCCAACCATAAAATTATTTTCATTGCTACTTCATAACTGTAATTTTGCTACTGTTATGAATCGTAATGTAAATATCTGATATGCAGGATGTATTTTCATTGTTACAAATTGAACATAATTAAAGCATAGTGATTAATCACAAAAACAATATGTAATTATATATGTGTTTTCCGATGGTCTTAGGCGACCCCTGTGAAAG
>NW_005356259.1:2125862-2130702 GCF_000412655.1 Myotis brandtii
GATTCCATACTAAGAACAGACTTTCTTACCTTTGTTAAGTAGTCTTCTAATTTGATATATAACAACTGAACTGTACTACTGAATAATGGCTTAACAGTTGGTTTACATTTAGATCATATTTTAGATAATTACTGGAGAACAAAATGAAATCATGTTAAAACTTTGTTAATAAAGCGTATGATTGATCTCTATTTTCTATTTAAATGCTTGACTACAGGGAGAAAAATGGATGTTTGCAATGTTTCAGAGAAGTCTATTTTGGAAGTACTTTAAGCTTTACCTGTCTAGGTACTATCTGAAGTGGCTCCAGAAGTGCCAGACCAGCTACTCAATGATTTTAAGTTTTTTATCTAGTTTCATTAAAAAATGATATATATTAAATCCAAAAGTTCTTAGCAAAAAATCAACCATTGTAATTCATCATATTAGCAATCTAGAATATATAATAATCTCTATAGATACAGAAAAAAACACAACAAAATCAAACATCCATTTATAATAAGTAATAGCAAAATAGGGATAGAAGAAAATTTCTCAATCCAGTACAGAGTACCTATGAAAAAGTTACAGCTAACATCATAGTCAATGGTGAAATTCTGAATATTTTTTCTTAAGATCAAGAATAAAGCAAGGATATCCATCCTCACCATTAATATTTAATAGTGTTCTAGAGATCCTAGTCAGTGCAATAAGGTAAGAAAAATGAATAAAAGGCATACAGATTTAAAAAGAGAAAAACTGCTTCTACTTATCAATGGCATAATTAAGTAGGAAATATAAACTAAGTAAAAGATAATTACTAGAATTGATAATTAGAACAAAGTAAGTTGTCAGGATAAAAGGTCCACATAAAAAAACAATAACACCTATATATTAGCAATAAAAAATGAAATTTAAAAATTTCATTAAAAATGAAAATAAATTAATAAAGTATTAATTCCATTATTATAATAATAATGTCAAAAACACAAAATAAAATTTAAAAAGATATTTAAAAGGAGGAATAAAAATTTAAAAGATATACAGACCTCTCAACTGAAAACTATAAAGAAATGCTGAGAGAATTAAGGAAGACTAAGTAAATGGGGAAGTATACCATGTGTTTGGATGGGAAGACTCAGTGTAGTTAAAATATCAATTTTCCTGAAATTGGTCATAGATTCAATGATGTTCTACTAGTAATCCCATCAATACTTTGTTTGGTAAAAATTAACAAGCTGGTTTAAAATTTTATATTGAAATGAAAAGTATCTAGAATATCCAAAGCAATTTGAAAAGGGGGAACTAAGTTAAAGACTTTAATACTTTACTTTAAAACCTACTATCAAGGTACACTAATCAAGATAGTGTGATACTGGCATAAAAGTAGATAAATAGATCAATGCAACAGAATTGAGAGCCCAGATAAAAACCCAGATTTACATGGTTATTTGCTTTTTGATAGACATGCCAAGATAATTTTATAGGGGGAAAAATGATAATGGTGCTGGAGCAATTGTATATCTATATGAAAAAAATGAACTTCATCATACACAAAATTAATTTCTGATAGATCATACACCCAAATGTAAAAGCTAAAACTATAAAGCTTCTAGAAAAAGATAGAGGAGAATATCTTTACTGATATATATATTTATTGAGGGTAGGAAGGGTTTTTAGATAGGACACAGCAAATAGGCATAATACTAAAAATGATAAACTAGTCTTTATCAACATTTAAAAGTTCTGCTCATCAAAAGACTCTATTAAAAAAATGACGAGGCCAACCAGCTGGTGTTGCTCAGTGATTGAGTGTCGACCCATGCACCCAGAGGTCACCAGTTCGATTCCTGGTCAGGGCACATGCCTGGGTTGCAGGCTTGGTCCCCAGTAGGGGTCATGCAGGAGGCAGCCAATCCATGTTTCTCTCTCATCGATGTTTCTATCTCTCCCTCTCCCTTCCTCTCTCTGAAATCAATAAAAGTATATTTAAAAAAATAAAAGAAAATGAAGAGGTCAGCTACACAATGGGAAAAATATTTACAAAACATATATCTGACAAAACACTTATATACAGAACATTAAAAATCTGTTACTAAATAATAAAGGCAAACAAATCAATAAAAATGGAAAACGTTTGGACAAACACTTCAGAAAAGAAGATATATGAATGGCAATAGCACATGAAAAACTGCTCAACATCATTAGCCTTTGGGGATTTGAAAAATGAACCATAGTAAGATATCACTATACATCTGTCAGAATGGCTAAACCTAGGAAGACTGGCAACATAAAATGTTGGTGAAGATGTAGAGCAACTGGAGCTCTCATACTTTGCTGATGGGAGTGCCCAATAGTTCAACCACTTAGGAAAATGTCCTGGCAGTTTCTTATAAAACTAAATATACACCTATTTGTGACCCAGCAATTCCCTTCTTAGCTTCTTACCCACGAGAAATGAAACATATCCACAAAGGACTTACATAAAAATGTTCATCACAGCTTCATTCATAACATTCATTAACTGGAAATAACCACAATATCTATTAGTAGGAGAGTGGGTAAACAAATGGGGTGCATCTATACATTGGAATACTACTCAACGATAAAAAGATCTAAGCATATAACAAAATGAATGGACCTCAAAAGTATTGTGCCAAGTGAAAGAAGCCTTACACAGAGAGTTTGTTCAATTTATATGAAGCTTTAGAAACGGTAAAACTAATCTGTGTTGGAAAAAATCACAACAGTGGTTGCCTCTGAGGGGAGAGGTAGGGATTGACTAGGAAGAGTATGGGTGAATTTGCTGGAGTGAAGGGAATGTTCTATATCATGACAGGTATTTGAGTTACAGGGGGATAGCATTTGCCAAAATTCAATAAATGGTACACTTAAGATTTGTACTTCACACTATAATGAAATATTGAACTCTAGTTAATGATATGCACACTGAAGTGCTTAGGTGTTAAGATCACTGATGCCTGCAACTCACTTTGAAATATATAAAAAGTAAGATGGATTGATGGATAGATTGGTGGGAAGATATATGACAAAGCACAAACTTGTTAACAATTCTAAAATCTAGGTGGTAGATACATGGGTGATCACTACATAGTTCTTTCAGCTTTTCTTATGTTTAAAAAATTCATAATACAATGTTTGGGCAAAGGAAAAAACAGCATGTACTGCAGTTGTTATCTTTGACAGACTGTATTCCTGGGCCTTGACAAATAGTCACCAATAATTTGCATATATCAGCACTTCAGAGGGAACATGACTAGCCAGCTGAAAGGAGTTTATTAAGCATGAAAACATTCTCAGAACTTATTTTGACTAAAGATGAGTGAGTGTTTTAATTCCTGAAAACCTCCTGAGGGTCTTTGCGAGCACACCATTGGGCATCTCACCTTTCTAATTTAGGACTGAACATTGGAAGATCTTATATTGGTAGCACAAAATCTATAATCAATAATTAACAATTTAAATAAGGAATTCATTACAAAAAGCTGAGTTTTGAGTTGTAAGTCTTGCTGTCAACCAGGAAAGAGACTTAACTCTCAACCCCCAAGAGCTAGAACATGCCCAGTGAGCAAGATCTAGCTCTAGATTAGCTACATAGTAAATTCCAGAAGGATGGAAACTGTCTTAACTCACTACCATGTCCCCCGTGCCAGCACAGTTCAGTGCACATGGTAGATACTCTGTACATATTTATCACATTGAATGGCAGGGTATTATTTTTGGATGGGTTCAGTTTTTCTTACTAGAGTTCTAATCTGGTTTCTGTAGCTTACCTCTGAATGGAGTAAGGTATCTATATATACAAAAGCCAAGCGACTGGAACGCCAGAACAATCAGTCGCTATGACGTGTACTGGCCCAAATGGACCGGTTGGGGGGGCGGCTCCCCCTCGCGGCTGGCCCAGTCCCCGATTGGGCCCCCCCATCCCAATCAGGAGCGGGGCTGGCCAGCCAACCTCCCGCATCCTCTCCCCGACTGCCGGCCCAGTTCCATCAGCCCCTATCAGGGTGGGCCAGCTGGACCCCATATGTGCATAAATTCGTGCACCAAGCCCCTAGTGCAGGGGTGGGCAACATTTTTGTGAGTGCGTGCCAAAACCAGCAAAATCTCTGACTCAAAATTCTTCTGTGTGCCAACCTTAATTTTTTGAGAACATGTTATGCCTACTTGATATCTCTTAAGGTGTACGTATGTGAAGAACCTGGAAGAAATAATAAAATTCATTCGAGCGACAAAAACACAGTATATGATGATGAAAAATACATTTATTTTTTAATGTATACATGTACACTGATAGTCTTCAGTTTTCTTACTAGAGTTCTAATCTGGTTTCTGTAGCTTACCTCTGAATGGAGTAAGGTATCTATATATATAAAAGCCAAGCGACTGGAACGCCTGAATGATCAGTCGCTATGATGTGTACTGGCCCAACTGGACCGATTGGGGGGGGCAGCCCCCCCTCCCGGCTGGCCTGGTCCCTGATTGGGCCCCCCCACCCCAATCAGGAGCGGGGCTGGCCAGCCAACCTCCGGCATCCTCTCCCCCACTGCTGGCCCAGTCCCATCAGCCCCCATCAGGGTGAGCCAGCTGGACCCCACATGTGCACGAATTCGTGCACTGAGCCTCTAGTGCAGGGGTGGACAACCTTTTTGTGAGTGCATGCCAAAACCAGCAAAATCTCTGACTCAAAATTCTTCTGCGTGCCAACCCTAATTTTTGAGAACATGTTATGCCTACTTGATATCTCTTAAGGTGTACGTATGTGAAGAACCTTGAAGAAATAATAAAATTCATTCGAGCGACAAAAACACAGTATATGATGATGAAAAATACATTTATT
>NW_005356259.1:2132236-2263708 GCF_000412655.1 Myotis brandtii
AAAAATTGTAAATGGAAGATTATAAGAGAGGGTTTCGCGTGCCAGCAAAAGTTACTGGCGTGCCATGTTTGGCACGTGTGCCAGGGGTTGCCCACCCCTGATCTAGTGTAACTATAAAATACAAAGTAAGTGCTTCATTCTAATGACAATGAACAACAGCCAATGTTGATTCACTGGCTGATTTATCTTTGGAAATGGGGAAGAGATAATCATAAGTTAAGATCAGACAATGCAGGTTAGCCCAGTAGACTTCTTAAATGCTTCCAAAATGCATTATTAAGCATCCTCAGTTGCTCAAATAATGAAGATGCTCCAGGAAACAGATGGTCAGGGTCCTAAAATCAAATTAGGATATGGTGTAGAGTGCTCCCTACTGGTAGATAGGTACAGTCAAGTGGCATTCATCATGCCTAGGGTAGGGGCGCAATATTAAGGATGAGACACCAGAAAAGCTGGAGCAAGGTTAGTAGTGCAAAATAGGATATTATAATATAATATGATTTGATATAACATAATGGGATTTAATACAATATGATATCAAAACTTTTAAGGCTTTAAAATATTTTCAGTTGTTCTACTTGATCCTCAGAACATTCTTGCCTGGCTGCCTTGAGGCCAGGAATCCACAGGTGATAGCAGGATCTATCCTGGCTAGAGAGGGGGATTGTGTATGTGGCAGCCAGAGGCAGGATTTGTCTCATGAAGTGGGATGGAAAGTGACAAGGACTGTAACTGAAGCAGGCCTATTGCAGGGCAGCTCCACAGAACCTCCTCAGCAGGGGGCTCCCTAGGAGTTCCTCATGCCTGGAGGAAACCTTTCCAGAATGAGTTTATAATACTGTGAATCATAAAACATAAATCACAGTGACTCTTCCAAAAACTCTTTCCTGGAAAAGCTAACTGCCTATAACTTGTTTTTTTGTTTGTTTGTTTGTTTTTGTTTTTGTTTTTTACACTTGGGACACAAACAACCAATATTAAGTGACTTAGAAAAATACCTTAATTGTCCTCTACTGCATTTCTTTATCTGAGGTACCATTCTCCCTGATGTTCTATATATGCCACAATAAAAAGATGATAACCTGACAAAATTTCCTTCCAGAATTTATTTTTGTTCTTCCACAGAGAAACAGACCCAAGTGTATTTTTCTCACTTCCCCATGGTTGAGGGGGAAAAGAGTGTGTATTACTGCAGAAATGTTTGAAGCATTTATTAAAGATGCCAGAATGCATTCAGAGCCTTGGGACAGAATGGACACAGTGATGGTTTTCTAGAAATGCAAGGTGATAATGGTAGTGACCACTCACAGAAACCACAGCTCAGTATGCCACACATTATGAAGAATAAACTTCATCTCCTGCTTAGCCATCAGCACTTATAGAAGTCACAGTTTATGAAACCAGAGGATGTCAGAAAAAACAGTGACTATCAGAGGGACACTAGAGGAAACCATCTATAGATTTAAGAACCTTTATATGAAATAAGAATTCATTTTGCTCAAGGGGAATACACACACACACAGACAAACACATATCTATTTATATAAAAGGCTAATATGCAAAGTGTCCCTGTGGGAGTTTGACCAGCAGACTGGGAGTTCGATCACTTGCTATGACGTGTGCTGACCACCAGGGGCAGCGCAGAACGAAGGAAGGCCCTGTCTGGCAGCCGGTAGGCCTCAATTGGCCCTGATCACCGGCCAGGCCTAGGGACCCTACCTGTGCACAAATTTTGTGAACTGGGCCTCTAGTACATTCATAAATATAAAACATATATATTCATACTTACATTTATATATGCTGGAACTTAATCCACTTAGCCCATCTCCCCAAGCATGGAACATTATATACTTTAAAACAAAAAGTATAATGGACTACATTTAAAAATTATCCCAACTTAAGTAAAAGCTTGAATAATTTTTAGAAGCTATATTTAAAGGAACAACAGCACAAATTAGATTTACACTGGATTGAAGCCCATTGAGTGTGGACCCGAGAGGAAGCACGCAGCTACTTTGCCTATATCCTGCTCACCTGGATAATCTTTCCCAGAGGTTGGTTGGAAAGACCCTCTAAGTAGTTAAGAAAATTTCACCTGCCTTGGTTGCATAATTTTAGTTGCCTCTAGAAATACCGTTACAGAATTAAGAATTTAATATCACGGTTATTAGTATCCCTTTTATGGGCACTTAAATTATTGCCACCTTGGCTCTGCCGTGTCAGTTGTCACTCTGACATCTGTGCTGCTTTCTACCTTGTGAAAATACCTTGAAATCTTTCATCTATTGAAATTGTCTTTCTAATTTCTTGGGGGGTGGGGTAGGTGGGAATTGTACTATTTTATGCCTGCATTTCTGTTCTACTGGACTTTCAGGGGGAACTGTCATGTTTAACTGGTATCTTACCTATTTTTTTGTGTTTTTTTTTTTTTAGAAAATCTAAGTTTGTAGTTTCATTATAGCAACTAGCCATCGCTAAGCTTTTTTCCTCACTTAATTATTTTGCACCTTTAAAAAAAATCCTATCATAATTATCCCCAAATACTTTACCGGTATTTCTTCCTATCTAACATTATAAAACATTATTCTAAGAACCTCTAGGAAAGAAAAATCACTGACAATTAAGCTATGAAAAAATACTAAGCTCTGTTGATTTTAAGATGCACACTGATCTCAGAGAGATAAAAATGAAAAAAATGCATTCTTAGACTTGAAAAAATTGGTATCTGTCTTGTATTGTTTGCTCTTTGAATCCTGTTTAGAGGCAGGGGAAATAGTGTTTATAATGAATGAGTGAGTGAGCTCCAACTGCTTTGGTCGGGTGAGCTATTGACAAAAAGGCAGCTGACTACACCTCTGGTCACACAGGGAACACACTCACAGACTGGCAAGTCCCTGAGATGTATATAGTAAAAAGCTTTCTCTTCTTATGTCTGTATCTTTTTTAATAACATTTATTATTTTTCCATTATATTAGTTTCAGGTATACTACATAGTGATTAGACATTTATATACCTTGTGAATTGATCATCCCATATGAGTCTAGTACCTATCTGACACCATGCATAGTTATTACAATATTATTGCCTATATTCTCTACGCTGTACTTTACATCCCAGTGACTGTTTTATAACTGGAAATTTGCACATTGTAATCCTTTCCCCTCTTTCAGCCTCCCCCTACCCAATCCCCTTCCTACCTGCAACCAACAAAATGTTCTCTGTATCTATGAGTTTTTTTCTGTTTTGTTTGTTCATTTTTTTTTTCACCCTTTGGGTGTGCTGCTTGTGGAACTAATCACATGGTACTCTGCTGTGGTCTGAAGCTGGCCACCAGGTGTGTCGATTCCAGGGCCTCTTTGAAGGGGCTCCATGAAGGCCATGGTTAGCTGCTGCCTGTGATTGGCCTGGTGCTAGAAGCTACAAAGCAATCCCAATTAGTAGCTGCCTGTGCTGGGCCTAGAGGCCTGTAGGGGAGGCCATGCTGCCAACTGAGGCCCGCTGCCACCAGCACGGGGCCTCGGGCCACTCTGCAAAAGGCTCAGGGCACCCCAAGGCCTGCTCCACCTGTTGGCTGCCCCTAAGGTTCAGCCACTGAAAGTGCCTCTGGTAGTATGTCAGTTGGGTGAGGCAGGATCTCAGGGAGTCACGAGGGAAGGTGGAAGAGCAAGTGGTATTTATCAGACTATTACAGATTCAGATTTAGCTGTATTAGAGTGAGGGCTCAATACCAGAAAGATGGTGTCCACCTGTTCCCTGTGTGGGAGGAGGGATCAACACAGGGACAATGGCAGCTGTCTCTCCAGCCCTCACCTTGAAGCCACACAATTCTCCCTGTAAGTCTCTAGAAAGCCCTCCCCTCAAGCCACTATACCTCCACTGGAGCCCAGGCTGAGTACCTATAAGCCAGTGAGTCTGTGTGTGGGCCCTTTAAGAGAACACCTGGGTCTCCAACAGCCTTCTGTGTGGACAGACCAAATCCCTACTGATTTTTATAGCCAGATGTTGTGGGGGCTCCTCTTTCTGGCATTGATGCTCTGGAGTGGGGAGCTTGTTATGGGGTTAGAATCCCTTACTGCTGGGGAGGAGGACCTCTGCAGCTGAGATATCTTTGTAGATCCTGAACCACCATACATGGGTGGCAATCAACCCATTTTGTGTCTTTGCCACTCCTACCAGTCTCGTGTGGTTTCTTCTTGATATCCTTACTTATAGGACTTCTGTTCAGCTCATCTTCAGACAGTTCTCCAGGTTGATTGTTTAATTTAGTTTTGATTTGGCCCTATGTAAACTTTAATTGGATACTTTTTAATAAGATGCCAAGTTAAATGACGGGTTAAATTTAAGATATGTTTTGTTATTATTTAATAAGAATAAATAAGGTACCAAATACAATGCTTGCTCCAGAGTAGGTCTTCAGTGAACATTAGCTGAATAAGTAAACAAATTAAGTAGATCTTTCTAAAGTCATCATGAAATAGAAATTTGAAATGTGAAATGGTATAGCTGAAATAGACAAAAACACCTCACTTAGTTCGGTATGATGATTTTATGGTCTTGATTCCTGTACCTGCATCCTGTACCTGTAGTTTCACAATGCTACACGAATGGTTTTGTGTAAGATTAATCAATTTAGCATAGAATTCAAGATCAGGTTCTGGTCTAGACTACTGTGTGACCTGGGCAGAGAGCTACAGCTCAGGCTCCTCATCTATAAAAGGAAGAAGCTGAACTAAGTGCACTTCTAAGCCCCTTCTAGCTCCTACCGTTGATTCTTTAAAATGAAATCATTTAAATTATTTAAAATGAAATCATGAGGAGATCCATTACTGAGTTACCATGCAATCCTGTCCCCTCTATTTTTGGATAAACCTCCAAGGACAGATCTTCCCATCTTCCAAGGATGCCTCTTCTCATTAACATTCATTGGAAAGACTCTTACTAAATACTCTTCCTTTGATTATCATTGTAGTTTCCCTGAAAATGGATCTATCAAAAAAAAATCAACAGTAATGTTTTTAGGTGAGTGAGTGCTATTTAGCTAATAAAGAGGACTGGGTTTAAACCAGAAAAACGATTTAATCGGTGGTGTTTCATTACCCTGACCACTGAATATCTCCCTAATGGAATCCTCTGTTGTTTTTCTGAAATGACAGCCTATTTTTCCACTTTTCTAAGCACTTCATAAGGATACAGTCACATGGAAAATACCTTAATAGCCTATTACTACTCACAATATACTTTAGGATTACAAAAATAAATTTCCCTGACATAGCCAAAACAGAAGCTAATGACAGTACTAGCTTATAAGGCAGAGGGTGTAGATAATTCAATTTGCAGACACTGAACAGAAAGAAAATCTTTAGGAAAGATTAAAATATTTGACAGCATTGACAGAAAATGTTACATGTGGTCCTATAATGAAATGTAGTGGCTGAAAGTTTAAGACAAAGGTTAAAGTGCACAGTAAAAGGATATGATTATTTTCCTCAGATACACCAAGATAACTTGAAGTAAAATATGGAGCTTGCAATGTCAAAGGAGGCAAAAAACTTGGTGTGAATTCAAAGAATGTCAGCAGTAAGTGATTAACACAAGGCAATTGAATTATGAGACAAGGTTAAGAGAACTTATCATGTGTAGTGGGCCATGGGGACCTAATAACATAGAAGAGAAAGGCAGGGAGAGGATTTTATCTAAGACACTAGAGGCCCAGTGCACAAAAATTTGATGGCTGCCGCCATCTTAGTTGGGTTAATTTGCATACTCGCTCCTGATTGGCTGGGGGTGTGGCTTGAGCATAGCAGAGGGACAGTTAATTTTCTTTCTTTTTTTTTATTTATTTTTTAATTTTTATTTTATTTTTTTTGCTAAAAGTATTACAAAGGGTACTACATATGTGTCCTTTTTCCCCCCGCCCTTGACAAACCCCTGCCCTCCCTTACCCCCCAATTTTATTGTTATAAGTACTCCTGTACCCCTTTCCCAGGTTCTGCCTCGCTTATTCCCTTATCGATATAGCTTACTACTTAAGCACATTGGCGGTAACCTTTCTGCTCATTAGCATATGGATAATCCAGCTCACAACTTGTATACTTAAGTTTCTATTGCATTGCTTGATGTAAAAACATTCCTAATAGAAAAAAGAGCAATGTGGTATGTGATATATAATATATTATATATATTTAACATGGGAGGATATAAATCGTGAAAGAACTATATATTGCTCAACAAAAGTCCAAGATGCAGATGCCTAAATTTATAGTTCATGAATAATGGCCTCTACATTTCAGGTGTTGTGTTATGTTAGGACCTTTGATTTGACATAGACCCTGCTTAGGAAACTGAGAAGAGCTACAGTAGTGAAAGCACGAACTGAACTGGAGGTATACATGGCTCCTATGGAGTTGTGTTTCTGACCTCATATATGGGCAATTTCTCTTCCATTTTAAACATTATTTTGGGGAAACAGCCAAAGTAAATTAATGGGTTGTGATTGGGCATTCCTCTCAGGTTCCAGAGAAGTTTTAGCTGCCTTTTAATGTCAAATATCTTCCAACAGTCCCTACTTAGCTCCTAACTGTACCTTCTTTATTCTCCACCTAAGGGGAAATTATATGATAGATTGGAGAGCTTCAATCTGTGGTGAACTGACAATAAAAAATTAGCTCTGATTTCCAGTTCTGTGGCTGTCCAGTCAGCGGAGATAATCAGAGGAAGTCTACTCCATATCAGCAGTTCTCTCACTAAACTTTGATGGGGAACTTGGAATTTTGAATTTTTCCTCATTGCTCTGTTCCTGGACTGGAGACAATACTATTGGTTCCTGGGTAATATTAGCCAAGTGTTCATGAGTCTTGACTCTGAACCACTTAAATTCCCAAGCAAGAATAAGCTTTACAAAACAAATCTGATGGCTGCACTGTCACCTTCTTCTCTTACTGGCCCCATCTGATTTAGGTGCCCCAAAGTATCCTACTGTCACCATACAATGACAATGATGGGGCACATCTCTGTCTCCATGAAGGCACTTTTGTGACTTACTCATCTTTGTAACCTCTTCCCCATGTGTAACAGTTTGACACAGGATAGGTGTTCATAAATGTTTGCTGAATGATAGAGCCAATAGATTTTTCAAAGAGGATGTTTTAAGGAGGAGTTTATCTAAAGGAAATACAGTCTAACTGGGTGGAAAGTTCCCAGATCATGAGTTCCAAAGGTGAGACGCCGAAGACTGGTGGAGCTCTCACTCTTCTCTTAGTTCCAGAGGTTTTTAAATATGAGCCAAGGGGGCTGGGAACACATTTTAACTCTGACTTGAAGAAATCTTCTCTACAGTGATAGTTATCCTTGAGCCTAACTGACGTGTAAACTATAAAAATCAACAGAGCTGGTGATTCCAGATTTCTCAAATATGCTCAGGGGGAGAACTGTTCAAGCTAAACAGCCTCATTGCTTCCTTCTGTATTGGAATCCTACCCACTGAGTAAAAAGTGTCTCTGACATACTAGACACTGCTCCAGGTCAGCAGCTTCCTAAAGAATGGTGTCAGCAAGGGAGTGTGGTGTGCTAATTCTAATGGCTAAAATTTTTAGGTTAGGACTGCTCTTGGCATTTACATGTATTAACTCATTCGAATCTCACAGCACTTATTGAAGTAGTATTACTATTACTCCCATTTTATATTAAGAATTTTGTTGATATTTAAGCACAGTTTCCTTACCTATCTCCGAGTTCTCAATGAATTGAGAGATAAAACAGGAAATGAGAGAAGCAGAAATCAATATTGTTAAATATTGATAAACATTGTTAAATATTGATAAGAATAAATAGCTTGATAAGACTCATATTTCCTATTACGTTCCTCCAAGTTCAAATGTATATATAAATAATACCATAAGAGATAAATACGTCTATGAAGATTTTAAAAATATTCATATTACTAACAAACGTCCTCCACTGATATGAAACACCATCTGTGTTACATATGTAGTTCCCATCAATTATTGGATCTGCTTCTGAGCTTTTGTTCCATTGTATTCTTGGGCATATTCCACACTGTTTTCATTGCTACATTTTAAAAATATGTCTTAATAGCTGGTAGGATAAATACAATTAGATTCTTCTTCAAATTATCTTGGCTGTCCTCTGTTCTTATTCTTCAATTTGGATTTCATAGTTGTCTTGCCAAGTCCCTTTTATTAAGTTATATAATTTTTAATCAGTATTAAAATATATTCACAGATTAATTTTAAGAAAACTGTGAACTTTGTGGTACTTCTCCAGTAATTTAGGACTTATTTTATGTTCACATTCCCTGCCCCCCTCCCCCCAAAAAGTGTCTTGCCAATCTTTAGTTATCCTTTTCTCTCATTCCTCAGATAAATCTTTTCTTGTTGCAGAACTATATTTTTTTACTACTTTTTAAAGTAAGGATATTAGTCTTTGTATGCTTGGAATTATGCTTTTCCTCCCTACTTTTGAATAATGGTTTTGTATCTTATGTTAAGACTTGGTTTTCCTCAGCGTGTTAATGTTACTCCTTTGTCTTTGTTCTTTATTGCTGTTGATGAGAAGTCTGTTATCAAACTAATTGTCATTTTTGTACATAATCTTTCTATATTTTTACTGTTAACTTTAAAGATTTTTTTATCTTTGATATATCTGAACATGAACTTATTTGTCTTTATATTATTAGCATTGAAGCTCACTTTAAATATGAGACTCATATCTTGGTGAAAATTTCTTGTCCAATATATCTTAAATAATATTTTTGCAGCATTTGTGTTAGTGTTGTCTTTTGCAACTCTTATAGGACATATATACCTCTATCAGGCATGTATAGGATATGTTGAAGACTTTCCAATCTATCAAACATTTTTCTAAGTTATATTCATAATTTTTCTACACACTCCCATAGCCTCTCCTAGCGCACACTGTCTTTGATTATCTATTTAATATATCTAGCCCTCCCGTCTGTATACTGTGTCCCTCTCCTGAGGGCAAGAACTGAGTGCTTATATCCTTAAAATTGCAGTTCCTGATTCATTTTTGATGTTTAGTAAATTATTGAATGCATAAATCAATGAAATGCTGGATTCTTTTCATGAAATACAGGAAAGCTGAGGGTATATATATATTCATTTTATTTTAAAGTGCTTCATAAGAGTAGGAGTCATTGGAAGGCAATTGATGAAACAGAGGATTGAGTTAGAGCCCAGAGCCCAAGGAAGGTAAGAAGAGAACATTTGGGGACAGATTCACTGTGAACACTGACCCAATGAGAGCCTGTCAGAAACTAAAACATATAGAGTAAGGATCCTCAGGAAGTGATGGCAGATAAGATGATGGCTTTGGAAGTTAATTACTTTTCTGTTAGCCTTACCCATGCTGTAGTTATAGCTATACTTGGTTGTTTCTCAAAGGACCTGGAGGTGAAGGTATAAGATTGCTGACTGAAGGGCAGTGGGAAATGAATGGTCCATAAACAGTGTAACTCATGGCAAAAAAGGACAGCAATCTCTCCAGTAAGACAGAGGATCAGTAGGTCTGCTCTGGGGGGAAGACCTATGTTCACCATGGTTGTGGGCTAGGAAAATCCATCCTTTGTTTAGACAGGAAGGCAGTCTGAAAGGCTAAGGACTAATGCCGGGAATTGGGTGGATATTGGAGGCACTTGAACCCACTTATAATCTCTATCAGCTCCCTTCCCCAAACTACTCAAAATGAACAGTCTAAATATAAACAGGTTGTTTGCAATCTTGGCTACAAGATGAATTCCTTAGCGACCCATTCCAAAAAGATTGCTTCTCTCTGTATGGCAATTCTGAGATGCTGATTTCAGGATACTGGAAGTAGGGAAAGCAGGCTCTCTCTTCATTTCTAAAGGGTAAAGTGAAGGAGCCGACCATGGGGACTTTCTGGGCAGATTGCTTGCTTCTGTGTTTTAAAGCTCTGCTATTTTATCACTCACTTCCCACATGTTAAAAATAGGCTTATTTGTCAATAACATTAAAACGCACGTAACACTTTCAATGAAATTTACAGTTAGAATTGTCTAGCTAGTCATACTCAATTGCTATTATTATATTCTTAAAACAAACTAATCTCCAAGTTTCTTTTCAAGGTTGATTCTTTTCAACATAATTAGGGACATATCATAGACTTTATGCAAATCCTTAAAGAAAATTCATAAAAAGCAATGGAGAAAGATAATGGTGCAAGGGAAAGAGGAATAGTTGGAGAGGCAGGGGTCTTGATATCTAGTTCTGATTTGAGGGTTAAGTGAGTTAGGCACAATTTCTCTAGGTTACAGGTTTCTGCTTTTCCAACCTAGAGAAACTGAATTCCCACTAAGGCTACTTCCAACTCTCAAAAGTAAAGAATTAGTAATATGCAAAATATTACTTTTCATTTATTTTTTATTTTTGTTAATCCTCATCTGAGGATTTTTTTCCCATTGATTTTTAGAGAGTGGAAGGAAGGGAGGGAAGGGAAGAGAGAAAGAGAGAGAAACATGGATTTGTTGTTTCACATATGTATACATTCATTGGTTGCTTCTTGTATGTACCCTGACCATTCAAACCCAAAACATTGGAGTATAGGAACGACATTCTAACCAATTGAGCTACCTGGCCAGGGCAATAAATAAATTATTAAAGTAAGATTTACAAAGTAAAAAAAAAGATCCTGTATTACATATCACTTCAGAATAGGTAGTTAGGTTTCTATTTATCGAGAAAATGTGTAAGATAGATGGATTTTTTTTATAATATCTATGTTTACCACCCTCAAATCTTATAGCATTTTTGCATTTTACTTTTTAGAGGGCATAAGAAAATGTGTAAGATAGATGGATTTTTTTTTTTTTACAATATCTATGTTTACCACCCTCAAATTCTTATAGCATTTTTGCATTTTACTTTTTAGAGGGCATCTTGCTATTTCCTCTCACTTATCCGCTAAAAGACTTCAATAGGATTAGGAACTCTGAAAGCTGCTATTTGCTTTGAGCAGTTTTTCCTAGATTTAGCATTTGCCAGACACTTTAAAAATATAAAGTCTTTTAAGGGATTTTCTGAATAAAAATATAAGTTACTTTCAGCATAATTTTATTTAAGGGTATTTTTCTCTCTTCTAATTCTCTAAAAAGTATTAATCAATTAATGATAGCATAGGGCTGTTATGTGTGTGTTTTTATGCAGCACAGCTTGTTCCTGTCCCTGCCTCTGCCCCCTAATGAAAGTTAGTGTATGAGAATACATGGAAATGGACTGACATTACATGTTTCTGTTCAGCTGAAGCAATGGTGTCTGAGTAGACAACTAAATCCTCTCTTAGTTGGACTTTCTTTGGTTGACAATCTTTAGTGGTAAATATAATTGGAAATCTCATTTGATATGATACTTAAAATTAACGACAACTTCTACAACTTCTTAAATTGCTGGGTTTTTTCATAGTTAGCTATTTTTCAAGTCCACTTGTTTTGCTTTGGAGACTATCAAGAGATCTGAATTAGCATAAATATTTTCAAGCTGTTATAAAATAATCTTTTATTGCAAATGTCAATCATTTCATTCTCTGCCTCTTCCAATCCATGCTCCTCTGTGGATGGATGTCATTCTCACTGACACTAAAATTAAAGTAGAATACTAGTATTCCTTTTTTTAACAAAGACAAAGGAGAAAGCTTTGATGGGGAGTCCTTAAAGCAGTGGTTCTCAACCTTCCTAATGCCGTGACCCTTTAATACAGTACCTCAAGTTGTGGTGACCCGCAACCATAAAATTATTTTCATTGCTACTTCATAACTGTAAGTTTGCTACTGTTATGAATCGTAAAGTAAATATCTGATATGCAGGATGTATTTTCATTGTTACAAATTGAACATAATTAAAGCATAGTGATTAATCACAAAAACAATATGTAATTATAGATGTGTTTTCCGATGGTTTTAGAGGCGACCCCTGTGAAAGGGTCGTTCGACCCCCAAAGGGGTCGCGACCCACAGGTTGAGAACCCCGCTGCCTTAAAGGGAGAGGAACATGCAGCATCAGTTGTCCAATGCAAAGTACTGTGACCAGAGTAAATAATGGTATTGAGTAAGAAAGGGAATGTTACCCACCAGTCACTTTTTTTTTCAAATCAGTAAGGGCTATTCAGAAGAGTTTATTGAAGAAGAAGTAGCATTTTGTTTTTATAGCAAAATATAGATTTGAATCGGTGAGGAAAATACCACCATACTTTTTGATCTAGCAAATTTTTTTTTTCAAAACTCAGGTGGTACATCTCTTGAAGGGAACAAAATTACGTAGTTAAAATTAAAAATACCACCATACTTTTTGATCTGGCAAATTTTTTTTCCCCAAAACTCAGGTGGTACATCTCTTGAAGGGAACAAAATTACGTAGTTAAAATCTGTAGTTTAAGACAGACTGACACCCAGAAAAATATCCACCAAATTATTGAGTGGTTATGTCTTGGGGAGAGAGTGTTTGCACATTGTTAGATTTTGTAAAATAAAAAAGGAATAACAAAAAATATTTTCACCAAAATGGAGTATATCCAGAGAATCATCAGGGTGACAGATATACTGAACACCATGGCTCTGAAGGAGGAATGAGAGTAAGAGAATGCTTGGCCTTAAGAAGATGTGGTAGTCTGCAAATATCTACAGGGTTGCCAGAGGGGAAAAGGATGAAATACATGTAGTGTTTCTTCTGAAGGCAGAATTCAGGTTAATTGGTGGAAATAGGGAAGCAGATTTTTTTTTATCTCTATTCAATGAGCATTTTTCTTATAACCTGAGTCACCCATCAGGACCCATCCTTTTCATTATATGTGAAAGAAAAGGCTTGGGAACCACTCATCAGGGGCTCCAGAGATGAGACAGGGATGGAGAATGGAGGAGCTTCAAGGCTTTTTCCAAATGAAAGATTCTCTGATTTGTGCGGAAACATAGAACTTCATTCCATACTTCATATTTTACCATTGACTGAAGATTGAAAAACAGAGAAAACAGTTTGGCTTAACGGAGAATCATTTATAGTCTCTTGACTGGATGAAATGACAAATTCTGAACAAATGATAACTTCTGGCCTTTTTATTATACAGTCTAAAGTAGACACTTCAGGGCATCATGTAAAAGTGAGAAGTATAAATTACTGACATCATAAAACATTTAGGGTGAAGTTGCTGAAAGAGTGTTTAAGAGGTTTTTAATATTGAGGCAACATGAATTTAAGCAGGGTGTAAAACATAATCAAATTAACATTTTAATTCAGATGCTACTTTTATTCGCATTTGCTTGGTTTTCCAAAAGAGCTCTTTTTACCAGGTGAACACTAAAGGCAGGATGTCTGAGTAATGTGAAAATGTTTGATTCTTTTTTACAAGATAAGAACAGCTAGCTTTCCAGAATAATTATTAGAAGGAAAAGCAGGATTGTTTAGGTAAGTTGAGTATTTAGGTATATGAGCTCATACGAAAGCAGCATAGAGCTGATTAGAAATAGTTGTGTTGGTGAAAACTGATGATAATAGAGACAGTGCAGCTGCTAGACATCCATTCTACCACAAACAGGGACAGGCACTGAAAATAAATTTGCTCCTTGCTATCAAGGAGACTGCAGTTCGAGGCTATTGTTCCATATTTTTTTTGGCTTGTGACATAATAAAAAATGCAAATCATACCATCAAGTCCAAGTTCTGATTTGAAACTTGGTCTACCTAACATATTGGCTGAGTAGATGGTGTTGCTAAGGACATGGCCAGGTGAGCTCCTGAAATTCCACAGAAGAAAGTCATTCTTTTGGGTGAAGCATTATCATATATGGAAGTCACTCAAGGGAATGCTAATGCACGAGGTGTGTTTAGCCAAAGTGTGGTGCCACCATGAGGAGTGTAGGCAATGCTGATGGTTGCCCAGCACGTGGTAGGGCTGACAAGAGCAGGCAAAAGGTGGAAATGGGTAGGCTTCAATCAATCAATCAAAATTGACTGGGTATTTACTCTATAATGATAAATGACACCCAGCCCACAATTTTCCAATGGTTGCTGGCAAGTATAGCTTTCTTAACGCAGACACAGACTAATTTAATTTTAGCCAGCATTTTAAACATTTAAGAGCAAAGATATTTTGGAGAAATTAGCATTTTCATATAAGACCCTGGTGCTCCGAAACACAATGAGGCATGTCTCTGTTATAGCAAATACTTCTGATTCTTATGAGTTTGTCTTAAGATTGTCCTTGAAGATAATCAGGAAAATTGGGTGGTGGCAGGAGAGGGAGGGCAGTATAGCACAGTAGTTGAGAAGATAGTCTTTAGTGTCAGAGTTAGGTTTGAATCTAATTTCCATTCTTTACAGACCATGTAACCTGGGACAAGTTACTTAACTTTACTAAGCCTATTTTGTATCATGTAAAAATAGTATCTACCTTATAGAGCTTGCTGCCAGAATTAAATAACATAATACCCCCAACTAAGCATATGCCTAGAACATAATAAACCTTCAATAAATGTCAATTCTTTCTACTTTTGCCATGAAAGTAAGATTACTTATGTTTGCAGGTCAAATGTCATTCATTCATTTTAATGTATTTGTTGAATATCAGCAAGGTGCTAATCATACAAAAATAAATAAGATATTTCTCTGCCCTTATGTTTCTGGAGTCTAGTAGAGGACACAGTCATAAAAACAAATACTTGTAGTACAATGTCATGGGTGTTACACTAGTGATAAATATGAGATACCGTGGCTCAAGGGAGGCAAGTAAGGGCACAGGAAGACTTCAGTCTTTGATTCTCTGTACTTCAATTACTGTTATTGTCTATAGTTGGACATCTATCCAGGGTTACAACACAAAAGATGAGTTGAAAACATAATTTAATAAAAATACGGTAGCAGAGGCTTTGAACCCACTAATGAAGATTAATCACAAGACCTATTAATTCTTTGAGGATTTTTTTATTAGATATATTTGTTAGCCTGTCACTTTCACATATGCTCAATATATGCTTCAATATTCAGTCAATATAAAGCTTCTTTCCCTATTAATTCACATAAATAAAAAAGAGCTCGCTAGAATTTTAGTAACTTTATGTTATTTTACACGCCAACGAACAGAGTCATGCAAAATTTAACAGCAATTGAGGAACTGATTGAAAAATTTGGTTATTAATTTATAATGCTTTAGGAGATGAATTCTTGTTTCTCTGGCCTCTGGGAGGGTACCACCAGTATATCTTTTGGGGGGATATAAAATAATCTTCACTATATCGTGGGTAGTAATATGGCAGAGAAACCTGGAAGGGAACAGGAAAGCTGCCATTAGAGAGAGGGTGTGTAGATATTGTAAGATTAGAGGGTAAACTTTAGAATCAGTCCTGGAATAATAGAACAGTGAACTGAAGTGAGATGATCATAGCCTTACTGTCAACTGTGCAAAAAACTCATTATGTGCAACCTTGGCTAAGTCACTTAACATTCACCAGCCTTGGCTTTCTCGGCTGAAGAACTTCCTGTCACTTCTACAAATACCATATGATAGTGTCAAAGAAGAATAGAACATGGTCCCTGCCTTCAAGGAGCTCACAGTTTGGTGAGAGAGATGAGTAAAACATAAGTACCTTTAGCACAAGAGAAAGAATGCTACCTGGTATTAGATGCTTAATCAGGTCTTCACATCAGAATCACCTTAGAAGGTCCACCTTGCAACTGCCAAGTCAGTTGCTCTCTATGGAGCCTGAATTTGATAATTCTTCCCAGATGAACCTCAGGTACACACCTATTAAGGATCCTATTAGAAGCTCTTTGTCTCCAGGGTTCCCTGCACGGCCATAGGAGGGGTTTGGGAACAGAAAAGGAGAGTGATTTAGTAATTTAAACAGGGTATGAGAATCAGGCCCCTGCCATCTCTAATATATGGAAAAGGAGAGTAATTTAAACAAGGGTATGAGAATCAGGCCCCTGCCATCTCTAATATATATGAATCTACACAACCTATAGTACCTACATCGTTGGTACCTGAGACCTGACTGAGAGTGCATCAGCCACGCATCTGAGTTCAGGGCTCAGAGAGTTGGGAGGGAAAGTATCTCAGGGCTGGAAGAGGTAGGAGGGTTACATACAATGCAGCTGCATGACCACTGGTTCAACCACAGGGCTTGTCTATCTGTACTGAAGGTATGTCTGGTACAGAATGAGGCAGGGATCCTCAGGAACACATGGAAGTCTGCACTGAGTCCCTGGAGACATCTTCATGGCACAAACTAAGATGAAAAAGTCCCTTTCCCTTCACTGCAGCCTCAGTCACTTTCTTCATGGTGGGCAGGTCTCTGGCAAAATGGCTTTCTTATACTGTCTAAAACGATTCTAGAACAATTAAAAAAGAGGAAAAACTAGAGGAAGGCTTTTGTCCTAGTTGTTTGTTGGTTTTGACTCTAGAGCTTGTCGAAGTCTTCATTTAATGCCATAGACGGGCTGACACACCAGCACTGGGCTGTCAATAGAGTCAAGGAGAAGAATATAAAATGCCCACATCTGACACAATGTGGGTATATATGACCAAGCTGAATGAAAGCTGCACTGGTCCCTCCTGATGAAGGCTAATCAACTCAGTGACATCTCCTGAAAATGATTTATTTTGAGGGCCTAACATGTTGCTATGACTAAACACTGCTCTGTTGCACATGTGTTCCTTTGGATATAATTATTGAAAAAAGTTTTCAACTCACTGGTAAAGGAAATAAAATGTGCATGGTCTCTCAATCACTAGACATCACCTTGGAAACTGCTTTCACAAAAGTTAAATGAAAGATTATGCCACCTAAAAACTTCGTTTGATATAAAGCTGACTTTATTTTGAGAAAATATAGAAAATGAAGACAGTCCCCAACTTAATGATGGTTTGACTTAATTATTTGACTTTATGATGATATGAAAGCAATATACAGTCAATAGAAACGGGCTAGGTTCAGCTATGATATTCAGTAGGTTAGCTGTATTAAATACATTTTCTACTTAAGATATTTCCAACTTACAGTGGGTTTATTGGGATGTAACCCCAGTGTAATTTGAGGAGCATCTGTATATAGTTGTTTGGGAAGAAGCTATGCAAATAAAACCAAGTTTGCTAAGAATTACAGTAGTCATTGGGGAAGACTTTATACTGTCTAAAACGATTCTAGAACAATTAAAAAAGAGGAAAAACTAGAGGAAGGCTTTTGTCCTAGTTGTTTGTTGGTTTTGACTCTAAAGCTTGTCGAAGTCTTCGTTTAATGCCATAGATGGGCTGACACACCAGCATTGGGGGTGTCAATAGAGTCAAGGAGAAGAATATAAAATGCCCGCATCTGACACAATGTGGGTATATACGACCAAGCTGAATGAAAGCTGCACTGGTCCCTCCTGATGAAGGCTAATCAACTCAGTGACATCTCCTGAAAATGATTTATTTTGAGGGCCTAACATGTTGCTATGACTAAACACTGCTCTGTTGCACATGTGTTCCTTTGGATATAATTATTGAAAAAAGTTTTCAACTCACTGGTAAAGGAAATAAAATGTGCATGGTCTCTCAATCACTAGACATCACCTTGGAAACTGCTTTCACAAAAGTTAAATGAAAGATTATGCCACCTAAAAACTTCGTTTGATATAAAGCTGACTTTATTTTGAGAAAATATAGAAAATGAAGACAGTCCCCAACTTAATGATGGTTTGACTTAATTATTTGACTTTATGATGATATGAAAGCAATATACAGTCAATAGAAACGGGCTAGGTTCAGCTATGATATTCAGTAGGTTAGCTGTATTAAATACATTTTCTACTTAAGATATTTCCAACTTACAGTGGGTTTATTGGGATGTAACCCCAGTGTAATTTGAGGAGCATCTGTATATAGTTGTTTGGGAAGAAGCTATGCAAATAAAACCAAGTTTGCTAAGAATTACAGTAGTCATTGGGGAAGACTGGCACAAAAGAGTGTGAAGGGTGAGCCATAAGCATATTAGTTGGGAGTAGAGAAACCTTAACTAAAGGTCAAAAATAATTTTTAGTTTTATTTGAAAGGTTATAACATTTTCTCCTTGTGAAGTACTTTATGCAACATAGTTATTAAACAAAGAATTTCATTTAAGAAAAACATAATGTTTTCCCTTGGTGCCTGAATAAACGAAGACATAAATGGCACAGGGGAACTTGGCTCAATCACATGTAGTATTTCCTCAAAGCTTTTCCTCTTAAAAAATACCAATTAATTCTCATTAAATAGGGTGCACAACTGCTCCAGTATCTTCACAGGGAAACAAAGACAAGATTTCTGGAGCCATAGACTGACTAGTGGGACAGAGACAAGAACAGGGCTTTAGGCACGTGTTGTGACCCTCTCTACATCTCTCAGATTTAATAATATGAACAATTTTGGAACTTACTAGAAAATCCATTATTTTTTTTCTCCTTAATATTAAAAAGAAACTTTGGAAGCCCTTGAATAAATATTTATTATTCACAGCTCACTTTTTAGACATGAATAAAATGACTTGCCATGAGATGTCAGGGTATTTGCATTTCCAGATGTGGAAGCTGAGGGTAGGTGGTAACTGTAGGGAGAAAGTGGGTTCTGAGTCACAAAACTGCTTTGAACTTACCTCCCAATTCCTACCTCTGTTTGGCTCTTCAAGTTGAAATGCCTATTACCTCTGGTGAATGGATGACTGTTGGACTTAACAGTGTACCATTCTTGTTGGCCCTGTCACGAATGGTCATCAGTCATTAATGGCTGTCTCAGAATGGGAGCCTAGAACATCTGTTGACTGATGATATAAAGCCTACTAAAAGGGGATATCAAAAAACAGGCTTCCATACTTGTACAGACCAAGTTTTTGTACAAAAGCTAATTATTATCATATTTTCTGATGCAACATGAGGCACACCCATGACTACACTTGCCTCAGAATTGATCCTTTGGAATGACGGGCCATATGGCAAGATTGTTGGGAATTATGTATATTCAGGAAGATAGAGTGTGGTGCCACTTATGCAAGCTTGGGGACATTTGAGAAATAAAGAGAGGATAACTGTTATTCAACCAGATGAAGTACATGCATTTGCTGAATGGCCTTCATTAAAGTACCAAGCAATAAGTAATCTGTATTTTAAATCAGTATTTTCCCAGTTTAAACATTCAGAGAGCTTTTATTTCTCCTCTATTGCCTATCAATTCCTTCTCTTCTCCCCTCACTTAACTTTCCATCTCAAGTTTACTGAACAAACCTGTTTTGGACAAGTTCGACCAATTTAGCCAATAGGCCTGTTGAGTCCTGATTCTTAAATACATTTTTTTTTAAGAGTGCTCAAGTAAATAGTAGCATGTCATCTTATGCATTAGTTTCTTAAATGTATTATTTAAAGCACAGAGCTTTCTGAACAGGAGATAGACTTGAAATTATAATTTTCTGGAGGGTTTTAGTTTCTTTCAAAAGATCTATGAACCATGGCACTAATTAAGGTTATCTCCACAGGACTTATGTTTTTAAATAAATCTGTCCCATGTGTTTGAATGCTTAGGTGATTTCAAAGACTTATTTTTACTTTATTAAATTCTACTGGTTAACTATAATTTTAACTCATTAACAGTATTTCCTATTGATATTAAAGCTATTTGAAAAATGACTCCAGATCAATGCAGGACATACATTGTTATTTAAGATTCCATCACTGACTTCCTTTAGCTTATATTTCATTGTCACTAATGGAGAGTCGTCGCTACTGGGAGCAATGAGCATGGGTAACTCACGTTTACCCAGCCAACATCAGAGCCTGTGCTCCAGCACTGAAAGCCAGTGGCACTCTCCTCCCCACCCTTCTCAACCCACGGGCATTGAGGCACACTTCTCTCACACAGGTCTCCCTAGGCTTCAGAACCAGAGAGTTCGGTATTATTCTGTTATTTCAAGACAAACCTTCCAATCCCTAGTTCCTTCCTGCTACCTTCTGAAGTGGAATGGCTACACACTCACATCTGATTGCCCCAGTCATAAGGCATTACCAACAAGACAGCCCATAGAAAGGCATTCAGGAGAACACATTACTCTATGTCCAATTTTGTCTGTTTAGTTTCATTCTCATGTAAAACTTAATTTTTATATAGATGATCGGATTCTATGAGGTATCTAAGTAAGTTAATTATTACTCAAATATCTTTGTATACTTTGCAATAAGTAGCTTTATATCTTACACAACACAGGCTCTCAATAAATATTTGTTGAATTTAAAGGATAGAATGGAATCCCATCAGTTCCTACTGCTGGCTGTTCTACCTATCTTAGTGCAAGGGAAGATTATATAATGCAAGGAAAGATTTTCTAAAAATGGTATCACTACTAAATCTTGGCTTTGACAAGCAAAGCTGTGACCCTAACTTAGGCCTCTGAACATCAGTAAAAGTAGAGGCAATAAATCCCATAACATAAAGGTAATGGCCACAGGTTTTAAGTGAGAAAAATGTAGGTATAAATCCCGATTCTATCAGGTGTGTGACTTTGGCTGGGTTCCTTAATCTCTCTAGCCACACCACAGGATTGTTGAGAGGATCAAATGAGATATTGCATGTAAAATGTTTAGCATAATGCCTGGAATATAAAAAGTAATAAATGGTAGCTACTGCTATTGTTATTGGAAATTTTCTATGGCAGAAAGATCAGTCATAGCAAGTCCATTTGCATAATACTAAATCACCAAGTCTTTGATTAAATGCCAATTGAAATATTTCTGCTAAGCTAGATGATTTCTTAATTTACATTTATTGAGTTTTGTACATAGGATGCTATATTTGAAGGGGATAAAACATATCCCAAGGATCTACCAATCAGATTGTTGGCTTGAAATCCAGTTAGTTGTCTTTCAAGATAATAAACTTGATAGCAAATGAGCTTTTAAAATCATCTATTCTAGAATGTATGATGAGAGAAATAATTATAATCCCTTTCCTACATGAAGATAAGAATTTCAAATCAACTGAGGTTGGTAAGAGCATTCCCAAAACAAAAACATATTGCTACAAAAAATAATGAGATATTTATCAAAATGAAAGAGACAAGGATGACCCATTATAAGATTGATGGATAAAATAAAGTATGGTATTAAAGATCAGAGATTCTTTATTGATAAATTGTCATCAGCCAGCAATATTAACATCATGAGGAATCCTCGGTATTATAGGAAAATAAGTATGGGAAAGAGAAATCATGAGTAAATACAGGGGGGCAGACTACATCAGATGAATCCACAATCCACAATAATTTACATTCACCTAAGCCTCTGAGCAGACACTAGTTATTGGGAAAGGAAGACTCCTCAGGTCTGGATTAATTAAGTTCCAGTGTTTACTTCTCAGCATGAAATGTCAATAACAGCTGGGATGTCAGTATGGCAACAGAGGGGACGTGCTTATTTGTGGGGTGTGAAATGATCTCAATATTCTGTGGTTTTAATTTGTAAATTGCCTTAAGGCTCTTGAGAAATGTGATGTAGATCAGTAAGGCACAGAAGAAGAAAAGTTCAACTGAAAAGAGAAATGGGAACAAGGTAACGTTGAACCACTTGCATTCATATTTCTAAATTCACTGGGCATAGAGGCAGTTGCGTATCCAACCAAGAGAGTAGGGTTACACTTTTCCTGGAAGGTGCTCAGAGATTAGGGAAGTAGCAAGTAATCTCAAGTCATTCCTTCCACCTCATTGTAGGCAAAAAAGAAAAAGAACCTAAGTCTATCTAGGTTGAGAATGTTGGGTCCTTTATAACTTACTATCAAAATAGAGAGAAAGGTGGCAAAGCAGCAGAGGAGAGTGCATTTTTGTGTCTTACAGCACAGCTTGTCTCACAGCACTGTCTTCTACCCTGAGTTATTCATCTGAAAGCCAAACTCTGGCATCAATTCAGGGGGTGTAAACTCTAAGAATGTGAAATGTTGCTTCTTGTGGGCAAAGATATTGCAAAACATGTATAAGGTAAAACAAGACCTGGATTCTCATTTTAGATCCAGGAATCAAAATAACATGGTAGAAAGCTACACACTGGGCTGGAGGTGTGGAGAGATACCTTACAATAAAAAAATCTAATCTTACCTAATAATAGACAAACATGTAAATTGACAATCCCTCTGCTACGCTCACCAGCCAATTAGGAGAGTATGCAAATTAACCCAACAAAGATGGTGGTTAATTTGCATACATAGGCGCGAAGCAGGGAGTGAAGACTGAAGGCTCCAGCCAGAGCCGCGAAGACTGAAGGCTCCGGCCGGAGCGAAGGCCTGGGTCCCAGGTGCCAGAGGAAAACCAGTGCCGGCAGCCAGGGGAAGGGAAGGCCTATTGCACGAATCTCTTGGTGCAACGGGCCTCTAGTATGTAAATAAGCATAATAATAATACAGATTAACACTTAATGAGGCAGCATTCTAAGTGCTTTATGGATATTAATCCATCCAATCTTCAAAATAGCAACAAAGCATGCCCTACTCGTAGCCTCATTTAAAGAGGGGAAACCGAAGCTAAATAGCATGGCCAGGTCACACAGCTCATAAAAGGCAGAACCAGGATCTGAAACCATAGGCTTAATTCCTACTTTCTATTTTCAGATTGTAAAAATCTAGATTATAAAAAAGGAAAATTAGGAGATAGCAATTTTCTTCCCTAGATTAATTAGGTTACAATGAGATAGATTAGCCAAAGATTAGCCAAAGAACACATAGGCATACCCCATGGACATGGACAATAAATAGTGTGGTGAAGGCCAAGGGAAGGGGCAGTGGAGGTGGGTGGAGATGGGCAAATGGGGAGGGGAAAGGGGCACACCTGAAATAATGTCAACATTAAAAGTGTTTTAAAAATATTTTTATTGCTTTTTAGAGAGAGAGAGGAAGGAAGAGGGAGAGAGAGAGATAGAAACACTGATTCATCAACACTGATTGCCTGCCTCCTGCACACCCCCTGATAGAGAGAGAAAGGAAGGAAGAGGGAGAGAGAGAGATAGAAACACTGACTCATCAACACTGATTGCCTGCCTCCTGCACACCCCCTGCTGGGGATCAAGCCTGCAACCTGGGCATGTGCCCTGACCAGGAATTGAAGCTGTGACCTCTTGGTGCATGGGTCGATGCTCATCCACTAAGCCACGCCAGCCAGACAACATTAAAATTTTCTTAATTAAAAAAAGTGATTAGAAAACTGAAGCATAAGGAGGTTAAATCTTTTACCCAAGGAATATAGCTAGTAAGGAGTGAAGTTCGATTCAAACCCAGTCAGACTAGTAGCAGAGACCACACCCTTAATCTCCACATGCAACCAGGCTTAGGTAGGTGGTACTCTACCAAAGCAGGCAGGAAGGTCCAGGCTGTAAAACTGAGCACTCCGGAGAAGGGAAAGTGGCTGATGCGCAGAGAATACCATGAAATAAGAAAATGGCCCAAAAGGAGTCTTTCTTCCCATTCTCACACCCCTACCTGGGAGAACTGTCCAGTATTTCCCCTGATTATTGTTTTCCTTGATTTTCATTTCTGAAAATCAACTTTATTTTAAATAAGATTGCCAAGTTTAGATTAATTTTTGAGTAGTTGATTGCCGGGGGCTTGGAGGACATGCCTGGTGTCTTACTTTGCCATCAGCTCTATAACTAGTATTACTATTAATACTACAACAATAAATAATAGAGTGAGGCATTTGTACAGAAAGTTGATTCTGCATTTAAAGGACACTGAAAACATGATAGAGGTCTCCCTGAGCAAAATCAACCCAGAGACTGCGAAGCTGGGGTGAGGGATGAGTACAGAAAGGAGGGGAAGGTTCATGTTCCTAGGAAGAACACTACATGCTTATTGGTCAGTCGTATAGATCCTGCGTGCAAACCAAACCATACCTGAGAAGGAGAACCCAAGGGAGAGCTATTCAAAGTAAGGGTTATAGCCACTAGAAGCATGCCAACATTATTCAAACAGAATTTTTTAAGGAAAGGAATGCAAATCTAGGTTTTCCTTAAGCTCAAAAAAATAAAGCCTACTTCAAACCTATGTTGTTTGCAAATTTACAAAACATATGTTGTCCCCTGGACCAACTTAACAGCCCTTTTCAGAAAGACTCCAAAATATGAATGAGGTGTGTGTGTGTGTGTGTGTGTGTGTGTGTGTGTGTGTACAAAGGTGGGTTGGAGCCACTTACCTCGTTCAAAACTAAGAAATGTTCCGATTAGTGCATCATGTTGTGCATCTATTGAAAAGGTCAAGGTCTATGGCTGAGCTAAATATAACCTGGTGAGAGAGAGCTCAGAGAGCTCTGGAAAATTTTGAGAGGCTTTCATACTGTTTGGGAGATAAAAACATTTTTTGAAGGGATTTCATTCTTTTTTATGAAGTGTGTGATTGAAAAAAAGAGATATCAAGGACAACTATAACTTCTTATATAAATAGCTTTAAAGAGAAAATCTACAGTAATTTCTCACTTTAAAAAAATCATAAAAAAATACCATACATTTGCCTATCTTTTTTCTACGAAACTTAAAATCATTTTCATAGGCTTAAATAGACCTGGTGATCTTGCTGCTTTTGTGAGAGTAGAGGTCAGTGTGACCTTCTTAAGACACACAGCTGACCAAAAAAAATACTTTGCTATTTAAAACCCCTATTACTCCTCATGGCCTATAGGAGAAAGTCCAAAACCCCACTGTCTGCATTTAAAGGGCATGACAGAGGTCCTTTAAAGCAATCAAGGCTTCTGGTTTTCTGGCAAATGATTATGTCTCCAGCATCCTCTGTTTTCCTCCTGAGTGGTCCTTCAAATGACCTGGGATGTAACTGTGTGCCTTTGCACAGCAGGTCCTCTCCCACATTGCCTGAAGACTCTTTCTTACCCCTGAACTGTTAGTTCCCCAGTCAGACCAGCTGCTGGCCTGACATCCCTGCCCCACCTCCATTCCTCTCTCCAGGACAAAAGGATTGCCTCTTCTCTTTGGCCTCAGCTATACCTTTTATAGGCCTATGATGTTTATCATATTTGCTGGTTAACTCTCTGTCCTCCCCCCCAGCTGTAAGTTCCATAAGGGCAGTGCCCACCCAGCACACTGCCTGGCACATTATAAGTTGAATTACAAATAATCAATATCTCCAGATACATACAGAAATACAGAAGTTAAGTAAAAATTTCCTCATTGTGTAAAGACATTCTCAGATTAGTCAAAGCTATTATAAGTTTTCTTTTCTAATCTCATCTTTTCCTCCCCATTATCTGCCAACTATAAAAGTAAAATCCTGACAGCAATATCCCTTGTGGGTTCCCACCACTTCAACCATATTTAGGCAGAGAAAGTGCATGCCACATGTGTGTTGTATATGTAAGCATATGTGTGTATGGGGAGGGGGCGAGTGCTGAAAACAGTATATTCTAAAAAGTACTAGGCTAGCGACTCCTCTAGCCCTATTTTAATTAATTTTTTATTATTTGTGCCAAGAACTAATAGTTACTATGTGCCTAACATTGAAGAATATGAAAAACAGTTCCACCTCACCCTGGCTGGGTGGCTAAGTTGGTTGGAGCGTTGTCCCATGCACAGGAAGGTTTCGGGTTTGATTCCCAGTCGTGGCGCATATGGGAGGCAACTGACCGATGTTTCTCTCTTTCTCTTCTCTCTCTCCCCCTCTCCCCCTCCTTCCTCTCTCTCTCAAATCAATAAAAACATATCCTCAGGTGAGGATTAAAAAAACAGTCCCACCTTCATTTTATACCATTTTTACATGGCAGGAGGCAGATCTCACTTGCACAAGGTTACTTTTATCAAGACTCCTCAGGTCTGCTGGACCAATTTCCTACTCATTCCCTTGCATTAAACTAAGCTCAGTGACAGGAAAATCACACTTAATGTTCCTTTCAGCACTTCCTTTCAGGAGCACCATGAGGTAGTGGTTGAAAGTACTCTCTGGAACCAACTGCCTGGGTTCAAATCCTAACTCCATCCCAAGTTAGCTATGCAATCTAGGACAGTTTATTTAACCTCTCTGTCCTTGAATATATTTATCAGTAAAGTGGGGATTAACAATATCCACTTCATAGGATTGTAGCGAGGGTTAAATGATTTTATATATAAAGTGTGTACGTGTGTGGCATGCACACGTGTAGAACAGTGTCTGCCATGTAGTAAGGACTAGAAAGTATCCTTCCTGATCCACAGTTTTCCTCAGCCTACCTTGATGATTGCACTAAGTGTGGACTTACACATTACTTTTTTGTTTGTTTGCTTGCTTGTTTTTAATTCATCTTCACCCAAGGCTATTTTTCCCATTGATTATTTTTTATAGAGAGTGGAAAGAAGGGGGGGAGGGAGGGGGGAGAGAGAGAGAGAGAGAGAGAGAGAAAACATCAATGTGATGAGAGACACATCGATTGGTTGCCTCTGCACATGCCCTGACTGGGATCAAACCTGCAACCCAGGCACTTGCCCTTGACCAGGAATGGAACCCGCAACCCTGTGGTGGAAGGCTGACACTCTCACCACTGAGCAACACCAGCCAGGGAACATTACTTTTTAAGTCATATTTACTATTTTACTCATTTTTCCATGGATGCACCAGGCTCACCATTATTCCCTGAATAGTCTTATTAACTTTCATCTCAACATATGAAGGTTACTTTTCTCCACAAGTCCAGTCACTGGATTCTTCAAATTTAGTGGTTAGATAATCACATACTTTACAAAATGTTCCCCTCAATATTTCCAGTACCCCAACTGGGACCACACATAGTTATCACAATGTTATTGACTATACTTCCTGTGCTGTACTTACTTCCCTGTGGTTATTTTGTAGCTGCCAATTTGTGCACCTGTCAGAGTGGTTATCATCCATTCGCTCCTTTTCTTCTCTTACTTTCATTTTATTTAACACAGCCCTTTTACTTCTTTCACCCAGTCCCCCACCCAAATAGTGCTGGGAAAATTGGACAGATACATGCAAAAATATGAAATTAGACCACCTCCTTACACTACATACAAGAATAAACTCAAAATGGATTAAAGACTCGAAACTATAAAAATCCTAAAAGAGAACAGGTAGTAAAATATCTGACATTTATCTTAGCAATATTTTTTTCTGATATATCTCCTCAGGCAAGGTAAACAAAAGAAAAAATAAATGTGATTACATCAAACGAAAAGGTTTTTGCAAGGAGAAAAAACTGGCGACCAGCAGGAAGGTAGGGAGGGAGAGAGTGTGACAGCAAAGGAAACCATGAAAAAATGAAGAGATAACCTACCACATGGGAGAACATATTCGCAGATGATACATTTGATAAAGGGTTAATATCTAAAATTTATAAAGAACTCATACTACTCAACGCCAAAACACACACAAATAATCCAATTAAAAATGGGCAGAGGACCTGAATAGACACTTCAAAGAGACATACAGATGGCCAATAGACATATGAAAAGATGTTCAAAGTCACTAGTCATCAGAAAAAATGCAAATTAAAACCAAATCACAATGAGATATCACCTCACACCTGTCAGAGAGGCTATCATCCATTCGCTCCTTTTTTTCTTTTACTTTCATTTTTTTAACATAGCACTATTTCTGTGTTCATATACACACATGCAACTGGAGAACGTATGTTCCAGAAGGCCCCTGGAACTTGGAAGGGTATAAATCTCTATTTCATTCTCCTACTTTTCCTCATGTCCCATGCTATGAGAAAGGCCAATAAACTGGCAGGGTAATGTGCTCTCTGGGGATATAATGCAGAAACATGGCCTGCTGGACAGCTGGAGATTCTGTCTACTCTCACCATAATGACTTATTTGTACAGGATGCATATGCACACAAATGGCTTTTATATTCAAGAGGCAACCTTGAAGGACCACCCCAGGACCATGTCACTATTGATTATTGAGACTCTTAATAATTCTCATGCTCCCAAGTCTAGATTCCAACCCCCAGAATGCACTATTGAAAAAACAACCAATGCAAGCATCTTCACTGGCAGGTGAACAAATTAGTTCCACCCGGAAGCAGTGAATTAACTGACATAGATTGTAATTATTTCAAGCCATCATTTGTTGAGTTCTTGTTCACACCTGTGCCACAAACCTTACATTTTCTAATTTAATCCTCTCAACAACCCTGTGAGAGATGTTCAAGTTATAACCCTCATTTAAAAAAAAATCCTCACCTGAGGATATGTTTACATTGATTTTTTTCCGGGGGGGTGGGGTGGGCGGGGAAAGAGAGGAAGAGAGAGAGAGAGAGAGAGAGAGAGAGAGAGAGAGAGAGAGAGAAAAGAAAGAAATATTGATCAGTTGCCTCCTGTATGCACCATAATCAGGCATCAAACCTGCAACCTGGGCATGTGCCCTGATCGGGAATCAAACCTGCAACCTTTTTGGTGTACATGATGACACTCCAACCAGCCTACCCTCATTTTTACAGATGAGAAAGCTGAGGCTCAGAGTAATGACCAAGGTCACATATGCAGTTTTTTGAGAGTAGGCCATGGAGCCAGGATCAGAACCCAGACCTCCAAATCCAAAGCAAGAACATTCATAACTCAGTTATGCAGCCTCTGGTGGACCTAAGAATTTATTGTAGGTGATGAGCTCATTATATGATTCTCTATAGCTACAGTGGATCTTTAATTCAATGTGTCATGAAGTACATTAGCAATAGTAATAATTTGTACTATAATGAAAGAAATCTACATTATACTTACAGTACAGTGAGGGACCCATTCATTAAGAGAGCAGCCAATTAATAGTTTCATTATTTGACTTTCTTTTGAGTGTCTTTTGTCCCCCCCCCTCCCCAAAGTTACATTTGTAATCTAGTGCCTTATAAACCTTCATTATGTAATGTGTGGCTGATAGGTAGTTGGCGATGAGTCTTGGCTACATAATCAAGGGCATTTCAAAGATAAATTCGTTTACTGATCCAAAGGTGCTATATTAAATATTTTCAATGGATTCATGTATTTCCACTAGAAATATACAACTAAATATAAACTACAAATGATGTGTTAAATCAAATTCCATGTATTTCCCTGGGATATTTCTTTCAAAGTCAGATTGCAAACAGGGTATATCCACTAAAGACCCATTAAGTACATTTTGGTTCAGAAAGTTGTTAAAACATTTATGATGTAACAAAACACACCTCAATAGCTCAGAAGCAGCCTCTGGAACAAAAATTTAGTTTGCTAACACCAGGCCACAAATATTCCCATTTGTAATTTTTGTGTTTGTGTCAACTATCCTTTGTAAGATTTTCAGCTCACAGTGGGCCCGTAGACAGCCAACATCCTTTACGTTTTAGTGTCTGAAGTTTCTCACACAAGTTGAGAAACAAAGGAACATGCCTATCTGCTCCATGTAGAAGAGCAGTTCTTGGCTGTTGTGCACTTTTCAGTTTGTAGTGCCCCATGTGGAATTAGGGCTGGTGGAGGCAGGAGGCTGACCCAGGAAGGCTGACAGAATGATGTCCTTCCTCTTAGACTTTTCAAATAGATTTGCTGAAGCAGCAAACTCCAATTAGGGGACCCTTTAGGTTGTGGTAGGAAGGAGCTGATGGTTGGAAGGATGCAAATGGCTAAACTAAGTCTCCTGGGCACAGGAGCATCTCTAGGGGCTGTCCAAGCAATTGGAGGGAAGGGGGTGGCTTACACAGTATTCCTACAGGAGCCACCAGATCAAACTCACATTGAAGACAGCCCTTGGAAGACTAGAACCCCTCTTCACACTCTACTCAGAGCAAGCAGGCAGAGATATAGAAGAGCTGACTGGTAGCAAGATCTGGATATTCCCTGGAGGCCGATACAAGATGAAGGCAAGAACTAGGGAGTGATTCTGTGGGATGGGAATTGGCAGAGGGGAACACTGGAGAGGAGGCCCACAGCAGGTCACTCAGAGGTAAAAAGCCTGGGGCAGAGCAGGGCCGATGCCATTTGCTGAAGCTTATTTGGTATCCAATCTTTCCTCCCTGACAAATGACAAAGCCGGGGAAAGATAAGGATGGAGAGGTAGTGGCTGTGAAGAAGCATGTGCTTTCACAGGAATGATGTAAGTGGGAGTGATATTTTTGTATTATTCAGTTGGCACTATTCACACCAAAGGGACTGGAATACTTTCAAAGTTAAAAATGATCTTAGAGCTTATTGGGGGAGAGGGGAGTACAGAGGCTTGAATTCAAGGTGAGATGAGGCAGTATCCATTTTATTATAAATCCCAATGGACAAACTCTCAGGTTTTCTCTAAGGCGCCTACCAATCCAGAAATCCTAAATTTCAGGTTGGAATGAGATTGCCCATTTTGAAAGGCTACAAAGACACTTCATTTCTCTAGCACCTGCTTTATGACAACAGCTCCACTTCTGGTGAGGGGCAGGAGGAGGACCTGCCATTTCAGAGAGTTGCACAATAGCGTACTCCTTTACCTCAAAGCATTTCTCACTTGCCATATAAAAACACATCTCTGTTCTTCAGAAGTCATCTTTGTAGATAGAGATGCAATGTGAAGGAGAGAGGGCAGGAGAACTGACCTACGGAGGGGGGGGCACTATTTTTGTCTTTGTCAAGAGCCCCCATCACTGACACTGAATGGCTCTCTCCAATCATTTTTCAGCTAAAACTCCTGGTTGTCCTAGAAATAACTGAAAGATAAATGACTCCAGGGCTTGGGGTTAATGGGAAAAGAAAATGTTACATTTCTGAGGGAGAGGACAACAGATGTCCCATCAAAATGCATCTGACCCTATAATGTTCCAAATTTCTGTCTTTGTGAAGGCAAATTATAACCTTGTGGTTGCTAGCCTCATCACCACTTGTTACACAAAGTGACTGTATACATGGTGAGCTTATATTCTGAGATGACCTTGGAGCCATACAAAATTTCCCCCAAACCTATACAAGTGAGTTCACTACTTGAGTTACTCTCCTTCTCTAAAACTGAGATCTTAAAATGTACTGGAAAGGGACTGATAACCCAGATATTAGTGATGTTTTATAGCCATCAGCATTTGAATTATAGTACATTGATTTATTTCCATTTGCACTGACTGTCACCTAGGTTAGCTAGAATTAAAATCAGATAATTCTGTTTTTCCTCTCCCACTTTTGTGTGTTGAATGAATGGAAAACTCTTAATAGCAGGTATTTCTTAAAGGGCTCCTGCATAGAGAAAAGTAAATAAAAAAGGAAGCAATATCAGTTTCTCCTCACTCCCCCATGCACTGAGTGGTACCTGGGATGGGTATGTCTCGGGGGCCTGCAAGGGTAATGCCTTATTGAAGACCAGGACTTGTCTGGGAAGGGACTCAGCCAAAATTCCATTTGGGGGGAGATGGTACAATAGAACAGGGTATCAGAGCACACTCTGCATAGGACTAATTTGGGAAGTCTCAAAGAGCAGCCTGGGTCGGTGATCAGGTCCCAGGTTTTTATGGCAGACCCCACCTCTGCTTGTGTTCATCAGAAGATGGACGGCTTCTCACTGGCTCATCCATTCAACTTGTTGACCTGCATAGGACTAATTTGGGAAGTCTCAAAGAGCCACCTGGGTCGGTGATCAGGGCCCAGGTTTTTTATGGCAGACCCCGCCTCTGCTTGTGTTCATCAGAAGATGGGACGGCTTCTCACTGGCTCATCCATTCAACTTGTTGAATAAGCTTCACTGGCTCCTTAAGACCATTCAGACGAGTGCAGGGCTTTCATCTTCGTTAGCTGAATTGCCCTATCTTGTTTAGAGAAACAAAGTCAAGTGACATAATAAATGAAAACTGTTAAGGACAGGTCTGGATGACCAGGTGCTGAAGCTGGGGCCTCAGAGAACCAAACTGTTACCTCTGCTCCTCAGTGTCTGCTGGCACTCCTGGTACTTCCGCTTACCAGGAAGGAAAGCTCTGTGAAACGGTCACTTCTCTCCCCATCTTAGTCTCTCTGCAGCACTGCACTGAGATGGCCACTTCTTCCTTTAGATACTCACCCCTCCCAGCTTTCACAGCATGTGCTCACTCTTCCACATTTTTCTCACATTTCAGCATCTGCGTTTTTGTCCCCTTACCAGCCTTCTCCTTTAATAACCTATAATTGTGGGTCTTCCTGAGCTTGATCCCAGGCTCCTTTCTCTTCCTTGCTAGGCATTCTCCCTGGGGGACTCCATTTATTCCTATGGTTTTAAATACCAACTATATACTCTGTTTGGGTAGTTCTCAAATTTAAAGAGAACCATTGAAGTTTATTCATTCAACATTTACTGAGAACCTGTAGTATAGAAGTGTGCTTCTCTATGATCATTTATGCTACCTTAGTGAGCATCCTGGTCCTACACTCTTAAAAATTCTTTCTAGTAATCTTGCTCCCATCATTCCATATTGCCAGTCTGTCAACAAGTCATAGACTTGTTTCTTTTGTGAATTTCACACCTTCCCTTTCCTTCTCCATGGTCAAAACCTACTGAAGAGCCTCATCACCTTGTGTGTAAGGGAAGAAAACAGCCTTTTATCTGGCCCTCCTGTGTCTCAACAATGCTGAACCCAACTCAACATGCATACGGGGTTGAGGGCGGTATTTACTCAATACGTATCATTTGACACCTACTGCATGCCTAGGGTTGGGGACACATATTAGAATCACTCAGTCCTTGCTCTCAAGTTGTTTACAATTGGGTGGAAGAGACAGACAGAGAAGTGAAGTACTAATGCAAAGGGTGGTAAAGGCAATGGTGGGATCAGGTGCCCCAGGAGCGCATGGGGAGGACACTGACCTCAGCCTTGGAGATCAGAGAAGCTCTCCCTCCGGAAGTCAGTTCTGAAGGGACTACAGCACGAGTAAGTCGGGTGTGTGTGTGTGTGTGTGTGTGTGTGGTGAGGAGGATGAGGATATGAGGAAAACAAGCAGAGGCAGAGTGAAGTAGAGAAGCTGCCAGTGCCTCCGCACCTCAGGACTTTAAGCAGGGAGGTGATAAGGTCAGAGGCAGTCTTTAGAAAGCTCTCTCTGACTACAGACGGGAGAAGAGATGAGAGGAAAGCCAGTAGGAGGATGTCGCATTCAGTAACACCGGCAACAGATAGCAATGGCTCTGAACTAAGATAGTGGCAGAGGGATGGACAGGAGTGGGATAATCAATAACTGACTGATAATTCTTTGTTGTGGGAAGCTGTCCCATGTATTGTGGGATGGCTTTTACCCACTAGATGCCAGTAGTATGCCAACCCCAGTGATGACAATCAAAAGTGTCTCTGGACATTGCCAAATGTCCCTGTAACCTGGAGGGGGAAACAACCATGGTTAGAATCACTGCTCTAGGCTCTAGAATTTTCTGTCTCTCTGTCAACCACACCTTTTAAAAATATATATATTTTTATTGATTTCAGAGAGAAAGGAAGAGGGAGAGAGAGATAGAAACATCAATGATGAGAGAGAATCATTGATCGGTTGACTCCTGCAAGCCCCCCAGTGGGGATCGAGCCCGTAACCGGGGCCTGTGCCCTTGAACGGAATCGAACCTGGGACCTTTCCGTTCCCAGGCCGATGCTCTATCCACTGAGCCAAACCAGCTAGGGCAAGTCAACCACACTTTCAATACCACTTCCAATCCTCAAAAATACAGTTTTTTATTACTTTCTTCTGTGAACTACCACTCTAGCCAGGTGAGGTGTGCTACAATCTCATTCTCACCTCCCACCACATAATTGCCCCACACAATACCTAGAACACAGCATTGAATGACACTGAATGATACACTCTTCAGCTCTTGGTTGTGAAGCGATTAAAGCCCAAACTCCTAATATGGCAGTCAACACTACATAAATCTATCCGGCTAACTCTCCAGTGATTCTCATTATCACCTATTATTCCCCCCAGTACATTCTTTGCTATGATACTCTGCCCTCTGGATTCCTACATTCATGGCAGAGACCCCATCTCCACCCCAGCATAACCACACAAAGAAAACCAATCTAAGTTGGCCAACTTTTCATTTTTCCAGCTAACAACATTTCAATAAAAACAGCAATAGCAGCCACAACCACCCCACCACCATTTTGTTAAAGGGAATTTTAATACCAAAAATAGAAAGGAACATAACCTCAAGATAAAAGAAAGGAATTTTGGTGGAATGAACTTAGCTTTAAGAAAGGGCTCACTACATTGTTCTTGTTTTCCTCAGTTCTGAGAAAACACTGGTGTTTATTTCATCATGGAGCAGCATTTGGGAAGCACTGGTCTCACTTCCAGGCCAACCAGACCTGACTAGGTTCCTTTCTTCCTTGACCTGAACCTCTTGGCCCATGGGCTATATGTCCCTATACCAATGCACTCTTCCCACACATCCCTGCCTGGAAAACTTCCACTCCTTCTTCTAAGTCAGCATGTAAAAAATTGTACCCAAACCAGACGCCATCTTTCTCCCCAGTTTACTTCTTGGGGTACTTCCTGCATTCCAGCTACTGGAGTTGTTTTTATATAGGCCACAGCCAGCAGCACCTCCTTACCTTTGTATAAAAGGGACTTACAAGTAAATAGTGGGCATCCAATGAAAGTGTGCTGTACTAAGTGGTTGAATTGACTCTGGCTTTGGATTTTCCATTCTCTCCACCAGGAATACCTACTCTACAAATTATTACCACAAATTAGTGGTTTAAGACAATACCAATTTACAATCTTACAGTTCGGTAGGTAGAAGTCTGACACAGGTCTCACTAGGCTCAAATCAAGATGTTGGCAGGGCTGTGCTCATTCTTTGAGGCTCTAAGGGAGATTCTATTTTATTGTGTGTTTTTTTCCCAGCTTGCAGAGGCTACCTGAATTCCTTGGCTCATAGCTCATTTCCTCCATTTTTCAAAGCAACATTGCATCTCTCTGACCATTCTCCCATAGTCACGTCTCTCTCTGACTCTGACCTGAGTCGGGATAGGTTCTCAGATTTTTAAGGACCCAGGTGATTACATTGAGCCCAGTTGGATAATCTAGGATAATCTCCCCATCTCAAGTTCCTTAAAGTAAGCACATCAGCAAAGTTATTTTTACCATGTAAAGTGACATATAGTAATTCTCCTTATCCACAGTTTTGTTTTTTTGCAGTTTCAGTTACCCATGGTCAACCTTGGTCTAAAACATAAATCGGAAAATCCCAGAAGTAAGCAATTCATAAGTTTTAAATTATGCACTGTTCTAAGGAGCATGAAGAAATCTCTCATCATCCCACTTCATCCTGCCTAGGATGTTGAGCCTCAATAAATTCAAGAAGACTGAAATGATTTCAAGCATATCATTCCTGACCACATGGCATAAAACTAGAAATCAACCACAGGAAGAAAACTTGAAAAAAGACACAAACACATGGAGATTAAACAACATGTTTCGAAACAACCAATGAATGAAAGAGGAAATCAGACAGAAATAAAAAACTACCTTGAGACAAATGAAAATGAAAACACAACCCTACAAAGCATATGTACTCCACATCCATTACCCACCTATTAGTCACTTAGTACCCATCTCAGTTATCAGATCAACTGTCATGGTGTCTCAGTGCTTTTGCTCATGAAACCTTTATTTTACTTACTAATTGGCCCCAAAGCATGAGAGTACTGATGCTGGTAATTTTAATATGTCAAAGAGAAGACGTAAAGTGCTTCCTTTAAATGAAAAAGTATGTATATATATATAGGGGGGAAAGTACATATAGGGTTCAGTACTATTTGAGGTATCAGGCACCCACTGAGGGTCTTGGAACACATCCCCTGAGAATAATGGAGGATGACTGTCTTCATAGGATCTGAGGATTAAGCTGTAGACATCTTTTGGGATCATTATTCTGCCAGCTACACCCACCATTACTGTTCTTTATCAATCCACAGTCCTCTTCTTTATTCATGGTCTGAAAATTTGCCCAAGATCACAAAAATAATAAATGATAGAATTAGGAATAAGTCTGTGTGGGTACAAAGCTCCTTTTAATACCTTTGTGATAAGGAAGGCAATGGCAAAATATGTGCCCTGTGTCATGGACAGCCACCATGTGGCATGGACGGTGAGGTAGTGAAAATGTTTTATTCTGAGACACCTTTTAGGTGGCATTTGAAAAAGCTTTCCCCCAACACCCAGGGTGTGTATGATTCTGTGTTCAAAAGCAAGTGTTCATGACCACACATAACATCTGAAAGACGATCTTCTAACTTGGACTCCTCCAGCTTTTGTAACTCAGTTCTGTGTGGCCGGGCGACACTCATCTCTAGGTGTCAGTGTATTTTTAACATCTTGGAACCTTACACAGTTAGGCATCCTGAGCTTTGATCTAAGAACACATTTCTCACAAGCTGCCCATTAGCTGTCAGTGTTCAGATTTGCAAAGCCTGTGTGGAGTAGAAAGGGCTATTTTTGTTTAAAAATTTAGCCTTGATTATGCAGTGGGCACTTCAAAGCTTAATTAATATAATAGGCATGGTAAGTAAGGTCTTAGTGGCAGAATTCATCACATGAACCGAAACCTGGAGCTCAGAATTCTATTTGCTCTAGCAGGACTCAAGAGAGACTGTTTTTTGCAGAAGAAACTTTGCCTTACTTCCATTTACTATGACCTACAGTCTGTTAAAATGGCCAGATGATGCCTAAAACTGCCCCTGGCTTCAGAATAGCCTTTACCTTCCCAAGGAGGATCTTGATGGCAAGGAATAAAAAAAATCATCTGTTTATAGGCAGGTCTGTACATAAATTATTTTCTAGACAAATCTCTTCAACTTCCCTCATCCATTTGCATTGGAAACCACTAGGGAAAGAGTGCTCTCTCAATTTTCTCCCCATCCAGCGTTATTGAGGTATAATTGACAAATGGAAATTGTATATGTTTAAGGTGTACAACTTGATGTTTTCATATATGCATACATTGCAAAATGATCAGGACAATCAAACTAATGAACATATCCATCACCTCACATAGCTGCCATTTTCTTTCCATCTCATTGTGTGTGTGAGTGTGTGTGTGTGTGTGTGTGTGTGTGTGTGTGTGTTTTCTGGTGAGAGTACTTAAGATGTACCTTCTTAGAAAATTTCAAGTATATAATACAGAACTGTTGTTTATCATCACCCTACTGTATATTAGATCTCTAGAACTTATTAATCTTACATAAATGAAACTTTGTACCCTATGACCAATACCACTCCATTTCCTCCACCCCTCAGCTCATGGCAACCACTGTTCTATTCTCTGCTCCATGAGTTTGACCATTTCCTCCACCCCTCAGCTCGTGGCAACCACTGTTCTATTCTCTGCTCCATGAGTTTGACTATTTTAGATACTACAGATAATTGAGATATTTGTCTTTCTCAGTCTGGCTTATTTCACTTAACATGTCCTCCAGCTCATCCATGTTTTTGCAAATGGTAGAATAAAAGCCTAGGTATGTGCCCTGAACAGGAATCAAACCTGCAACCTTTTAGTGTATGGGGTGATGCTCGAACCAACTGAGCCACCTGACCAGGGTGAGAATGTTGTCTTGATTTAGTTTATTGAGAGGAGTGTCACTGATGATAATCCTTCATCTATATATGATTCATTTCAAATGCTCACATCCATGAAGTAGGGAATCCAACAATTTTATCCATGTTAATCAAAGCTGACAGATGCATCATGGATTTACACATACAACTTTTATCAATCATGAACACAGATAAAACAGCTAGAGAGGTTGGGTGATGGCTCAGATGCAGGCTTAATGAGATCACCCTGTTTCATCACATGTGCCTCAGATGTGGGCAATGTACCCAGGAAAGTCAAACAATGGTTGGAACCCACAACTGAGTAGGAGGGGTAACAAACAAGCAACAAGCAAAACCAAGGTTGCCTAACTGAGGATGATTTAGCACGAGGATATCTTTCTTATAAATAGTCTAAAGAGTCTACAGATAACCTCATTTTCTAAAAGTCCTTCATGGGAAATGGAAGTGTCAGAAGTAGGAGAAAACATGAAGAGAAGCTGAGAGCTTTTACAAACAATTACTGTTAACTACAAATGTCACTCTGCCCATGTCCCCAAGTCTCTTTTTAGATTAGCCAGCAGCCGTGACCAGATGGAGACTGTGTTGAAATGCCTTCTGTGAAGCGAGCCAAACAGTTGCAGTAGTCCAGCTCCTTGAACAGATGGGCCACCAATTTATTGGGTTAAAGATCAGCTAGGCTCATTAAAGACGCTGCGAGGGTTCAACAGTTAAAATTCCTTTTTAGCCTCACATCCTGAGTGACAGAAGCACCTTCTTCAACCGAAAAAAAAAGGTTAGTTGCCCATCTGGTCTGGCTTGGTGGTTGATCGTCAACCTATGAACAAGGAGATCACGGTTCGATTCCTGGTCAGGGCACATCCCTGGGTTGCGTGGACGATCCCCAGTGTGGGGCATGCAGGAGGCAGGGGTCAATGATTCAATCTCACCCTTGATGTTTCTATCTTTCTCTCCCTCCCTCTTCCTCTCTGAAATCAACAAAAATATATTTAAAAAATAGGTTAGCCAAAGTTGGGAGATTACAGAGTCCATAACATTGATAGCAAGGATTACCTAAAAGTATATAGGAGAAGGATGAAATTAATGGTCATTTAAGCCTAATGCTACTGCCCATTATTGACATTCTTTGGTACTTCTGGTGCATTCTATTATAAATGTATTGACTTGAAAGAAACTAGTGGAAGAGTTTTTGTGTATATGCAAGCTTAATTTGTCACCATTCTGAAATAAAAATACAGGCTATAGAGGGGAAATAAGCAATAGAGGCCTCTTATCATCAGTGTGAAATTATTAAATTAAATAGAAAACTTGAGGCTGGTACTCAAGGGGAAAGATGTGAGGAGCCAGAGGTCAAAAGTTATGTTTTATGTTTCCTGAGCAAGATCAGATCACAGAAGATTAGATCTATAGCTTCCTCTGACAGAACAACTTTAATTGATATTGAGAAAGAGCCAATTATTTATTCTAACTTTAGGGGAAGATTTGATGTAATGATCTGGGAAACTGTACTTGGGGAGAATATTCAAATTGGCTTGGAGATGAAATCACAAATATTCCTAGGCACATGGGCTGGGTTAATCATTAAAAGATACATGGATTTTTAAAAATGATATATGGATTAGTCAAAATTTGACTTCATTGTCCGCTAACATACACCTGCTTTCTATCTTAATTTATTGCAGCTTGGGGTTACAGTGTCTGCACTTTCAGTAAAGACTTGGTGTGTTTCTGTTTTGTTTTTCTTGTTTGAGGATTTATACTAAATATTTTTAAAATTAGAAAATCTTTTAAAATAATATACATATATATACATATCAGAAAAAAACTAAATACCATTTTAGTTTATTTTTATTTGAGTTTGGATCCTCTTCATGATTTGTATAATTTACTCTGCTTTCCATGCAGCTATGGCTGCAGACGAGTGTATAGATGGTATGGGCCATAGAAAGATGATGTAGCTTCTTAAGGAGGTCCTTTAGGCGCAGTGATGGTCCCTCCAGATGGCAGAGCTGCACTAACTGTGCTAATGAACACACACAGCTGGCCCCAGGGGCCACTAAGGTGTGTATTGAAGCCACTTGCTTCCAACTTTCCAACAACCTAACTACTCTCTTCTCTCTTTCCATGGCTTCCATCCCAACATCTATAACAAAATTATGAATTCTACAGCTTGGTATCGCTATTGCTTTAAACATTCACCACTCTCATGTCTATGCATTCCTTCTCCTTGTCTTTTCAGATATCCATTCTTCTCCCATGTTCCTTAGCTCTCAAAGACTAGCCTGATGCATCTCTCCACTGGCACAGGGCTTTTTTCTTTCTAATATGCCTAACAACAAATCACAGTGTTCTCTGCCTGAAATTTAGGTGTTCTGTGGCTTTCACTGTTGCAGGTCCCAAGGGTTACCATTCTGCTGGTAAAAACCCTTTTCCACTTACACCTGTATTGAGAGCAGAACTGGTTGCTTGAGGGGGCTGTTGGTGCAGAGGGTGTCTATGAGTTATCAAGGATTTATTGAAGTGGGTCCTGAATTATTTCAATCAGCAATAGAAACTTAATGAATATTTTCCAGCTACTACATGGGCATGCACAGAATCAAATGAAGGGTACAGTTCTGATACCTTGGAAATTGCATTTTGGTATATTTCATTAGATTGTGGCCAAATGCAACTTCTTGTATTCCAGACTGAGAATGACAATTTATTCTACTTAATAGAGGCATCGTTTGGATTTTTTGGCAAATTCTCAAGTTATATGATGTAATCAATTCTTTTCCAGAGCTGCAGAAGAATTCAAAGCATTCCATTTTCTCCTAGGTTTCCTATTACCAAAGAATAAGGCACCCTGGATAAGCTCATTTGCAGTTCAATTGGAAATACTGATAACTAAAACAGCCGGTGGTAGGAGTAATGAACATCTATACATGGGTCAACAAGACAAAAAAAAATGACACAAGTGGGAGTATTGGTAAATCTTCTTTTCCCTCCTTTGCCCTCACTTCCCTATATTTTATGCCCTGATCTGGGTCAAGCAGGGGAGTGGTAACAATGAAGCTGAAGTCATAATTGTAAGTCATAATTGCTATACTCAATGGGCTTATACTCTAGCTATTCAAAGCAGAAAACCCACCATTTAGGAACTACTAGTACATAAAAGAATGGAATAATTCAGGTTCAGTTATCACCTTATAGAGAAATGGCTTTCTAAATTAATAGTGTGGAAGCAAAATGCATACCGCTTAGTTAGGTGATGACTAAGTGAGGACATAAAAGCACTCCATAAATACTTTAAAGGTGTAAATACAAAGTAAGGTGAGGAATTATTTTGTCTAGTACCCTGCAGAAATAGCACTGAATACGGGATTAAGAACAGGAATGCACTGAATTACAGTTTGAACAATGACAAAGGAATTCTTTAAGTTCTAGTTCCAGGATGCTTAATGACCTCAAAAATAGCTCTGGTTCTTTGATAATACTTGCTGTCATCCTGCAGTTATCCAGTTAATGTCAATGAACATCAAAGCTATAACAGACCCCAGGATACAGAAAGGGAAGAGGCACCCTCAGGTCTCCCGGAGCAGGCAGTGAGATGGGAATGTGGCTAGAGGCAGGCCCTAGTGGACCTGGAGGGCCATGCTAAGGAGGCTGCATGCACATCACAGTTCCCGAAGGCCTCTCAGCACACTGATGCAATAGCCCTATCTCAGACCCACAGAATTACCATCTCTGGAGTTGAAGCCAAAATCAATATATTTGAAATGTTTCATGACTTATTTTCTGAAGATATATCAGGGTTGCAAATATTTGCTGAAGAATGTTAAGCAAAGGAATGATCAGCACTGCATTTTAGAACAACCATTCTGGCTACAATGTGGGGAACAAACTAGGAGCTTGGAGACCATGTGGAAGTTTGAATAATCCAGGGAAGTGGGGATGAGAGCTTAAGTGAAGGCAGTGTCAGCAGGGGTATAAAGGAGAGTCCGGAACAGGTTTGATGATGGCTTTGTGGTTAACTCCATGTGAGGAGGTGAAGGAAAGCAAAGAGCCAAGCAAAGTCTGGAAGTTAGGAAGTTGGCTCATCGTTCACCAGTGGAGGGCAGACCAGATAGCCTGACAAGTTGAGGAAGTTTTCTTCCAAAATTGCAGGGGACAATGCAATCAGAGAGACAGAGTCAGGTATTAAAGTTGAAGTCCAAGGAGCAAAAAGGAAGACCAAAGATTACCAAACTGTCTGGATCAGAAGTACAACTCCAGTCAAACCTGGAGTCCCAGAGCCAGTTGGATGACAGTAATAACAAGGAGATGGGGAGTAAATCTGGAGCAGCCGTAGCAACTGCTTAGCATTGGTGTTGATTTTGTGTGCCAGGGTAGGGCTGGTCAAGGTTGAGGAGCAGGGATGTTTCCATGCTAAAAAGGACCATAAAGAGGGACGCAGGCCAATGGGAGAGAAGTTGAGGCATTCTGCTTTGGAAATGTTGAGTGTGAGGTGCTATGGAGCACAAAAATGGGGGTGCTCATGCACATGAAAGATTTCAAGGAGGAGAGATGACACAGGCAGGAGAACCAAGAGGAGCACTTCTATGGAATCCAAGGAAGAAGATCATTCCAAAGAAAAGCGGTCATACAAGTCCAGTGCAGACAGAGGCCAGGAGAAGGTTCATAGTTCTTTTGTTTCTATTTATAATTATGGACCTCCATAAAAATGTTTTAATGTAGAGGATTTGGTTAATGCTAATAGGTTAAAAATGGCTATAGAAGTCATTGAATTTTATATAATCATATGGGTAAAACAGTATAATTGGTAAGTGGAAGCCTGACAATCACAGGGTCCTTGGAAGAATTCCAGGAAGCTGATCCTCTCTCCCCTCATTGACACATTAAACCCAGTTTCTCTTTTACCTTGAACACTGTGACAAATTCATAAATTACTTGATGTATAATATTTGCAGGTCCTATTGCCCAGTTTTTTTTCTGCCCAGTGCAAAAATGAATCAGTCAGGCATCTGCCTTTGAGAATGTATGCATATGTCTATGCTAGGATAATTTTCTGTGAGAGTCATTTATCATTTTCACAGTATACTTTCTCTTTCTCTTCAAGGAAAAAAACAAAGAAACTTCCCTTCTTGGCTTTTGTTTCCAGAAGCAAAAGCCCATTGAGATTAATGGAGTATAAGGAGATAAGGGTACTTGTGAGAGGAAAATATAAAAAGAGAGAGGATTCCCTAAGATAAAAATAGATTCCCCAGGGTTAGAGGAAGAAGAAAGGGACATCTATGTGCAGGCTTCTAATGGGAATAGGGGGAAAGGCAAAAATTCTCCAAGGCAAAAATCAGATGATCTGGGCTGGAAAGGGGAGAGAGATACATGGTTCCTTGTGCATTCGAGTCTCTGAGCTCCCTGGCAGTACCAAGAAGAAGTGGCAGAACCTAGGAGAAATCAAGGCCCAGAACTCTCAGCCTTGACAGTTTCTTGGGTGCCCAGTGTTAAACCAAAACTAATCAATGTACTGATGACACGGACTGGGATAATGTAGGGACAGATGCTTGAGAGCTACGGGGGCTATCCTGACTCCTAGCACCTTAGCAAAACCACAATGGGCAGAGCCCCATGGATAGCTGAGGCTATAGTTCAGCAAAATGTGGTGTATCACAAAGTCAGAACTCAATCATTAACTGTAAAATAAAGAAATATGGTATTTCCTATACTCTTAAGTTTGTGGCCCTTATGAATACCCACAAAATAAATGATTTTCCTTTGTTATACATATAATGGGATCCCTAAAAAATATGCTCGTAGATAAAGGGTGAACCAGGCTATCTCTATATGGGTCTCAGGTTTCAGGAAAAAAGTGAAACAATTGCATTTGAAGCATTTCTGAATGTAAGATTCTCTTTTCAAGGCAATGACAGAATTATGTAAACACTGCACCACAAAGTTCATCGGGATCCTGATTGTGTTTATCAGCAGAAGTTTAACCCTCCTACTGGGAAAATACTCAGTTCAGACCCAATGGCCCTTGCCCACTCTTATTTTATCTAGTGGTTAACTGATGTTTGGGTTGTTAGCTTGTGATAGCTGCTTATATCTTCACTGGAGTCCTACTGCTCGCTGAAGTTCTCAGCAGACAAAGTGAGCTGATCCGTCTAGACATCACTGTAGAGGGGGAAAAAGGAATACTCAATACCAACAAAAATAAGACCAAATAAAAAGAGATGCAATAATTGTCATAAGAACATCCATCAGCGGTATTCAGCACAAGAAGCAAATGTTAAGTGGGCAGCCTTCGGTGCTGACTTCGACTTTGTAACTCAGACCCATTCCAGGCCCTGCTCCAACTTTCAGAACTGTTATTTTTTAAATGCAAGCAATATTTTTGTTTCAGACATCAGATAATTGTAAAGCACTTTCCACTAGAATAACGAAAGAATATTATGCCACTGCCACGGAGAGAAAGTATAAATGTAAATCGATATCATGTACTATAAATTACTTTTTATTACAAGACAAGTAAATGACTGCCTCTGACTCGGACTTGCTTGCACAGTGAAGGATTAGAGAAATGATTATTGTTGCAATCTAAACCTTTAAAACAAACCCCTTGGAGGTAGAAAGACAGATTTTAGTACTTCTATTACGACTCCACAATACACTGTTAAATCAGCCCCTTTTCTTAAAGCAGCTAGAAATTTATTGCCCAAAATATGTTGCAGTCGTCATCTGTGAATTCAGAGTCACACAACTGTTAAGTTTAATGAACTATGTTTAAGAAATGAATGGTTATGAGCTTCACAAATCAAATTCTCAAATCTACATTTTGCTTTTCTTGAATTCTAAGTGTATTTACAACAGACACAGCTCCACCCCTCATTGGCTTGTCATGCTCAATTTTACAAGGACAAGCAAACACCAGCCGTGTTAGCTGTCTGCCAATTACAGCTGTGGCTGCACTTGGCCTTGGGTATACTGGAAATATAACTGCTGGGGAGGAAAGCACTCTGTAGGCCATATGCTCGCTGTTGTGGCCATAAAATCCACGTGGCTGCTAGTGCAAAGTGCTTTGGGTTATATTGGAGTCATCGGAAAATAGAACCAATATCTCATCTTCTGCAATTCTATGAGAATTAACTTGTTTTCACTTCGGTGGGATGTTAATGACGTAGATCTAGAACTAAGAGCCCAAGTGTCAAACTCTGAGTTGAAGTCATAATAACGATAATTCAATATCTTTTCTTTCCAAATATCAGGGCCAAACTCCCGCCCCCTTTCAGATGTTACACTACTTTTAACATTCCAACAGAGGCTGTACAAACCATTTAGACTAGGGAGATAAAAACACAGTACAGGCATATTTTTGGGTGATAAGCAGTCGAAGCAACACCTTCACATAAGCCAGTTTTGTCGCACTCTTCTTGCCATGCTTATCTTCAGAGCATGACTCATTCTACCTGAGTCTCAGTCTCAGATTGGCCTTGTTAGTTCACCCCAGTTTGGCTTGACACTAGGCTTCCACCCAAGATCTCCATCCTCTGTGCTGAGTCAGCCGTTTCTGGGATGACCCCACACAGATACTGACCACTCTTGTTCTGATTCACCATGCCACTCTCCAGGCCAGCTGAAGAACCAGCCTGGTCCTCTCCAGCTACCTCCCCAATTAATCTGGCCCTCAAACTGTGGGCCAAATCTTTCAGCATGACTTTCTGCCTTTTCTAGAGAAAGAGGGATGGTCACAGGAGATGGGAACCACCTGATGCTACTTTTACTAAAGAGGGTGTAATTCCCAATATTTGAGGTATATCTTTAAGAACAAATGTTTTGGTGGATTTTAGAGAGAGAAGAAGGGAGAGGGACACAGAGAGAGGGAAACATCGATGCCAGAGAGAAACATCTATCAGCTACCTCCCACACCCACCTTGACCAGGGATGGAGCCTGCAACCTGGGCAGGTGCCCTGACCAGGGATCAAACTGGTGTCCCTTCAGTGCACAGGATGATGCTCAACCAACTGAGCCACACCTGGCGAGGACTGATATATGTTCTTAATCACACTTCCTGGAGGACCCTTTGCCAGCTCAGGTCAGGCAGGAACTGGATCTTGAACTGTGAGACAGAGTTTTTCTGAAGAGAAGAAATGACATCACAGGCCATGGGGACTGCATAGACATGAGCTCTTAATCTTGAAAAGGGCCTGGGGTTCTTAGGGAACAGGAATTAATTCCTTGTGATTGAAACACTGGAGGCTGGATAAGGAATTGAAAGAGATGAAGCTGGGAGCCCTAGGCCCAAGTGAGGAATCTTGTGTTTAAGTTACGTTGTTTTACTGACCTAAAGACAGCACAAGCATCTCCAAGGGGAGCCATGTTAATAAGATCTGGCCAATCATAGCATCGCATCCTTTTGACTACAGTCACTGGTTCAGACATGGTCGTTCAATCCAATCGGAAACAAGAGATGCAATGAACCTTCTGCCGGGCCTCTGGGGAAGAAAGCTTTTTGTCCACTGGGACCGTGAGCCTGGAGCTGTCAGGAGCTAACATGTAGAGTCTGGGACTGGAGGCAATGCAGGAGAAGGCTTCACTGGGAGCTTGGGAGAAACTGAGCTCCTAGATCCAACCATGTCTAAAAATAGAACCACCCCTCGATTGGTTACATGAGTGAATATACTAGTATTTCCTTTTCTGCCAAAGCCAGTTTGAACTGGGTTTCCTATCCTTTACACCACAAAACAATCTTCAGCCATACATCTTGGATGCTACACTAAGGTGTTTGGACTTTATGCTCTAGAAAATAAGAAGACGGGGAGTGAGGGTATGGAATCTACATAACTATGACTCTCTTAATTAATATGTTAGTTGCAACTGACCTTTCATAATCCTGAAAAGGCTTGGTGTTCTCAGGGAACAATAAATAACCCCATGTGACACTGGAACATTCTTTAACATATTTTGCTGCACATGGTTTAGCCCTTCATTATACATTCCCTTAGACTGTTTATCACTGATTCTTCTGTGCTCAACTTGTTCACTCCATCAGCTCTTCCCTTGTTGATACAGAGAGAGTGATTCTGCCTGCACCACACAGTCCTGAGCATGCAGTAGGTGTTTTCTAAATTGCTTATCTGCCTGGGGCAAAAAGGATGTAAAAAGGAAGGCAAAATCCTTTTACTGATGCCTGTGAATCCTTCTCAGCAAATTTGGTTTCAATCCCCTTATTCTCCCAGAGGAAGCTAAATGACCCTATTTACATAACTGCAAAGTCCTCCTGCTCCTGTATATGTTTCTACCAATCATAGCAATTCGCCCAATTGCTTTGAAATATGTTCAGAAATCCCCTGATGACTGCTGAACCCAAAAGGAAAACACCAATCCATTTGAAATGATCAAACCAACAGAATTCCTGATGTAAAAAATGTGAAAAATGTATCACAAGGTCTAAGGAGCTATTAATTTAATTATCAGCCTTCTTCATGAACCCTCTGCTCTTGAGAGTTTAATTAATTTGAAACAACCATTTCCAAAAGATGGAGGAAAATAGAGATCAATGTCCCTAAAGATAACCATGCATAAACTTTGATTTATGATTTTCATTTAAGTAAATATGGTCACCCTTTTTGGATATTAAAAGTACAGTTTCTGCGCTGTTATAGTTTGAGTCCCAGGCTATCCTGTATTGGGTGGCAAGTCAGAAGTAAATTAATAATCCTTAAAGAGTTCAGAAGATGAGAAGTGAATTTTCCTCTGCATTCAGACTTATAATTGAGGACAAAGTAAGCTGCATAGTCTAACTGAGGCCAAGACTTTCAAAGGAGTTATCTTGGGTCTGTTGCCTGACCTTCCTCATCACCCATCCTTCCCTCACTCCTTTGCTGTCCTGCTCTCTTCCCAACACTCTACATACACCTCTCTCAAAGATCACTACTAATATACTTACTTATATTTAAAAATAGAAACTGACCCATTGTCCAATTCAAGGCCTTTATGGTCTTCACTCGCCCTATTTTAGGGATTCTTAACATTAATTATTACCCTCTTCTTATTGAAACTCTCTTCCCCTTGGCCTGCAATCCAGTGTATTGCCCTTCAAAATGTATCCCAAACTTGTCCATATCTCACACCATCTCCACTGTACCACATGAGGACAAGCTATTATGAACTCCTACCCAATCATTCAGCTCCTATTCTGGCCATTCAGTCCATGACAGAAACAGAAACCAGAGAGATCCTTTACAAGTTTGAAACTAGATCTCACCACTGCCATGTCCTAAGTCCTCCCATGGCTCCTCACCACATTTATTTTATTTTTTCTCTTCACCTGAGGATAAAAATGATTTTACGTTTTTATTTTAGAGAGAGAGAGGGAGAGAGCCCTAGCTGGTTTGGCTCAGTGGATAGAGCATTGGCCTGAGGACTGTCGGGTCCTGGGCTCAATTCCTTTCAGGGGCACAAGCCTGGGTTGCGGGCTCGATCCCTAGTAGGGGGTGTGCAGGAGGCAGCTGATCGATGATTCTCTCTCATCATTGATGTTTCCATCTCTCTCTCCCTCTCCCTTCCTCTCTGAAATCAATAAAAATATAAATAAATAATAAAGAGAAAGAGAGAGGTGAGAAACATGCCCCGACTGTGGATCAAATATGCAAACTAGATATGTGCCCGGAACCACAACCTTTTTTGGTGTAAGGGATGACACTCCAACCAACTAAGCCACCCAGCCAAGGCCCCATTACATTTAGAATACAACTCTTGCCATGGACTACAAGACCCTACTGTATCTGCCCCTGCCCACCTCTCCAACCTCACTGCCCACCACTTGCTGCTGTAGACACACTGGTGTGAACACACCAAGTTTTTCCTCACCTCAAGGCCTCTGACTTTATGTTCTGCTCCCAGGTCTGTGCACGGCTGGTGCTCTCATCTCCTCCCAGTTTTATCTCCTTGGAAAGGCCTTCCCAGACTCTTCAACTAAAGTCGCACCCCCTGCTACTCTTTTTACCCAGCCTCTGCACCTGCAGGATAAAGCCAAGGAGAACAAGCAGAGTCAAGGGAAGTTAAAGACAGAGGTCTCCAGGCCATTCCTCTGAACTAGTCCCTCAAGCCTGATTCCTTAAGCTTTTCTTTCAATCTTGTGAATTACCTCAGCAGTCTTCTCTGATACATGAACCAACACTTTCTCCGTTTGCTTAAATTCATTGACTTGGGTTTTTGTTACTTCCAAAAGTATCCTCATTACCCTAGTAAAATAATGTCCATGAAAATCATAAATCCAGGAGGTCCAGAAGGCTCCTTAAATAGTTTTCATATATGTTTACACCAGTGGTTCTCAACCTTCTGGCCCTTTAAATACAGTTCCTCATGTTGTGACCCCAACCACAAAATTATTTTCGTTGCTACTTCATAACTGTAATGTTGCTGTTATGAATCATAATGTAAATATCTGATATGCAGGATGGTCTTAGGCGACCCCTGTGAAAGGGTCGTTCGACCGCTAAAGGGGTCGCAACCCACAGGTTGAGAACTGCTGGTTTACACTGAGGCCTTAGGCGAGCCCTGTGAAAGGGTCGTTCGACCACTAAAGGGGTCGCAACCCACAGGTTGAGAACTGCTGGTTTACACTGAGGCTGCTAATCTTCAGATTTCCAATGCCTAGTAGACGTCAGTATGTTCCACTAGGAGTGGAATAAGTGCATATAAAATTGGTGACATGAGCAGTTTGGAAAGGGAAGGAATTGCTCCTCTTGGGATGATTTGAATGTAGTGGGTTTTGGAGCTAAAACAGTGAGCAGCATATTGAGATTTAAGAAGTGTGATACACATTAAGGAGCTCAACTCTTGAATGGGAAACAAACACACCCACCACTACTTTAAGTGGAACTGTTACTCCAACACAAGCTGCGGGAGCTGTTAAATCGGCACCACCTTCATATTTCTACAACGATGCATATGGCCACAGCACATTCTGCTTCTGTAAGAAGCCAACATTACAGCAGAAAAACTGGGTGTATATAATTTGCAATGGTATGAAGCACTGCAGAAGCCAAACTGGGAAAAATGAATAAAACCTTTTTTTAAAGCATACTGCTGAGAATAAAAAAGAATAATTAGGTTGAGATGAATAGGACTGCAAGAGTATTTTATGGAAAGCATAGAACCTACAAATTTTGGAAGAAATCTGAAGTAGTATAGGCCAAATACAACTCAGAATTAAAACATTCCCATTATTCTTGGTCTCTATTCAAAGTAGTGTTATAAATAATGTTCCAAAATTAAAAACGTACTTTTTTTTTCTTGTTAGGCCTGTGGATACAGCGAGAGATGGACACCAGGTTTGCCCTCTAGATGCTCCAAGCTGGGTGGAAGAAATCGATCTATAAGCAGATCATTTCATTAATGTTAGGACCAGAAGGGCCACTTGCTGACTTCCCATAAAATCACTAAGTGAACTGGCTTTCTCTGAGGTAGAGGCTGTAAGCTTCAACTTCTTGGGATAGAGATCTCCTTAACTCAGGGGCTTTTGCCTGGCCTTCCTTAGGTGTCTTCCTGTGAACTTGATTCCTAGTGTCAGTGTGGGCCATGCCTCAGCTCTAGGGTCTGTCTGTGTTAGGTATGTATCCTGTCCCCTTCATTGTCACTAATCTCCTTCTTGGTCTTTACTTGCCTTGTTCAACTCCTGTCCTCATCCTTGCATCTACCTCTGCTATATTCTGTGACAAGAACCTACATCCGTATCTATAACTGCTATTTAACACAACAGAAATACAATACTGCTGGAGTATTAGGGAAAACTAGAAAAGCAGTCCTGTTAAATTCACCAAGGTGTTATTATATTAATTGGTAGAAAGGGTTCTGAAACACCTGTTCATAAACAGCTGTTCTGATTGACTGCATCAGAACCATTTGAAGAAAAAACTTAAGTCATTGATTTCTGAGATGGATCTGGGGGACTCTTCCTTAATAAGTTTGGGATGAGTACCATGAATCTGAATGTTTTAAACTCTCCTCAGCCATGCAAGCCAGGTTGGAGGATTATTACCACTTTAGACACTCTGTTACTCTATTACCAAGCCAGAATAAAGACAGCAAAGTCCTGGACTGCCAAAGAGCAACAATCTACCTCCATGTTAGAGGGTATACTAAGTGGCTATGTGTATATCAAACACTTATTATAATAAATTTTATGGGAAAATAGAAAATATGCCTGAACTGTAGACTAGAGGATAGAATGGGGAATAGTAAGAGCCAACACCAGCTTTGGTTAATGGGTTATGAAATAAGTTGTACTTTATACATTTCACACTGTTTTAACACATACAATATAAATGTAAAGGAAAAACTAATTAATATAACTTTTTCTCCCTAGTCCTATGAAATGTCTTCTTTCAGTATAAAAGAGTTGAAAACACTCTTTATTTCCCAGTTTTATTGAAAAATAATCAACACACATTACTGCATAAGTTTAAGTGTACAGCATGATGATTTTTTAAAACATATTTTTATTGATTTCAGAGAGGAAGGGAGAGGGAGAGAGAGATAGAAACATCGATGATGAGAGAGAATCATTGATTGGCTGCCTCCTGCATGGCCCCCTACTGGGGATCAAGTCTGCAACCCAGGCAAGTGCCCTGGACTGGAATCGAACCTGGACCCTTCAGTCCACAGGCAAACGCTCTATCCACTGAGAAGCGTGATGGTTTGATTTACATATATTGTAAATGATTACCACAACAAGTTTGGTTAATGTCCATCATCCCATATAGGTACAATAAAAAAATTTAAAAATTCTCCCTGTGAGAACTCTTAGGATCTACTCTCTTAACAACTTTTCTATATATCATACAGCACTGTTAACTATAATCGTCATGTAGTACATTACATGCCTAGTACTTATTTTCTTACAACTGTAAGTTTGTCCCTTTTGACCACCTTCCTCCATTCTCCTTCCCTCCACTTACCTGCCTCCACATATCTGATCTCTTTTTCTACATATTTGGTGTATGTGACATCATACAGGTAAGTGACATCATACACTATTTGTCTTTCTCTGTCTGACTTATTTCACTAAGTATAATGCCTTTAAGGTCCACCCATGTTGTCATAAATCATAGGATTTCCTCTTTTTGTGTGTGGCTGAATAGGGGCCCGGTGCATGAAATTCGTACATGGGTAGGATCCCTAAGCCTGGCTGGCAATCAGGGCCAATCTGTGGGGCAACTGGTGGGGTGATTGGGGCCCCTGCTTGCACCTGCCTTGGCTGGCCTGGCACTGCCAGCTCGCTGGCCCTGCCCCTTGCCGCCACAGCTGGTTGGGGCTGCAGGCCGGGGGCACCTTTTGCGTTGAGTGTCTGCCCCCTGGTGGTCAGTGAACATCATAGAGACCAGTCATTCCACTGGTCATTCTGCTGTTCAGTCAATTTGCATATTAGGGTTTTATTATATAGGATATTCCACAACTTCTTTATCCATTCATCCAACCATTCATTTATGGATAGTTAGGTTAAAAAAAAGACAATTTTTTAGATTCTCTAGTGCCATAATTGGCAAACTGCGGCTCTCGAGCCACATGTGGCTCTTTGGCCCCTTGAGTGTGGCTCTTCCTAAGCCTTAGGAGTACCCTAATTAAATTAATAACAATGTACCTACCTATATAGTTTAAGTTTAAAAAATTTGGCTTTCAAAAGAAATTCCAATCATTGTACTGTTGATATTTGGCTTTGTTGACTAATGAGTTTGCCGACCACTACTCTAGTGTATTTGTTTTATATAGCCCAGAGACAAATTTACTACATAATATCATTAGACTTACAAATAATGCATTTACTTAAAGGGTCTACTGCAGCGCCTGGCATATAGAAGGAGCTCAGGAACAGTAGGTTATTATCACTCAGGAAGGTGCAATAAACCAGGATCAATTTGGAAAGCATACTTTATATAAAGTTGAGTTAACATTTAGAAAGTAAGCTCACATATATATGTATATACACATACACTATATCTATATATCTATATATCTATATATCTCTATCATATCTATATCTATATCTATATCTATATCTATATCTATATCTATATCTATACTTTGCAGATGATTCTGTCCTGACCACCTCCCCTCAAACACACTGAGCTAAAAAGCCTGTTTAATACCTATCCCCTGAAGACTCTGTGAGCATTTTTCTGTTACTTGGAAAATCCCGTTGATTCTCCACTTTTATCAGTCTTACCCTTGTTTCAAGGCCCCAATTAAATCCCGTACATTCCATAAAACATCCCCCGTGGGCCTAGCTCCAAATGAACGTCTCTTCACATGAACTATAGCACAGGACAAATGATAATAAAGACTTGTTTGTACTGCCTTTCACTTTTTAAAGACCAAATCCCTCTATTTAGGTGGATTTTAGGTTTCTTGAGGCTAGGAACCATATCTTATGTTACATAAAATTATTTTCACCTGGCACACACTATTTTTCCCCCCCAGTAAGCTGATATCTTAACATTCAGCAAGACCTTGACAATTGCAGAAGTCCAGACAAACAGGAAGGATGGATTCCACTATCGCCAAGAACAACCACATTTATAATTTACAATCGTGCATTTGTAAAAATGATGCTCCTGACCATCCCTCAATACATCATCTACAGTTGTTTTCCCAGGAGCACACGGAGGCCTCTGTGCACAGCTGGCTTGTCTCCTCTGCACCAATTATTATCTTTGGCTCCCAGGCAACATAAAATTAATAGTCAACATAGACATTAAAGCCATGACTTTGTCCTGCTTTTTGTAATGAGAAAACGCACACACCAAAAGTATTTTCTTGACACAGAGCTCTTTTGGGGGAGGACTCGGTGCAATGTAAAAAAACAAACTTGCTTCCCTCCTCTACTCCTACCTAAACTAGTTTCAATCATATTTTGGGTGTATATATACTTCTATCACAATACTGTAGTGGGCACTGCCAGGAATACCATGAAAATATAAAAAGCAACACATATCTAGTGAGTTTAATTTTCTCAATCATGAGTTTAACCTAAATTCTATTTGACCCACCAAGTTGCCAGTGCCTGCTGCCTCTGGTTGGGCTCTCCTGATGGTCCAGGATTACCTGCCATCACAGAAGCTTAGCAGAGCTCAAAACACCCAGGTGACTTCTAAATTTTCCCTCTTACTTCACATGCCTTTGTTCATGGCTGAAAATCCTCACTCTAACACCATTCTTGTAGGCCGTATTATTATTTCCAGGAAACCCTTGCACAACACAAAGCCTTTTGGGAGGAGTAAGTGATTAACAGTCACCCACACCAAAGTGAGCACTAGCATGTCAGGCTGGGAGGAAGCAGCGAGGGTCCTGAAGGAACAGGAGGAGAGTTCTGTTGGGAGAGAAAGGGAAGCTCTAAGACAAGGGTCTCTAAAAGATTTTGGCTCAGATATTACAGCCCCTCAAATTTTGAAAAACTCTGTACCCCACTGCACAATTTTCAAGTTAACACTTAAAATTCTTTATTATGAAATTTAACAGTTATAAAGGAAGTATATCAGTATTCTAAGACAAAACTCTTACCACTCTTTTAAACATATCCACATATCCAATGGAATTTAAATACTATAGAGTTGGATACTTATTATCATTCATTAAAAAAAAACAACAATCCCAAGCTATTCTTAGTTGAAATAATTATACTATTCATTTGATCCTTTAACTTGCATGTGCTTTCCACTTCCCCCATTAATTGTGATTCAAACATAATATATTTTCATTCTTGAAAACCTTACTGATTACTCTATCATAATTATCTGAAACAAACAGAAGAGTTTATAAATTAGAATTTTTTTAAAAAGATCCTAATATAAGGCTGCATTAAATTTAAATGTTTTCTTCTGAATAAAAAAATCATAATTATTAGTAGTAACATATAAATATTATTAGTAGTTTACAAGTAATCAAAACAGCATATGTAGATTATAAATTTCGATAAATTGCCAAAGTAACTGTTCCTGGAAATTCAGCTGTGAATGCTTTGTTGTTACTCTCATTGTTAATCTAGCTCATATATTCCTAGATTAATATTTATTATTAGGACGGCATGGCTCATCATCAATTCGTTTGCTATTTTTCACTTATATAGACATAAACTGAAATGTTGCTCACATAAAAGGGTAGATGGGATTGTGTCATAATAATGCCAGCCAATTACTTGAACAGATTTTGAGTTATTCACCAAAAACCAGAGGGTGACCTATAACTGAAAATTACTTAATAATTTAATTAGTAAAATTTTATTTCATCAAAAATTGTGTCAAAGAAATTAATTAAAAATAATATTAATAATTATTAAAATTAATTTTAATGTCTAGATCTTTTAATTAATTTTTAAAATGGAAATGTAACTGACATATAACTAATTTCAGATGTCAAACATGGTTTGACATCTGCATATACTGTAAAGTGATCACTACAAGAATAAGTCTGGTTAAATCCATCACCATACTAAATATAAATTTTTTCTTATGATGAGAATTTTAAGACCTACTCTCCTAGTAACTTTCAAATATCAAATACAGTATAATTAACTACAATCACCATTCTGTACATTACATCTCAGGCCTTATTTTATAACTGAAGTTTGTGTTTTTTGACTCCCTTCATCCATTTGCCCACCACCTCTAACCCCCACCTCTGACAACTCATTTTGGAAAACAGAAACCTGTCTTGCAAAAGCAACTGATACTCATTCATTAGTAGCATTAACTTTATCAAGTTCTGGGAATTGTACCAAAAAAATTTTACCAAGATTTTGCAAATGACTATTCATTATACCTGTTTCTCTTTCACTTAAAGGCATCTTATTTAACTAAATATGCTTGTAAGGTTGGGAAAATAAAACAAGTGTTAATTTCAATACTAATTTTCCAAAAAAAGGTGTTTTTTTTATAATGACAAATTTTTATCAAAACTTTGGAGCTGCAGATATAGCTTATTCAATTTAGGGAAAATGTCTTTCCTATCTTTGATAATTGGAAAGCAGTCCTTATTGTCAAACAGTGGACTTGACAACCTCACTTTTTGTTATAAACAGTTTGGCCTCATGTTTCAGTTCTAATAAATGTATTAATACGCATCTTTATGACAGCCACCTCACTTCAGATAGAGAGGTAGATAGGGTATGGAGCTCTACCAAGAGTTTGTTACAAGGATGAAATAAGTGCTGTCATCTTCGATATTTCTTTTTATGCTTCGTAATGCTTTGCTCTTAAAGAACTCTCCCTCAAGAGCAACACATTCTTTGAAAATAGCTGGAAATAAGAAAAATGAGGTCATTAAAGAAAAACTGCCTTCCCTATGGGAATTCAGAACATCTCAACAAGAACTAACATATATGCTTTCTTACATCATGCTTGGGCTATACTAGAAATGTGTCCAAGACAAGCAAGACACATGCCCCACCTAAGTGCTTTGATGAAGGGAGGCCTACCCAACTTTAATATTTCCAGTTGTCCCTTTGTTTAACATTCTGGAGGCTACCATAGTGAGACCTGGGAAGAGTGAGAGCCTTTCTTTTGGAAAGCAGGGAAAGGGAAGTGGTAAAGAAGAACCTGTGTAAGACCTTGACCTGTTGATTGCAAGTCCCCTCTCCAGAAATCAGTTTTAGGAAAGACACTGAGGATCTGAAAATGGATTGGAAGACAGAAACCTGTCTTGCAAAAAAGTCTTATGCTTTCTGTGTGCCTACTGTGTGGATACTCTCTGTGGGTCCTGGGAACACAAGAACCCCAGCGTGGAGTTCTCTGGCCTTAAGGAACCAATGGAAGGATGGAGGGTAGTGCTACAATCTGTTCAAGTCTCCAGATAGACTGTGAAGAAAGTTGCCTACACACTGACCAACCTCACACATCTTCCTAAAGAAGTCATACTTCGTAATTTTTAGGTATACTGCCTATAGCAATATATATATACCCAATGTAGCAGGAAGTATATTTTTCATGGCCACATAGTTCAATGGCTAAATTTAGGCCAATGTACAAAGTACATAAACCTTATTTTAAATGGCCTCTAGTCTGCCCTGTCTATAACACCCCTCACTCCTGGACTTCACTCCTATACTCAGGCATTACGAGTTCTCAGACTGCTTCTATCTATTTGAAATCCCCTACCCTGGACTCCACTCACAGCTTCTTTCTTTACGCTCTGAAATCAACCTCACTCCTCATCTGTCCAGACTCTCAGTCTCTCTTTATGGCTGACTTTCCCGAGGAGGAAAAGTGACCTGATTTTCTAATTTACATAATTCATACCAAAGTGTGAATGGTCAAAATGTCTAATTCTCCCCAAGGTCACCTCCATTCTAAAAGAGGAATTACTGGTGGATTATGGCCAGAGCTATGTTCTGAAGGATGGAAGTGAAGAGAGGGGGATTTCTATCTTTTACTCTTCCTTCCCCAATACAGAAGAATAGAAAGCCAGTCACTTGCCTGCCCCCCTCCAGACCCCCCATTGAAAAGCTTTCTCTATGCTTAACCTACTGCAAGTATATTCGGGCCTCCGTCGTTTCGTAGTTCAGTTATGCTCAGGGAGGCACCATGTAAGTAACTGAGCCACCAAAAAATGTGCTCAAAGAGGACTCTTCTGGCTGCAAGAAGTATCGGAGCGACACAGGCAGAGGAGGAGATGTATTTGCCTACATTGCTCAAGAACAAACCAGGCAACTCTTCTTGCCCAAGACTTAAATTGTTCTGGTGCTTTCCACACACGGCTCTCACACATCCTGTGAACGGACCACTACCGAGGTGCACTTAATCTCCTGGGCTGCTGAGAGGTAGATGGAAACAATTCTCCCTCCTCACACTGCTTTTGTTTCTTACGCTAACAAATTTTCTAGCAGAATAAAATCATATTCCTTCGAAGCACAATTTCTTAATAATTCCAGTTCTTCTACTTGTCAGCTGAGGTTTATGTCCCAACCCCAGTAAACAACAGCAAAAAGTAATACAATGTGGAGGAAGCTGGGGGCCGCCTGGCCTTTGACTTCCAGAGCAGCCTCCCTCTCAGAGGCCTGCTAACAAGCTCTCTCCTGGTTTGCATGTTGTGATCCCAGCGCTTTGAACAGGGTTCTGCTCTGTTAGGAATAACTGTCACAGGACCCAGCGAATCCTTTCATATCTTAGAGCCAATTACAGCTAAAAAATGACAACAAAGGAAATTTGGCATCAGACTTTATTCTTAGGGCCGAAAATTAAAAACCAAACCAGGAGACTGTTAAAGAGTGAAATATCTCAGGGAATTAATCTTCAGCGCAGATTAATCCCTCTGGGCATTTGCATGGGAAATGTGTTTTTAAACTGTTATTTTGAAAATCAGAAAGTTAATAATCAAAAGAGCACATTTTTGCGTGCTCTATCTTTAAGTCTATAATTAATTTTCAATTTACTTGTACCTCACATAGCACCATCCCACAGTCTCACTCCATAGGGTGCCCACAGGCCAAGTCTGGAGAGAGGGCAGGGTGAACACCGTGACTATTGAAAGTGAAAGAAGTGTGTGTGGGGGGTGGGTGTGTGTGTGGGGGGAATTGATGAGGCAGGTTACAAATAGCTTTCACTTTGTGTCTAGCCCCGAGTTATCAAGGGTGTGGTATCCTTCAAGTGCAGATTATCCTAACAGAAAAGGAGAGTGGTCCCAAAAGGAGGTGGGTTCTTTTATATGATCCTAAAATTCTATAATTATGCCAGCTTTTAGACTTCACTGAGCCCAGTCTAGTGGTTCTCAACTTTCACTGCCTATTCAATCACATTTAAAAATGTCTACTGCCTGGGTTCCACCTCAAACCAGTTAAATGAGGACATTTGTATGGGGGCCCACTCCTTCTTGTGCAGCCAAGTTTGAGGACCATCCTTCTTTCACAGATACATACACTGAGCCCCAGGGAGACTCAGTGGTCTGCCCAAGGTAATGAAAAGGGTAGCGGTCGTACGCTAATTACCATGTTTCTCTTTTATTAGTGTAGATGCCAGATTTTAGACTTCACTGAGCCCAGTCTAGTGGTTCTCAACTTTCACTGCCTATTCAATCACATTTAAAAATGTCTACTGCCTGGGTTCCACCTCAAACCAGTTAAATGAGGACACTTATATGGGGGCCCACTCCTTCTTGTGCAGCCAAGTTTGAGGACCATCCTTCTTTCACAGATACATACACTGAGCCCCAGGGAGACTCAGTGGTCTGCCCAAGGTCACATTCACTAGCTTTCAGCTGAACCATTCCTAGTCAACTGCTTTTATGACATCCTCTACCTCTGCTGAACATTCCCCAAGTTTCTAAATAGAGACTGGCTGGTTCATTCCGGCAAAAAATTATATATAGAGCACCTGCAATACATCAGGCTGCAGGCTGGTGGCTGAAGATGAAATAGTGAGCAAACACAGGTGAGATTTCTGCCCTCATAGAGTTTACGCTCTAGTGCAGCGGTTCTCAACCTGTGGGTCGTGACCCCTTTGGGGGTCGAAGGACCCTTTCACAGGGGTCGCCTAAGACCATCGGAAAAACACATATATAATTACATATTGTTTTTTTGATTAATCACTATGCTTTAATTATGTTCAATTTGTAACAATAAAATTGGGGGTCACCACAACATGAGGAACTGTATTAAAGGGTCGCGGCATTAGGAAGGTTGAGAACCACTGCTCTAGTGGGAGAGACAATGAGATAAGGAGAAAATAATGGTAAGATTATAACTGTGGTAAGTACTGGGAAAAAGAATTTCATGGTAGCATAAAAGGACTTCTCTGAGGAGGTGAAAATTGAAAGAGATCTGAAGGAAACTGATGAGGCAAAGAAGGGAAAGAAGACTGGGGTTGTGTGTGAGACAGAGAGAGAGAAAGAGGAGCAGGGAGAGCCTTATTGATCTGTGTAGTAGGAGAATGGCATAGGTTAGAAAGCTCTATGGCAAAAAATAAAAATTAAAAAACCATGGAATGTTCAGTAGCTGAAAGGACAAGGAGGCAGGCAGGAAAGTCTGAGGACTTCCCAGTGTTGGAGGACTAACAACCAGGTTAATTGCTTTCACGTATAAATTTAACCTCTACCTTAAACCATGCACTTAACCTCATTACTAGAGGCACAGGGAAATGATTTACACACAGCACACCCTGGTCTCTTCACTTTCAATTTGAAACAAACACATGATGTGTGCCCACAAATAAGGTTCTAACAGGCTGTGGACTTCCACTTGGCCACTGGTTCTCGACCTTGGCTACACTTTGCAATCACTTCTAGACCTTTGAAAATGCTAAGGCCCAAGAGATAACCTTAGAACAATTTAATCAGAATCTGTGGGCAGGGGGTTGATCCAGGCATTGGTATTTTTTTTAAATGCCCTTGATGATCCCAATGTGCATCAAGATTGAGAACTGCTGTTCTAGGGCGAGGGCTTGATCAGGGAGAACACAAGGAGGGAAGAGATAAATTGTGTTTGTACTTGTCACTCTCCGTCTTTAATTACTGCCTCCACTCGATGCATTAGGACTCACCATGTAGTGGAGATCTCCTCTCTTATAACTTCTTAATAAACAGCTGGATTGGAATTGAAACTGCAGGAACACCAGGGAGAGCTCCTAAGTGACAAGTAAAACTCCCTGTTCCAGTTTCTCCCCCACATTCTTTCTTGTCATCTTCAATTTTTCCCTTTCTACTGGTTCTGTGCATTTTGCTTTAAAAGATGTTTTTTGGGAGTACTAGGGATTCATATGCAGTTGTAAGAAATAATGCAGAAACCCCCTGTACCCTTCACTCAATTTCCCCCAAAGATAACTTCTTGCTAAACTATAGGACAATATTACAACCAGGACACGGACATGATACATTCAAGACGCAGACCACTTCCATCACTACAGCCTGTCCCCTCCACCCTCACTTACTCCATCTACCTGTCAGCCACTTCTATGTAATCTATTTCTACACTTTTGTTGTCTAAAAAATGTTATATAAATAAAATCATTTGGCATCTAACCTTTTGGGATTGGCATTTTTCACTCAGCATAATTCTCTAAAGATGCATCTAAGTAGTTGCATGTATCAATAGTTTGTTCCTTTTAACTGTTGAGCAGTATTCCCTGGTATAAATATACAACTGATTGTTTTAACTGTTTGCCTACTAAAAAAACATCTGGATTGTTTCTGATTATTGGCTATTATGAACAAAGTTGCTATGAATCCTTGTGTACAGGATTTTGTGTGAGCATATGTCTGTCTGGGATAAATATCCAGGAGTATAAGAGCTGGATCTTAATAGTAGTTAAATGTTTAATTTTTAAAGAAATTGCCAGAGTGGTTGTACCAGTTTACATTCCCACCAGCAATGCATTAGTGATCCAGAATTTGGTGGTGTCACTAGATTGTTGTGTCTCATTATGGTTTTAATTTGCATAGTAATAAAGGCAAATGATGTGGATGGAATAGCTTCTCATGTGTTTGTTTGCCATTTGTATATCCTCTTCAATGCCTTTTCATGTTTTTTGTTTGTTTTCTTATTGGGTTATTTGGATTTTTGTTGTTGACTTTTTAAAAAGATTTTTTATTGATTTTTAGAAAGAGAGAGGAAGGGAAAGGGAGAGAGAGAGAGAGAAACATCGCTTGAATGCCTCCTGCACAGCCCCTACGGGGGGTAAAGACCACAATTCAGGCATGTGCCCCGACTGGGAATCAAACTGGCAACCCTTTGGTGCATGGGACAACACCCAACCAACTGAGCTACACTGGCCAGGGCTATTATTGACTTTTGAGAGTTGTTATATGATCTTTGTCAAATATGTGTTTTTCAAAATATACTTTCCCACGGCTTGTATTTTCATTCTCTTTACAAGGTCTTTCATAAGAGTTTTATATTTTGAAGAAATCAAATATGTCAATTTTTCCTTTCATTGCATGTTGATGTCAGGTCTAAGAACTCTTTTGCTTAGCTGTGGATCACAAAGGTTTTATCCCGTAATTTTTCCCTAAAGGTTTTACATCTAAATCCATATCTATTTTGAAATAATTTTTATATAAGGTGTGAGACTTAGGTAACGATTCATTTTTAGCCCTGGTTAGAGCGTTGGGCTGAGGGTCGAGGGTTTGACTCCCGGTGAAGGATGTGTACCTGGGTTGTAGGTTCAATCCCTGCCCTTAGTTGGGGCTTGTTTGGAGGCAACCAATCCATATGTCTCTCTCACATCGATGTTTCTATCTCCTCCTCCCCTCTTCTACTCTCTCTAAAAATCAATGGAAAAAATATCCTCAGGTGAAGAGTAACAGCAACAACAAAAAAGATTCATTTGTTGAAAAGGTTATCTTTCCTTCACTGAAATGCTTTTGCATCTTTGTTCATTTTGGTATTATTTTGTTCCATTGATTTATGTGTCTATCCCTCCACTAAACAACTCCAACAATCCACCTGTTATTTGCTGTGTTTAAACCATTTACTTTTAAGGTAATTATCGATATATTGAACTTAAGGCTGTCATGTTAATTTTTGTTTTGTTTGTTCTCTCTAGTTTTTGTTTCTCTTTCTTTTATTATTAAAAATTTTTAATGTTGACATTATTGCAGGTGTCCCCATTTCCCCCTTCCTCTTTGCCCACTTCCACCCACCCTACCTCCCCCTTCATTGATCTTCCCCACATTATTGTCAGTGTCCATGAGTATGCATATATGCTCTTTAGCTAATTCCTTCACCTCTTTTATCCAGTCACCACTCCCACCCCTGCTCCCCTTGGGCACTGACCCATCTGTTCCATGTATTCATGCTTCTGGTTCCATTTTGTTCATCAGTTTATTTTATTCATAGATTCCATATATTAGTGAGATCATATGGCATTTGTCTTTCTCTAACTGGCTTATTTCACTTAGATTAATAGTCTCCAGATCCATCCATGCTGTCTCAAAGAGTAAGATTTCCTTCTTTTTTACAACCGCATAGTATTCCATTGTGTAAATGTACCACAGCTTTTTTTATTCTTCACTCATCTGACGGGCACTTGGGCTGCTTCCAAATCCTGGCTATTGTAAATAACACTGCAATGAACATAGAGGTGCATATATTCTTTCTAATTGTAATTGATGTTTCAGGATTCTTAAGATATATTGTCAGAAGTAGGATCACTCAGTCAAACGGCAGTTCCATTTTTAATTGTTTGAGGAACCTCCATACCGTTTTCCACAGTGGCTGCATCAGTCTGTATTCACACCAGCAGTGCACAAGGGTTCCCTTTTCTCCACATCCTCGTCTGCACTTGTTGTTTGTAGATTTAGTGATAGCAGCCATTGTGGCACGTGTGAGGTGATATCTCATAAAAGCTTTAATTTACATCTCTCTGATGATTAGTGGCAGTGAGCATTTTAAAACTTTTTATTCATCTACTTGAGAGGGATTAGCTTTTATATTATAATGACATGCTCTAGCAATTATAACAGTCACTATTTCCATTAATTGCATTTGTTCATATTTGAATACTTGACTGAGTTCTTCTACTATAGTCATCCATTCATCATCTTGTGCTTGATATTTTTGGATATATAAATATATTTCATATATAAGATAATTAACCAATTACAATATTCTTAAATAATTTTATTTGTTTCCTCTCAAACAAAATAACTCACTCATCATGCTCAGACAATTTCCCCATGACACCCAATACCACTGATGTAGTTACCCCCTTTTCATCTGAAACTTACCATTCTTCTGATAGCTCACCATCTTCATCTTTGCCAGCTCCAACTCTTTACCCTCTACTTTACCTTTAGGCATATACAGAACACAAAATTGTGCTTTATAATGATCACCACTTGCTTCTAATTTGCTTTTCACATCAGCAATGTGAACATTTTCCATTTCCATTTCTCATTTCAATGTGATGGTTTTTAAAAAAAGTGCAGCCCAGGTAAAATATCTCTCCTGTTTATGATTGAATGTAGCCATGCAGTGAGAAGGAAAAATTCCACTGGTTGTATGATCTATCTTCCATAGGACAGAAAAGTAATATATATTTTCTTTAATGTTCCTCTTTCTGAATATTGATTTTGGGGGCTACTGCCATTCTGATACAACTGTAAATGTTGAAGAGTTTAGCTTTGATGCACTATCTCCAACATATAAATAGTGTGACTCTGCAGCCCTTGAAGACTACCAAACTTTCATCAGGCCCAAAGTTCCATGCTGATGATCAGCCAACAAATTGCAACAATAACTCTATGAACAGCAAAGCATGCTTGCCCAGCCGGCACGGCTCAGTGGCTGGGCATCGACCTATAAATCAGGAGGTCATGGTTTCAATCCCAGTCGGGGCACTTGCCCGGGTTGTGGGCTCAATACCTGGGGGTGGGGCATGCAGGAGGCAGCTGATCCGTGATTCTCTCTCATCACTGATGTTTCTATCTCTCTCTCCCTCTCCCTTCCTCTCTGAAATCAATAAAAATATATTTTTCTAACAAGAGCAAAGCATGCTAAACCAATTGCATTTCTTTTTATGACATTGCCACCTAGAAAAAACATAAGGCTAGTGACTCAAGTAATTTATCTTGAAATATGGCTAAGGTTTTAATGTCATTACATACCATGTCTCATAAACAAGGTAGGAGGAAAGGTGTTTATTGTCCTATTGTAATGTGGGCAGATAGTTGAATCAAGGTTGCAACATGAAAGAAAAGGTGATGTGGTGTGTATTAGAGTCTGCCCTAAGGCCAATGTACTCGTATTCAACATTTATAACTCAGAATTAGGAATGCACTGACCAGATCTGTGGAGAATTATCAATAAAAGGGGTTGTTATTGCCCTTAATACCACATGACCTTGACATTTCTGAGACATTTTAGTATCAAAAGCAATTTAATGCCATAAAAGTAAGCACACAAAGGAGAAAATATTGAAGACAAAAATCTAACAGCAGACATTAAAAGTTGGAGTGAAGTGTAAGAAGATAAAAATGGAGCAAAAAATGGAAAACCCTGGGAAATATTTACTGTTTATAAGTGTAAAGTGAATACAAAATTAATAATGACTATTAAAAAGAAGTTACCATTCTCTTGAGTAGCTAAGGATTAAGGACAACTCCTTCCATTGCAGTCTATCCTAGCTACATTTTTCTATGATTGTCTCCAGTTTGGTCACTGCATATTAAATTCTATGTGAAGAAAGTAGAGAACGTTCAGAGATGAACAACAAATAGAGATGAAAGGAATAGAAAATTGGTTCATGAAGAAAGATGAAAAGAATGAGGTCTTCTTAGGTCTGGAGAGAAAAAATGAGTAACAGGTGAGTTGATTACTATCTTCAGGCAAAGAATGGTTCATGTAAGTGTGCTGAACAGTTATCTTCCATTATCAACCAAATAAAAACAAAACAACACACATAAAACAAGAGCCTAAAGAAAATGGGTTTACATGAAGCTACAGAAATGTTGGTTGAACTTAAAAAAATGTCTTAAATATGGAAATCACACTTGATAACATTTTGAAAATTATTGCCTTGAGCACATAAAAATGCTTTTCTATTTTTTATAAAATAAACAAACATGATTATAGAAAATCCAGAAGAAATGGGTAAGAAAAAAAGGTGACTATAAAAAGCACCTATAATTCTAGAAGCCAGAGAGACTAAATCCCTTCTAAGCTTTTCCTCACGGATATGTGAATGTATGTGCTTGTTTCTACCAAAACAGGATAGTTTCATTCATTCTAGATTTTAACGTGATCTTATCACTTAAATTATATGTGAATACCCTTTTATAGCTTCAAAGTATTCTACTGTCCTATAAAACAATTTATTTAACAAATCCCTTATATGGGGTATTTCAATTGTTCTAAGTTTTTCTTTTTGACAAACATGTCATGCACATTTATATAATTACATATTTGCAAACATATGTAATTACATTTTTAGCATAAATTTCTAGAAAAATTGCCAAAGATTTGCAGAATACTAAGTTATTTGTAACTATTTCTTAATTCTTATCCAGAAATTTTAAAATGATTCATTTTATCACTGATAGTGTGAAAGAATGCCTATTTCTAAGGATGCAGATAAAACTGAGTATTTTCTTTTTAAAACATATACCCTGGGACTTCCAGTCAAGATGGCAGTGTAGCTAAATGCTGTACTTGATCCTCCCACAACCACATCAAAGTCACAACTAAACTATAGAACAGCCATCATTCAAAACTTCCTGAAATCTAGCTGAACAGAAAGAAGTCCTATCACTAAAAATATAAAGAAGCCACTTGGAGACTGGTAAGAAGGTGGAAATGTGGAATGGGCTGGTCCCACAACCACATGTGGCAGGTTAAAAATCAAGAGGGATGATCTCAGTTGTGAAGGTGTTCCAGCCCCACACTAGGCCCCCTAATCCAGAGTTTCAGTGCTGGGAAGAGAAGCCCCCATAACTTCTGGCTGTGAAAAACAGTGTGAATTGTGGCTGAGTGAGATGAAGGGATGCTGGAGTCCCAGGTGTTCCTCCTAAATGGGTAAAGAAGTAGTGGTGTATATATACAATGGAATATGACTCAGCCATGCATGAACTTACTCAGACTCAATTTGAACCCTGCGCTGGGGCACCAGCTGGAAAAGTACTAGGGGGAACTGAATCATCTGGCCTCAGGACAAGGGCTGGAGGGGCAGCTTTCTCCCAGACAATGGGCCCCCACAAGCCATGGTTCCTTTGCTGAGCCCAACTCCAACAGAGAAAGGCACCATATCTGAGTCTGGCACCATATCTGAGTCTCCATCCATCTGATAAACACTGTTCTCCCTGCCTTGGTGATTCCCTGAGACGTCACCCTATCCAACTTTTGGGCCCACCCAAGCAATTTCCAGTGGCTTTTCCATACAAACAGCCTGTCTTGGCCCATGCCCCTAACTTTCCCAAAGCTCTCAAGCAAGTAGCATCAGGTCTCAGCATCCCCCATACCTCTTGCTAAGTGGCTGCAGGCCCAGCACTAGTGGTAACTGGCCTCTCCTGGGTACCTCCAGGTAGCAGTCACCGGCAGCTTGCTTTATAGCTTATGCCAGGTAACAATAGGCAGGGCACAGGTGGCAACTGACCTTGGCCTGCACCACCTGGGAGGCCCAAGAGTCAGTGCACTGTCTTACACTTTACACAAGAATAAATACAAAATGGATTAAGAACTTAAACGTTAGTTTGAAACCATAGAAATTCTAGGGGGAAAAAAAGGCAGTAAAATCATGGCCATTTCTTATAGCAATATTTTTTCTGATGTATCTCTTCAGGCAAGAGAAACAAAAGAAAAAGTAAACAAATGGGACAAACAACAATGTTGGCGAGGATGTGGAGAAGAGTGTACTCTTGTGTAGTGTCGATGGCAATACAGATTGGTGTAGGCATTGTGGAAAACCGTATGGAGTTACCTCAAAAAATGGAACTGCCTTATGACCCAGCAATTCTACTTCTGGGAATATATTTGAAGAAACCCAAAACACTAATTCAAAAGAATATATGCACCCTATGTTCACTGCAACAATACTTACAATAGCCAAGACTTGGAAGTAGCCCAAGTGTCCATCAGTAGATGTGTAGGTAAAAAAGCTGTGGTACATTTACACAATGGAATATTACTCAACAGTAAAAAAGAAGGTAATTGTACCTTTTGCGACAGCATGGGTGGACTTGGAGAGTATTATGCTAAGTGAAATAAACCAGTCAGAGAAAGACAAGTACCATATGATTTCACTTATATGTGGAATCTAATGAACAAAGTAAACTAACAAACAAAATAAAAACAGAGTCATAGATACAGAGAACAGACTGAGAGCTGTCAAAGGGGAGAGGTTTGGGTGGCTGGTGAAAATGATGAAGGAATTAAGCAAAACAAAACAAAAAAAAACCCCCCACAACTCATAGACATAGACAACAGTATGGGGATTACTAGAGGGAAAGGGGAGTTGGAGGAGGTAGGAGGTAGAAGAAACTAAAGGGGGATAAATGGTGATGGACAAAGACTTGACTTGGGGTGGTGAACACAATACAACATACAGATGATGTATTATAGCATTATATACCAGAAGTCTATAAATTTTAATTAACCAATGTCACCCCATTAAATTCCATTAAAAAAAGATTAACCCAAAAAGGCACACACCACAACACATCATAATTAAAATGCCAAAGGTTAAAGACAAAGAGAGAATATTAAAAGCAGCATGAAAAGGCAGTTAGTTACCTATAAGGGAGCTCCCATAACACTGTCAGCTGATTTATCAACAGAAACTTTGCAGGCCAGAAGGGTTTGACATGAAATATTCAAAGTGATGAAAAGCAAGAACCTGCAACAAAGATTATTGTACCCAGCAAAGCGATCATTTAGAATTAAAAGACAGATAAAGAGCTTCCCAGACAAGAAAAATCTAAAGGAGTTAGTCACCATCAAATCAGTATTACAAGAAATGTTAAAAGGTGTTCTTTAAGATGAAAAAAATGATAAAAATATGACTAACAAAATGCCATAAATACATATCTACCAACAATTACTTTAAATGGAAATGGATAAAATGTTTCAATCAAAAGATATAGGATGGCTAAATGGATAAGAAAACAAGACCCTTTAGGTACGCTGTCTATAAGAAACTCACTTCATGTTGAAAGACACTCACCGACTGAAAGTAAAGGGATGGGGAAAATATTTTATGAAAATGGAAACAAACAACGCTGGAGTAGTAATATTTATTACAGACAAAATACACTTTAAAACAAAACCTATAACAAGAAACAAAGATGGATACAGTAATTTCACTTCTGGGTATTTATCCAGAGAAAGCCAAAACACTAAACTGAAAAGACATAGATAGGTACAGAGAACATTTTGACAAGTCCCAGATGGGAAAGGTTTTGGGGAAATGGGTGAAGCAGGAGAAGGGATTAAGAAGTTCAAAATGGCAGTTACAAATAGTCACGGGGCTGTAAAGTACAGCATAGGGAATATAGTCAATAATATTGTAATAACTATGTATGGTGTCAGATAGGTAATAAAATTATCAGTGTAGTCACTTCATAAGTTATATAAATGTCTAATCATGGTGTTGTACACCTGAAGCTAATATAATATTATAGTCAACTATAATTAAAAAATTAAAAGTTATTTAAAAAATTTAAAAAGATAATGCCCTGAAAACCTTACCTATCAGAACCATCCTATTACCCAATTAGTATGGAATAGAGTTGAAGAAACAGTAAGAAATCTTATTTACCCTTTAACAATACTAATATTGGAAAATTAAATGTTATTAGAAACCCTTTGGGTTGTAAAGTTGGAAAAGCACTTCAAGCAAGTTACACTATGTAAGTGCATTTCACTTTCCTTGCAAGGAGCATACCCAAATAACTCCGGAGGTGATGTGCATGATGGTGGCAGATTAAGCACAGCATCTTAGGTCCACCCTGGGCAGCATGTACAATCTTTTCTATCTTAATGTGTAGCAATAATAATCCATGCTGTTAGAGTCAAGACCTCTCTCTGCAAAAACTTATTGACCAGATAGCTTAGCCAACATGTGGACTTTTCCTATACATCTTTTTGACATCAAGTAAGAAGAGTGTAAAACCATCTTCTCCCCATAATTTGATAGTAAGCATTACATCTTTTAAGAACTGAAATATTTTTTGAAGTATTTAACACTGACTTCTTCCCTCTTCTTTAGGTAAAGCTGGAAGTTATTTCCAAATTCCAAACCATCGGACAAGGAGAACAAATTTTAACTAGTTCAGATGTTAGCAAATAAATTGTGTTTTGCACTACTATCTATATATATAAAAGCCTAATATGCTAAGGGTCTGACCGATCAATCAGTCATTATTATGTGCACTGACCACCAGGGGGCAGACGCTCCAACCGATAGGTTAGCTTGCTGCTGGGGTCCAGCCGATCGGGACTGGGTGAGACGCCCCTATCAGCCCCAATGGCCAGCCAGGCTGAGGGACCCCACCCGTGTATGAATTCATGCACCGGGCCTCTAGTATGTAACACAGAAAGAAATGTGCTATACAGTTAGGATACCACTTTTATGGACATGAACGATTCTGAATTTATTGTTTCCATTTCCATAAAATCTCAATAATGATATGTGAAGAATTGCTGATTCGTGTCTATTTTCATGAAATAATTTTCCTTCTAGTTATCTTTAGGAATCTAATTTCTATTCCCTTGACCAAATGCATTTACAATAAGCAGACCACAATTTGATTACTTTGAAATTCCTTTCAGTTAATTTGATTTCCAATACAGTACAATAGATTTAATTTATTGTTCAGAAATCCAGTTATTACAGCCAGCAAAAGAAAAAAAAAGGGACAACCACCAAATCAACTAATCTATAGCTAATTCAATAGCAGAGTCTAGACATAGCTACAGAATATATTTGGTTTTCTTTGAGATTTTCCTTGAGTTATAACCCTTCCTTTCCCCCTATTTCTAGAATTCTCTTTCATTTCCTATAACATATGTGAGCCCTAGGCTGTATCAAGGCAACTGGCCCAGAATCTTTGAACTCAGGGCATTTTATGGTGGATGTCAGAGAAGAGCAGGGCTTGAGGAATACAGCCCTGAACCTCCTGGAAGAGGAGTGAGTGGCTTGTCAGTATGACTCACCATTATGTTTAGGGGGCAAACTGTATCTCTTCAGTTCTACATTCACAACAATAAGAACACATGCAAAAATTTAGATGGAATTCAAAATTTTATTAACATCCTATTTGCTCTTAACTTCAAATCTGAAAATGTTTGCCTTTAGTTTAAATCATATTACCATTGTACAGAACACTAACTGCTCCCAAGTAACTGAAGCAGTTTAGTAGAGACTAGATTTGAAGGCTTCGTCTGACTTAACAGCTTTTAAATTAGTAGGACGAGTGTTGAAAGAAAAGCAGCATGAAGAGCGGTATATGACACTGGCTTATTACACTATGAAGAGTCTGTGAAAAGACACTTATGATTAATTTAGGAATAATATTTGAGATTCAAAAGGATATACCAAATCAGTTAGTTTGTTCCTTTATTCTTCCCTTCCTTCACTCAATGATCATTTATGGAGAACTTTTGCCAGACCAAGTTTGGGGATATAGCAATGATAAGGATGAAGAGGCAAGAGGTAAATGCAAAGTTGCAATATAAAAGGACAAGGTGAGCGACAGGTAAAGCTGCCTGGAAGTATAGGGGAGATGGGATTGGTTTGAGCGGTAATCTCAGGGACACATGATCCTTGAGGGACAAGAAAATTGAAAGGGCAACAGGGATGACCTTGGGTGGGGAGGCTGGGAGACAGGGAAGATCAGGGAGCATGAGAGAGCAGCACACTAGGAGAGACAGTGCATTCTATGGCTGGTGAGTGATACCGATGTGTTTAGAAAATTCACTCAGTCTTTGTGGGGAGGGAAAGGTGTGAAACTGAGAAAGATCTGAGGCTTGAGGACCAAAGGGTCTAATTACAATGGTCTAGGCAAGAGAGGATGAAAGTCTGAATTGGCCTAAGAAATGAGGAAAGAGAGAAGATGAGTGGATTTAAGAGACAGCACAAAAACCATAGTTGTGGTTTTACATATATAATTATCCTTTGTTACCTTCATAAAGGTGAAATGTTAACAAATTTTCAGCTTTATAGTGTAAAATTTAGTAAGCAGGACTTTGTAAAAACGAAAACTAGGCGATAGCAAATTCTTTCCATTTTCTTTTCAAAATATCTTGGTATTGATCTCCACTTGAGTAGAAGGGATCACAAAGGTACTGATAAAATCAGCAGGCTCCTTAAATAGATTCCCAGAAATTGCTTAGCCCTCTCAGCTGTCTCTAAGAACAAAACCCAGAAGAACTATGTCACCATTAAAAGAGAAGGCTCTAGTTACCTATGAAACCTAAGAGTCACTAATATTTACCCACATTCCCATTTCTTCTGGGACTGAACTGGTTATGGAAACAACCATTCAATCAGGATGACGCGTAGCCAATGCAAACATTTACCCATCCAAATGCACTGTCCTCATCTTTATAATTCAATCCTCTGCTAAAGGGATTGTATTAGCAAACCCTTAACATTCTTTAACAGAATAACACATTTCTTGCACTTGGAAAAATAAAAGTTGCAAAACATCTTTCTCACCTGTTGGTTCATTTTGTTATTTTCTTTACTTCTGGCAATATTTTCTTTTCTCTTCTACTATTGAGAAATCACTACTAAAATATAACGGAATATTTTCAAGCAATTTACCAAATTCTGTGTAGTTTTTGGATTAAATGTGATTATAACTGCATGTGTTTTATTATCTTGCTTCAAAATATGGATGAGGAGATCATTAGTTTAATGATTTAAACCTCCCAATAAAAGAAATTAACGTAACAGATTGAGCTAATTCATCTTATTACTAGTCACCAGGCCTCTTCGGGCAGGGAAACACTGTGTAATTAATGATGCAATATTGGTGCAGTGAAAGCTAATGCAAGCACAAACATTTCCCTCATTCTCTTGACAGCCTTTCTCCAAAGGCCTGGGAGCCACTGGCCCTGGCTTGGGGTAGACTTTCCAACAGAGCCTGCACAGGGCGATACTGTGGTTGCAACTTGAAGGATAAAAGCTGGGTCAAGCTCCATTGTAACCTTATTGGGTTTCTTCCCTTAAGAGCAAACACTAACAAAAGTGTGAGCAATTCAGGTTTGGGATAGCAGTAAAAATATTTTTTTTTCAAAGCACATTGACATCAATCACTTCATTTTATAGCAAGATCTCTGCTAAAATTACTAGGGAAGGTGTGATTCATTTTGCAAATGAGGAAACAGGTAAACCAGGGTTCTGTGGTTTTCCTAAGATCACCCATCGAATTGATCACCCATTTCCTGACCTTTCCTCCTGTATTCTTCTTTTCCTCATAAAGTCGTTAGAATTATATTAATTCTGTCAGGAATAAGGTTAAAGCAGTAAAAAAAAAAAATCTTACTAGCCATGTTGGGTGCCATCACATTTGGAGTAAGAAATGGCGTTCAGTTATGCTTCACTTGATTTGCGCTTCTATGAGTTACTGTACCTGCAAATGTCCATGCTCAAACCTCAGACCCAGTCATCTTTGAAGGACATTCATTGAACATTTTTGGAATTGGTCCTCAAAGGAGAAATAGATAATACATCTTTCCATTAAAAATTTTACTAAAATGTTCTATTTTTAGTTTAGAATTGATCATGGACCCATTTTCACCCTAACTGCTGGCATTTATAATCATTTTTATTGCCAAAAAAGAGAAAATGCTATTAAAAATCTTTTCCATGTGCAGGGAGTGAAGCATAAGTGAATGCAATAAATGAGGATTAAAATCCATTTCAGATTAAAAGTTCTTGGATCAATTATCTTCTAGGGCAAAGGTACAATGTCTAGAACAAAGGGCAGAAGCGTGTGACAAGAGAAGCCTCGGGGTCCCATGTTTTGATAAACTGCATGGGGATTTTCTCCTAGTCATGTTAGTCATGGTTGATTTTGTTGTCACAGTAATAACCATAACCACAGTAATTAAAAACTGCATTTTTTAAATTTTTAAAAAACTGCAGTGTGATTATCTTATTTAATTCTCACGATAACTCTATGAGGCAAATATCTTTTTGTTGTTGTTCTCATGTTAGAGATTAGAAAACAGGATCAAAGATAAATCTGCCTTAAAAACTTTGCAAAAACCACTCAGGCCTTGAGCACTTATGTCTGTCCCACTCACAGGCCTAGGTTTTCTGACTTCCCAGACCTTTGGTGATCCTGGCTTCTCACCTGTCACCTATGCCAGGCGATGACAGGTTAGGACACTGTCACTCAGGTCTCCAGACTCTGATATCACAATGAACCAGGTCTGGCTCTGCCTCTCCACCCCTCCAGGTGTCTGCTGCCTTCCCTGGTGGCTTTGGAGATGGGGTTAATGGGCAACACTGGGACATGAGTGCGAGAGATTTCTGACCAGGCTCCAGGCAGGTTCCCAGCAGCGGGCCCCTCTGGAGGGAAGAATGGCTGGCGCTGTCCTCACCCCAGCAAATCTTGTATCTGGTTTTGCATTCTTAAGGAAGGATTGAAATTTATGTTTGTGCTCTCCTTTCCTCCTTTTTACTGTAGGATGGTAACCATAGTAACAGCAGAATAAGAGAAATGAGGTTTCACCCCAAAAATGCAGATCATCAACTGTTTACTAAAAGTGGCAGAACTGCCAACTCTCACAGATGAAGACAAAGGCCTCCAATGTGGTTTCCAGTTGGCTTTATTGTTCTACCTTTAATACACACATATGTGTGTGTGTGTGTGTGTGTGTGTATCTCTTCACTTATGTATGTGTGTATATTTTTATTAATAATGTTCAAGAGGAAATTTTACTTTTGAGGTCGAAATTTAAGAATCTTCTTTACCATGTGAATTAGCGATGTTTTGTTCTGACACATAAATAAACCTTATAAAGGCATTAAACATGCTCTGGGAAGAATGCTTTTGTTTCTAGTCAATCACACTTGATGCCCATAACAATGGTAATCAATTATCTCCTCTATTGTCACACCCCAGCTACCCAGCAAATCACCTATAAAACCAGGGCTGTTCACCATGAAATAGGCTGTGGAATGATTTTCCCTATTTCTAGGGAAATTGGGGGCTGTTTAAGGCAGGATTGATAGTGAGCAAAAGCGACCTTGTTCTTCATTGATGCTTTTAATTTTATATCGTAAAGATGCAGAAATGACATCTGAAAAATAATCTGGGAATGTTCATAAGAATGAAAAGTCTATAAACACTTAGACTAAAAATTGTTTAGGTTTCCTTCCCAGAAATGCTTTATATTCACATTCCATATGCACTGCTCTGTGCTGGACACAGAGTACAAGCACGGCTCCTACCCTCAGTGGGTTTAACATCTAATAGTGATGATGAGATACATATTCAAGGGCATGTATTCAATTCCACTTAAGCTGAAGTAATACAGGTTAAAAGCTAAACACAGACTTTGGAATCAGCCAAGACTTTGTTTAAAATCCTGGTTCCTCTATTTACTAGCTGTGTAATTTCAAACAATTAGCTAATTTTCTCAAAGTGAAGTAATAAGTGAGGATTAAATGAGATAATGCACACAGAGTATCTGGCATGTACTGAGGACAAATGAAGTGAACTTTATTCACTGCTCAAATAAAGGTTCCATGAAGTCCAAAGAAGGTATTAGCTGTCTGGTAGGGGGTGAGAGGGAGGGGTTGAGTTTTCCCAGAAGAGGAGATAGTTGAACAACAGAAATGCCTTAGAAGAGATGGAAGTACAGAGAAAACAGGGCAACATATTGGGAAACCAACTGCAATCTTGGCTTCTGCCTTTTGCGATGGATTTTGAAAAAGGAAGGGGATCAAGCAAGCATGATCTTTCAGAGGATCATGGAGCAATCTGCACCTACTACACAGAGCATTGAAGGAGTTGGGGAGATAGTTTTCTGGAATGGAAGAAGCAGGGAAGATTTTATTAAAGGCTAGAGGTGCACGAAATTCATGCACTGGGGGGAGGTTCCCTCAGCCCTGCCTGTGCCCTCTTGCAGTCTGGGAACCCTCAGAGGATGTCTGACTGATGGCTTAGGCCCGCTCCCCGTGCCTAAGCCGGCTGTCGGACATCCTTAGCGCTGTCTCAGAGACGAGAGAGGCTCCTGCCACCGCCACTGTACTCACCAGCCATGAGCCCAGCTTCTGGCTGAGTGGTGCTCCCCCTGTGGGAGTGCACTGATCACCAGGGGGCAGTTCCTACATTGATCGTCTGCCCCCTGGTTGTCAGTGTGGGTCATAGTGACCAGTCGTTCCACCGTTTGGTCAATTTGCATATTAGCCTTTTATTATATAGGATAGTGAAGGATAGAAGGATATGGACATGTGAAAATGAGAAGAAAGTTTTAAGTGGTGGTGGGAACAAAGAAAAAAAGTTGATTGCAAGAATTATTGCAGAAGTAAAATCGATAGCACCTGACAATTAACTTGACAATGGGGTTAAGGCAGAGGGAGGAGTCAACCCTGATCCTGGTGGCTCCAAGAATGGAAGGGTGGGGGCATCAGCAGGACCAGGAACAAAGCAGGAGCAGCTGACTTGGGAGATAATTTGATTGATGGGTTCAGTTTTGAATTTATCTGGAGGATATCCAGGTACAAAAGGTCAGCAGGCTCTCTGAGATGCAAAAACTCTAGAGAGAGGATGGGAACTAAAGGTTGGGTCATGAGGTTATTACACAGAGGAGACATTGAAACTGATATAGGGTGACATTTCAGAGGCAGGGAGCTTTAGGTGATGGAGAAAGGAGCTAAAGATAAAAAAATAAATCTCACCTACACTAGGACATGGGTTGGGGGAGGAGGAGGAGATGCAAAAGGAGCAATCAAAGAAGTCAAAGGGAAACTGGGAAAGCCCTGTGTCCAAGAAAGGAGGGTGTAAGATTCTGCAGAGAGAATGGGGGTAATGCGCACCAAGATCTGAGAAGGCTTTTAACAAGGTCATGGTAACCTTGGAGATTCCAGGGCAGAGTGGGAACAGCTAATTATATAGAGTTAAAGAGCATGTGAAAAAATGAAGTGGAACTATGCATACAGATTACTCTTTTAATAGATTTAAATAATAAATAAATGAGGAACAAAGGAGAAGTGCTTGACGGAGAAAGTAAGGTTTTGATGCTTTGTCTTTTAGGATCAGTGAGGCTTGTCCCTAATTACAGACTCAGGAGAAGGATCTGGTGGAAAAGGAGGGATGAAAGTAGGGAGTGATGATGGGTAGAAGAAGGCCCTCAAAGAGGCAGGAGGGAATGGGATCAAAGATGCAATGGGGGGAACAAGTTTAACATCCATATCCTCCTCTAAGACAGAAAGGAAAGGAGAGGGTGGGTTAAAATGGAGACATTTTAAATGGGAAAAGCAAGGAGTTTGAGCATTTTCACAAGTCAAGTATCTTTTAAATTAGTGGACCGGGTAGCTATAAAGAAATGTAAAAGCAGAATATGTTTTCATAGAATTAACATAAGAACCAGAACCCTTTGTCTTGAATATTTATTATACAATATTTAAGTCAGTACTAAGCAATTTGGGGCAAGTTAGTGTCCTTTTTGCCCGAAGGTCCATTGCTTCAAGAGAGTTACTATCCTATTTCCATTACAGAGATTTTGATGTTGTTTCCTGTGAACTACTTGTAAATAAGACTAGAGAGGCCCTGGCCAGGTAGCTCACTTGGTCAGAGTATCATCCCAATACACCAAGGTTGCATGTACAAGAATCAACCAATCAGGGCATATACAAGAATCAATCAATGAATGCATAAATAAGTGGAACACAAATCAATGTTTTTCTCTCTCTCTAAAAATCAACAATTTTTTTAAAAAATTAAAAAAGAGAACCAATTATTTAATGCAACATCAAATTAAACTCAACATTTTAAAATAAGATCCAATTCATAATAGCATTGTTATTTAAACAGTTCTGTAGCTCTCATGTATTAGTTGATAATTTGTGCTAGAACTGAAAAAAATTCTTTAATACTTTCATTTTATTTTATTTTTTAAAATATATTTTTATTGATTTCGGAGAGGAAGGGAGAGGGAGAGAGAGATAGAAACAGCAATGATGAGAAAGAATCATTGATTGGCTGCCTCCTGCATGCCCCCCACAGTGAGGATCAAGCCCACAACCCAGCATATGCCCTGGCGGGGAATCAAACCTTGACCTCCTGGTTCATAGGTTGATGTTCAAACACTGAGCCACACCGGCCAGGCTCTTTAATACTTTTAAAATTAACGCTTGGTGAATCAGCACATGCTAAAGAAAAGAAACATTCAAATCCAAGTTAACTTTTTCCATATTAACATTCCACACTGGTATATACACACACACACACACACACACACACACTTCCTTAGAACACTGTCCTAATTTTTGTGTGACTTTTTAATGAGAATATTTATTTTTAACTATTAAAAAGGTATTAAAAATGTGATGGGAATGAAATTGAAGATTATAAATAACAAGTATTAAAATTGTTTCTAATTTGTATGTGGTGTTCTGTGTTGGTCATTTTAATTTGGATGGAAAAACCTTTTATTGATTATTTTTGATAGATTGCACTGTTTAATTTGGATCATATAAACAATCTTCAACTTGGAATTGAGGCACACTAAATGATGAGGACACAAAGGTTACAAAGGGCATATTTGCAGGTTTGAACTGAAATCTAACTAATAAACAGGAATTCCCTGGGCTCTATCCTGAATTACACATAGAACCTGCTATAGAATTTGCAGGGCTCACTGAAAAGGAAAATTCAGGGCTCCTTGTTTAGAAAGTATTAAGAATTTCAAGACAGTGACGGTAGAGCAGTAAGTCACAAGGGGGCCCCTTCTGAGCACAGGACACCGTGACTGCACAGATGACATGAAGCCAGCCCTGGTTACACAGCCTTGTCCTCTGCCTATAGTTCCATTCTCCCATAAATTTGGGACCTGCCTTTCCCACTCTCTAATCATCCTCGGTGGCAGAGTCTGGATCCTACCAAGTGCTGACAGACTTTGCTGCCTGCCTGAAACTTTGCTGCATGCTCTGGACTCTGCACATGCGGTGTCACTGCAGTTGGGGATCCCTGACACCACATTCCTACCTGACCTAGACCTGCAGTCTGCTGCCGTATGTCTGGATGCCCTATGCTGCCTGGTCAGCTAACCCTCCTCTCATGGTCAGCTGGACTTTCTCTCACCCCTTGACCATCTGACACCACCCTCTAAGGCAGCGGTTCTCAACCTGTGGGTTGCGACCCCTTTGGGGGTCGAATGACCCTTTCACAGGGGTTGCCTAAGACCATCAGAAAACACATATATATAGGGGAGACCAGGGGATTGTCAAGGGCGGGAAAGAAAAAGGAGACATATGTAATACTTTTTGTAATACTTTAAGCAATAAAACAATAAAAAAAAAAAGGAAAACACATATATAATTACATATTGTTTTTGTGATTAATCACTATGCTTTAATTATATTCAATTTGTAACAATGAAAATACATCCTGCATATCAGATATTTACATTACGATTCATAACAGTAGCAAAATTACAGTTATGAAGTAGCAATGAAAATAATTTTATGGTTGGGGGTCACCACAACATGAGGAACTGTATTAAAGGGTCGCGGCATTAGGAAGGTTGAGAACCACTGCTCTAAGGGGTGAAACTGTAGGAGTAATTCAGGTCCTGGACTTTCCAAATCCTTAGGCTCTGGAGGTGAGAGGGGCTGTGCCGTCATTCCTCTATAGTGGGAAGAAATGTCCCAGGATCCCAAACTCAAGTGGACCAGAGGAAAAGCAGTGTGACTGCCCTCTTGGCCCTTTGTATTGATGATCCTTCTCCTCTCCAAGGAAAGTAGACCAATGAAAAGAGCATTGCTCCCTGAAGGATTCAAAATTCAGCAACTATGCACATGCTTGTGTAACTCTGCATTTTCTCTTTCTCCTCTTGAAAATTCTCCAAAAGCATATTCAGATTTTGGCAAAACTAGGAGAAGAAACTCTACAATATTTGTAGAGGTTGCCAAATGTAATCAAGTTCACCCAGGAGCTGCATGGGGGACACTGGAGAGGAGCCAAGCAGAGATTTCTATGGCAAGAATTAGGCTGTGGGAGATCTCAGGAAAAATGACAAAAATATACTTTCTGAAGTTAAGAAGCCCATTCCAAGGGGACCTTGCCTGCAACGGGGGGAGTGGAAATGGAAGTGAGGTGGCCTGGTTTAGTTCAGAGAAGCAAAGGAGAATGGACTGCATGATGAATCCCAGAGACAGCTATCTTGGTGGCAGCCAAGAGGAAGAGAGCCTCAGGTTTGTGTGAATCACAAACAGCATTATCCTTCCCCTCCCTGCCTTCAATTAAACAAAAAGTGATAGAAAATCTAGTGTCTGATTTCCATAGATAAGCAGAGACAGCTATCAAAGGGAATCTCTCCATCCCTAAAAAGTGTCAGGCCAAGATGCCTTTACAGGAAAATTTTACTAATACTTTAAAAGGAATATAATTACAATGCTATTTAAACTGTTCCAAGAAAAAACAATAAAAGGAACATTTATAAACTCTCTTTATGTGATAAGAGATTAATACCAAAAGATAAAGAGTACACACACAAAAATTCCCAAACTACAGGTCAATATCATTTATGGATATCAATGTAAAAATCCTAAATAAAATACTGGTCAATGGAACCCAACAGTACATTAAGGAATAAAGACAAAAGAATAGTCCAATATTTAGAATTATGTTAACATAATTCACTATACCAGTAGTTCCAAGAAAAGAAAAACATTTGGCCATCACCATTTTCATTATTTTTAAAAATGAACACTTCATAAAATGAGAATTAAGGGCTACTGCCTTTGCATAATAAAATATCTTTCTCTTAGTGCAAAAGTCAACAACATGCCTAGGAACTGAGAGGATGGGAATAAGATATGGAAGACAGAGTTGGTGTTGTATATTTTTCTATAGTTCAAAATGTTTAAACCACATGGATAAATTACCTACTAAAATTTCATGAATAATATCTTAAAAAAGAAAAGACCTTCTCATCAGGCCTCATTCATCTGCCCGTCACTCCATTTTCATCTCTGGACAGTCCTTCCTATTCTGTTTGTGGTACCTGAAATCTTTTGCATCACCTGCCTGGGGAGAGAAGAGAGACTTCAAGAGCATAAGCTCAAGAGAAATCGAGAAGCCAAAGAGATAACAGGAGCACACTCTCTGTGGACCCCAGAGCCTTTAACCTTCTCCCTTCCTTTCCCCATCATGCTCTGTCCCCAGCACTTTGGCACAGAGATGCCCAAGCTCTGAGAGATGGAGTGAAGGAGGGAAGGAGATGGAAGGTGTCTCCATGTGAGGGTGGTCTGAGTGAGGTAGGGAGTGGGTCTTGAGACCCACTATGGGTTGAGGTGTGTCACTAGTACCTGTCTGCTCAGTCCTGTTTCCCTTGATTTTTCAGAGCCAGTGACACCATTCAAAATTGGATGGAGGAAGAAGTGGGATGCAATCACAGCACAGCTAGACGAGATCCTTTTTAAATAAAGAAAGTGCATAAGAACTTAAAGAACCTCAAATCATTGAAGGAGAAGAAGGGGAAAAGAAAATCTCCAGGCCTATTAGGATAAACTAGAGGCCCAGTGCATGACATTCGTGCACTGTGGGGGGGGGAGCTACTCAGCCCGGCCTGCGCCCTCTCGCAGTCGGGGACCCCCAAATGGTCCTTAGTGCTGCCACGGAGGCAGGAGAGGCTCCTGCCACCACCACTGCACTCACCAGCCTTGAGCCCGGCTTCTGGCTGAGCAGCGCTTCCCCTGTAGGAGTGCACTGACCACCAGGGGGCGGTTCCTGCATTGAGCGTCTGCCCCCTGGTGGTCAGTGTGCATCATAGCAACCAGTCGTTCCTCTGGTCGATTTGCATATTAGCCTTTTATTGTATAGGTCCTATACTATAGGATAAGACTTGAAAATCTCAAGTTTAAAAACACTTCATTAAAGTTGACATATAAGCCAACTCTGTTTATTTACTTGAATCCATGTCTTACATAAAATGACTACATCTCTAAAACACAAGTTTAAGAATTATTACTAAGTTTCTTGGAAAAACTATAAATATTTCAAAATGTGTCAAGAGCATCTCACCCACATATTTACTTTTACATCTCCTTTATGGGCTATGGTTTCTTCCCCCTTGTGAAAAATATTAAAAATAACTGATTATAAGTCTGTATGTCATTAATTTAAAAGCCTTGCTCTTTGGTTAAGAAGGAAAATCACAACGAACTCAACATTTATAAAATAGGGAATTCAAGTGGCAGCCATAATGATTTAAACCAGTGGTTCTCAACCTTCTGGCCCTTTAAATACAGTTCCTCATGTTGTGACCCAACCATAAAATTATTTTCGTTGCTACTTCATAACTGTAATGTTGCTACTGTTATGAATAGTAATGTAAATATCTGATATGCAGGATGGTCTTAGGCGACCCCTGTGAAAGGGTCGTTCGACCACCAAAGGGGTCGCAACCCACAGGTTAAGAACCGCTGATTTAAACCTTTCCTGTTTAATCTCAGCTCTCAGAAACAGTTTATCAACAATTAATTAGGCACCACCACTTGCTGGATATTGTTTTCCAATCTACTTTCAGACATGAAGGGCACTTAAGGAAATAGACTCAATCTTGCAAAACAAGCCAGGACTAAGAGTGAGAACCAATGAGTGGCCCCCATCCTCAGATCAGTTGGTGAAATGGTCCCCAAACTTTTGTTTTTATTGCACTGAGTACATTTTCACAGAATTTAATGACCTCTATCTATTGTGGAGTCAATACCTCAATTCTGCTGTCACTTCAAGCTCTGCAAAACCAAGATTGGAAGTATCTCCACATGGTTCCTCATGTGTCCACATCATCAGGGCACAAAGTATATCCAACACACTCCCTGTAAGCCTGTATGCATTTCCATCTGGGGAGATAATAAACACTGCCCAACAAACTAAACCCAGACGGAGACTTGGCTTTATGAAGAGATATGCTAAGCATATCTTCCAATATCTTCTCGATTCCTCTGACTGGACCACAGCCAGCCTGTGAGCTGCCAGTCAAGAGAGAGAACACCTGGAGTGGGAAAAGGCAGCATATGGCAGACTGGGCAACTTGCCGAATGTCTTTTTGATTCTAAATTGTTCAATATTCATGAGACGTAAGCAATTGCTGTTTTAGGGTTCCAGGAGGTGGCAGGGAGAAGGAACAACAAGAAAAGCAAACCCCGGGAAGGCAGTGTCTTCTTTTAGCCCCACTTGTGACAAATGACTCACTCTGCCTACTACCCACATGGAAGCAGGGAGAGAGTCATAGGAGTGTAAATACCCAAGAGTCTAAGAAGACAGACTTGACTTAAAGAAGAGCTTTGCTAACTACCCCACTGACTGGACATCTATTCAGGGTAAGAAGAGTGGCTTGAAAGAGGCTCCATCTTGGCAAATACGAGATTGAGAGCAACCCTCCGGAGCTCTAGCATGGAAATCTGGCTCCATGAGGGGGCTTCCAGACCACCCGCGGGGTTGAGACTGAGTCGCTGGAAGCAGAGCCCCAGCCAAGTCATTTTACAAGTGATTTACGGAGGGAGTGTTCTCAAGAGATAAATTTGTAAGGAAATGCAGGAAAAGGGCGATGACAGGGGAAGATAATAAAGCAAGGGTATGATTCAACTGAAATCTAACCTCAGCATGACTCCCTGGGGAACTCGAGAGTGTGAATACTAGCACAACAGAATTCTTTCACCTAGAAAAAAAAGGAGCTGGGTTTTTTGTACTCCTCTATTAATCAGTCCTCAGATGCAGACCACCTCTGAGGCGAAGGAAGTGTGTAACTACTCAGGCAGAGCAATTACTCTCCAATAAGGGCAATTTTCCAGTGAAAGGTACAAATGTGAGCCCATAGCAGCCAACACTCAGAGGGTGGGAGGAATGGGTGGGTGCACAGTTACAGATGTGGGCAGGGCACCAACTGCTGCTACCACACAGTGACATATCCTAGATTGAAAGGTCAACTGCCCATATCCTTTTATATCCATTGAAAAGAGCTATCTTCATTAGCATTGGCTCTTATTAACACTAAAAAGTGCTTGGGGTGGGCTACCATATATATTGTATTTAGGAGACATTTAAAAATTTCAACTTCCCTTTATGCATAATAATACTCTTCCAGAGTACAAGTTGGGGCTAAAGTAGGTTTACAGTTTTGAGTATGCAAAAAAAGCTTATTCTTGTATTATTACTTATTAATTACTGTATTATGTTCTTTTTAAAAAATATATTTTATTGATTTTTTACAGAGAGGAAGGGAGAGGAATAGAGAGTTAAAAACATCGATGAGAGAGAAACATCGATCAACTGCCTCCTGCACACCCCCTACTGGGGATGTGCCCGCAGCCAAGGTACATGTCCTTGACCGGAATCGAACCTGGGACCCTTCAGTCCACAGGCCGACGCTCTATCCACTGAGCCAAACTGGTTAGGGCTGTATTATTTTCCATATGAACAATTGTAAGCCTGCTTTTGCCCCATCCTGTATTTTTATGAACACACTGGATGCCCTCATCCTTTTTTCTGATTCCCAATCTCCAACTATATTTCCTTCTCCTTCTCCTTATATACCCAAGAGAGTTTCCATGCCCTGTCCTCACTGCTCCTCAATGAGGGCATCTGTGCTTTATAGAAGGGAACACAGGTGACCAGAGCTCAGAACTGTCCTCTCAGAAAACAAGAACTTAGGGAGTCTCTTCTGTGCCAGTGATCTCCACAAAATTAGCTGAATTTGGTCTCTGGGTTCTGAATTACCATTTTTTACTACAGGCAGAACGAGCTTTTTGTGTAAGCAGCCTATGTCTATAATTTAAGAAGCACTGAAAATAAAATAAAATACCCTTTTGATTGTCTAGTCTGAAATCTGAACCATCAATATTCATTCATTCTTTCTTTCACTAAATATCCAGTCTCGCTATGTGTCAGGCACAGCGCTGAGCACTCGATGAATCAGTCAGAGTGCCTATGCGTAGGGATTTAATTTATTACGGGGAGACTACACAATAAATAGGGAGAGAACACGATGCAGAGAGAGCAGTATAAGCAAAGTTAGAGAGGCAAGACGTATCCAGTGTGTTGGAGACCTACAAGTAATGTTGTGTGGCTGGATCCTAGCGTGAGGGAAAGGGAGGGATGAGGCCAGAATGACAAGTGGAGAGCCTGATTATGGAGGGCCTTGTATGCCACATAAGTACTCTAGCCTGAGACTAATGAGAAGACACTGAAGGCTGGAAACGTAGGATGTGACTTGAGTTTGGTAGTTCAGAAAGATAATTCTTTCCAAAGCAATATGATGGTTAGACTTGAGGCAATGAGACTAGAGGCAGGGAACCCAATCAGGCCTATTGTAATCATCTGGATGAGAAATGATAGGACCACGAACTGAGGAGGAACAGTGGAACACACATGGCCTTTTTGTTATTAAGGAGTGTCCTTATTCATAGAAGTGCAGAATGTCTGGGTTAGAATAGCTCAGTATTTAACAGATGAGAATCATGTTGCCCAGCAAGGCTAAGTGACATGACTGACCAGTGGCAGAAAAGAGACTAGAACTCTGTCTCCTTGTTTCAACCCAGCATTCCCCAACAAGTGGTCCATAAAAGGCCAGACCTATTGCTTTAGTACATGAACAAATGAGTCTCATGCTTCTCTAAATACATCAGAATTCCCACTACCCCATTCTCAACTGTTCTAGTTTAAATGCCAGCTGTGAATATCTACCGATATAAATTCCTGATTTTGCCCATGGGTTATTCAAAATTTCATTACTGTTAGCTTATTTGCATACCAAATACCTGTTTTATGCATGGCCCTGTTCTGGCCATATTTTCAGCTCTGGGACAGTCTGTGTGTAGAACAATAGTAGGAAATGTTCCATAATTTATTTTTTTTCAGGCACTTAACTTTCTAATGAAGTGGTTCAAAACACCTTACAACAGAGAGCTGTACAAATAGGCAACTCTCGACTTGGCAACTGGGCATAAATAAATAATGTTCAAGCATCCCAATTGCATATCCTTGAAATAGTCTGAGAACAGTCTACTTCAATTGTCCAAGTAAAGTTGTTTATTCTTTTCTCTATTCCAAATACATTTTCCATGAAATGGAAATGGAAGAGCATTTTCTCTGTAATTATTCATCTGCAGTTGGGTAGAGCTATCTGAGACTGGCTAGTCACAATTAGGTGTTACTTTGAGTATTTATGCCTTTTGGAAGTGGTGGTGGTGGTGGGGGTTGTCATTTGTTGAGCACTGGCTATTAGTCAGGTACTGAACTAAATGACTTGCACATGTAATCCCATTCTATCTCCACAACAATTATATGAGGTAGAATCATTATTCCTATTTACAGTTAGGAAGAGAGGCTCAGAGGGACTGCATGATTCCTCACAGGTCCCCCAGCACCAGGGTTCATACTAGGATCTGCCTTCCTCCAAGGCCCTGATTTACCTTCTATGAAATGCTTTCTTTTCTCCATACTTGTATCCATGATAAAATGCTTCAAAATATTGTTTAGTATAAAAGTGTGTGATGTGTTAATACCACTTAAACTTTATAACCATCATCTAAAAGTTTCCATGTTCTGTTCTGCATATGAAGATAATGAAACTAATTTTGCCAACCTAACAGATTAATCATGGGGAACAAATGAGGTGATCAGCAAGCAAGTTCTAGAAAATAATAAAGTACTACACAAGTAGGAAGTATTACTCTCTGTGTGGTATATAGCAGGCCTACCTGTGGGCGTTGGGAAGAGAAAACAGATGCTGTGGGAGTGAGGGCTCAAAAACCTTGCAGACATGGGAAGCCTGGGAACTGAACATATTTCCCCCTTGGAGCTGTGTAATCATCTGTCCCCTCCACATCCTGTGTTGGTCCAGAGGTGGTATATGACTAGCATACCTAAGAGTCCCTAAGGGGTCCTTCTGGATGGCCATTAGAGAATTAAGTGCCTGAGGAAAATAATAAGTCCTTAATGAAAATTGTTAGTGCTCACTGTGAAGGACACACGGTGACAAGATTTACATAAACCTAACCCACTGTTTTTTCTCCTTTCAGATAAGGGTTCTGTGGGCTCAAATATTTCTTTCAGCACTATGTCCTTTCCCACCATCTGAGCAAGAGCCAAAGCCAACCCCTGCCTCAGCCAGCCCGAGCCTCAGCCGACCCCAGCACACAGCAGACTCCAGTCTACTCAGGTTTTCTTGGAAGTGGTTTTCCTCAACAGTGCAGGGAGATCTCCCACTACAGTAGACTGTGTGGTTTCACCAATCACTTTGCACAGCTCTCAAAAAACTATTTTAACCAGACTACTGTTCCCTAATTTGGTTCTGGGGCACTGTCCTGTTACCAACCCACCCTCAGTCAATACTCCCTATCTCCACAGGGCATTTTTGCTATAGTCAGGGAGGGAATTATTTGTGGGCAAGAGTTAAGACTAATAGTTGAAAGCTCACTGTGCAGCAGAATACCAAGAAGTGCCTGAAACTTGGTAAGGCTCCTTTGTTAGTAGCCTTTTGATATTTATCTGTGTTTCCCTGAGAGAGACATTTAAGATGCAGGGACAGAATGCACGGAACACACTTGTAAGTAGTACTCTGAGGACACTAAATTCCTGCTCCTTGGGATCCTTACACCAGGAACATGGGTGATACAAGAACAAGTAAAAGCTAATACTTGATAAATATATACTGACTGGCTGAATAGACCACTGGCCAGTGGCAGCATCAAGAGGAGCTGAAGTACCTTGGTGGTTCCCCACCACCACCACCACCACCACTCTGCCATTTTCCCTCTGGAAAACTCCATGCCTCATTAAGACTCTCTCTGTCCAGGTGAGTGGAGCAGTGGAGAGAAAAGAAAGGACTAAAGATGCAAACACCAAAACTGTCCCAAGAGCCCCCAAGATCCATGATCTTTGCATGAGCTCATTCAGAAGCTATGACTTCCAGGAATCCCTGGTGACTGAAGTCCCAGAAACCAGCAGACGACACATCTTCCTAAGCCAGTTAATGCTTCATTATTAAAAAGGGGATTAAAAACAGGTAAAAAATATATATATATATGTACAAACAAAGCACTCACATTTAACATTGTAATGCTTATTCTTCCCATCTTTCCTTCATTCAAAATTAGAGACAGCTTTGAAGACTTCAGGAATTACTTTCCACCAAATGGGGTCAGGTAAAAATATATATACAAACAAAGCACTCACATTTAACATTGTAATGTTTATTCTTTCCATTTTTCCTTCATTCAAAATTAGAGACAGCTTTGAAGACTTCAGGAATTACTTTCCACCAAATGGGGTTTAACATGGACCAGTTCTTAGTCCTTTTCATAAGCTATCCATAGATCTAAAAAGCATCCCCTTCCCTCAGCTGGCTAATTTCTGATCATCGTTCAAATCTCAGCTAAGTGCCACTTCCATCGTGAAACCCTCTTGGACGTATTAGGTTCCTTTGTTAAATCTTGTGTTAGGACAGCATTTCTTTCTTTAAAAAACATCACAATGTTCATAATCATCCACTCATTTGCGTGATTATTTGATGAATGTTTATCTTCTCTTAATAGCAGGATGCATGACAGCCGAGACCACACTGGAATTGTTCACCACGTTATGCCTATTGTCTAGCAGCACAGTGCTTGGCAGGTAGCTAACATTAGATAAATATATACTGACTGACTGAATAAATGAATGAAACTACCTATAAGGAATTATGTTCAGTAGAGACCAGGATCACAATGAAATGTTCAACACAGATCAATAGTCATTTATCAAACAGTCCCTTTTCTGCCTTAAAAGTAGCTAACGTTGCTCCAGATGTGTTCTGCTCTGGAGTATATTTGTTTCTAACTCATCTAATGTGAAGATTTTAGTGAAAATAATTCCTCCAAAAAACCTCTTTTCTTTTTTTTTTCTTTTTTTGTCATTTAGCAATAAAAGAAAGAGGAAGCTAAGGAGTCATTCAGGCTTTCAGTAGATGTCATTTATATATTCCCATTTCCTCCAACATTTGTCTCTTATAATACTTAAGGAGTGGCAAAATGAACATCATCTGAAATCTAGTTTCCCAGTCCTTTTACCAGGGCAGTTTTGTCACATGATTTTGCTATTTTTCAGTTTTTTTGTATTTTCTCATTTCTTTTCTTTTTTCATTTAGCAATAAAAAAAAAGAGGAAGCTAAGGAGTCATTCAGGCTTTCAGTAGATGTCATTTATATATTCCCATTTCCTCCAACATTTGGCTCTTATAATACTTAAGGGGTGGCAAAATGAACATCGTCTGGAATCTAATTTCCCAGTCCTTTTACAGGGACAGTTTTGTCACATGATTTTGCTATTTTTCAGTTTTTTGTATTTTGTTTTTTTGTGATATCTCCAAATCAGAATATTTCCGATGGGATTTTGTGTTTGTTTTATTTTTCTATAATAATTATTGACAAAGAGGCTCCTTTGGACATGCCCACTTTAGATGGGAGTATCCAGATGTCTGTCAATGAAAAATGCTTGAGAGAACATCTAAAAAGTGTTTTCAATAATAAACAAGTGTCACCATTAATGAAATTGGGGGTCACCACAACATGAGGAACTGTATTAAGGGGTCGCGGCATTAGGAAGGTTGAGAACCACTGATCTAAAAAGTGTTTTCAATAATAAACAAGTGTCACCATTCCAATTTCTCTAAGCTTAATAAGCACAAATTCAAGACATGCTACACTCAGGCAAGATGAAAAAGTTACTTCTAAAATAGACTAGTGTTACTGACAATATCTGTTAAAAGTTTTTCTCAAAATTAAGAGACTAAAAACTGATGGTCAAAACCACTGTTTGATGAATTTCATGTTAGTCCAGTCAAGAAAGAACAGAAAACAATTTATTTACCATTTTCTAGCTACAGAGTCTAACAGAAGTTTCCTACATTGTTTTGAGAAAAACTAGTGTGGAAATTTAGCCCTAAACAAAGTTAAGTGAGGTAGTTTTTTTTAATTGCAGGACTTCTCAGAAGCTTGTGAACCCTAAGTCACCAAAATGGAATTATAAGCACGCATGTTTCACAAACATACTTGACCACAGAACTCTCTGTAAGATGATTTTTTTTAACTTAAAAAATGTAATTGTGATTTAAAATACATAAATAAAATTTAACAGTTTAAACATTTACAGTTCAATAGTGTTTCGTATATTCACTCTCTGTAAGATGATTTTTTTACTTAAAAATGTAATTGTGATTAAAAATACATAAATAAAATTTAAGTTTAAACATTTACAGTTCAATAGTGTTTCGTATATTCGCATTATTACGCAACAGATCTCGAGAACACTCACATTTTGCAAAACTGAAACTCTATCCTGTACTCACTGAACAACTCCCCATTTCCCCCTTTCCCCAGCCCTGGCAACCACCACTCTACTTTTCATAAGATGTGATTTTTAATATACCAAAGAACAAGAGTTTTCAAGTAATATGTCAAAGAATTCTGGATTTGGTAAAAGATTAAAACCACCATGACAAAGATGTTCTCTCAAATGTTCTCATTGTTCAGGGATGACCCACATCAGCACCTCTCAGAAGGCACGGGATGAGCTAAACTGGGCTGCAACGATGTTCTTGTACTCTGGTGAATTGGGGCAGAAGCAAGAGGTTTTAGGATTTATTCTACATGACGACTCTGCTGAGTAGATCATGCATGCCTTTTGGCTTAGGATGTTTTCCTGCCCCATGGAAAGGTTTGAGGGCTGAGTGGTGAGCCTGTCGGAAACAGTGTACACTGAATGCCTGTGTGTGTGTCAAGGTGGGAGAAGAAAACGTGTATCATGCAGCTTGTAAGTACTTTCCCCCAAATGAATGTTTCACATTTTGTTTTTCTTATTTATTTCAGTGAAGGGTGAACACCAAGGAACATTTTTCAGAGCAGTGCCTTCAGATACCATTAGTCAAATTCTATTTTAACAAACTTACTGTAAGATTTATTTAGTGCTTACGATGTACCAGGCACTATTTTAAATGGGTATCTCATCTAATCCCCACAACAATCCCATGAGATAGAGGCTGTTTTATTCTAATTTTACAACCAGGGAAAATAAGGCACAGGGTGGTTATGCAATTTGCCTAAGGCCACACAGTACAGAAAGGATTTAAAAACAAACAGGTTATTCTGACTCCAGAGTCCTGTTTTTCACCACAATGCAGGGAGAGATAGGCACAAAGTTAGCAATACCTGTTTTCTTGGCAAATGGTAGAAGCAATTGATGAGTTAGGAAGAAGATTATAACAATTAAGCCTTTTGTATTAAAGCTTTTATGATGTCAGTAGACTTGCCCGCCATTTGCTATTTACTCTGTAGTAGACACAAGTGAAAAATTGTAGAATATGTAAGTGTTCCACTGAGAAGTCCAACTGGGAAGAATCTGCATAAAGAAAATCTTTATTGTCATTAAGCGAAAACTTCAGAAAAGGCCAACCATAAATTGTACAGGAAAACCTTTTAACAGGTTATAAACTTATATTGGAAAGAAGCATTATTCCCTACAGTGTTCTAGTAGTTGTTCTCACCATTGACAATATGTTGGATTTATATTTCAAAAAATGTCAGTATAATTCTGAGCCATTGGTTTGAAAACAGTCTCTATTTCACTGCCTATAGTTCCACAAAGAATAAAACTTCAATTTCATTAAAATTACAGCTATTTGAAATTAGGAATCTCTTTTATTAGTATCATTAATATTTGTTATCAGTCTCCTAGAGGGTCTAATGAAGGATATTCCTTTAATGCCACATCAAACTTTATTTAGATCTAGTTTGAAATCCTAAATCAAGGATTGGATTTTGACATTTTACAGTGAAATTGCATTTTTAACAATGTCATAAAAAAGAACTATGTTAAATTAAAAGAGACTTCAGAGATAATAACCAAATACAATGATACTGGTTTGATAAAACCAAGTATACTGAAAAACACTGGGTCTATTAAGGAAATATGAATTTGGATTTGATTTAGAAAAAAATTCATCTAAATGAAAAGAAAATCATTGGTTAAAAAAACAGATTATAATGGTGAATATAATAGGAAAACATTTTGATTAATTAAAAATGAATATTTGCAAATAGTCATACACATATGTGCATACAAAGAGATTTTGAAAGATATGCCGGAGAATGCTATAATGATAATCTCATTATCATTATAATGAGATTTCTGAGTGGCAGAAATATGTGTTTTTTTTAATCTTTGCGAAAGAGATTTTGAAAGATATGACGGAGAATGCTATAATGATAATCTCTGAGTGGCAGAAATATGTGTTTTTTTTAATCTTTGCTTTCCCATATTTTCTAATACTCTACAAAGCAAATGTATTTAAAGGTAATTCAAAAAAGAATGAAGTAGCTTTTGAGGACAGAACTTCATATTCCCCATTTGATGAAAAGTGAGGCTGGATTCCTAAAAAATGTAGCTTTATCTACCTCTCATCTTTCCTTCTTAAAAGCACATAAAATTAATCAGTGGCATGAAACTAATATATCTTGTTTTTTCTCAATCACAGTCACTAAAATAGTATATATTTATTAATTTTGAGTAATGAAAATTTTACACTAAGTAAAATATTTGATCAAAGCATTAATGATCCAGCTTCAGTGTAAGATTTCTCATAGTATCTGTAAACATTTATTAATGTAATTCAATTTCAAGGTATGACTCCAAATGGAAAGTACTAAATGTGAAATTGTATTATGCAGCCTTCTGATTCGACTAATTACAATAAAATATAGCCAGGGAAAATGAAAGTGGTTATGTAACTTGCCCAAGGTCACACAATAGGGAACCTTTTATCTAAGTTTCACCGAGGGTTATATAAGCCATAAACAGTAATTTTCAGGCCCATCAATTCTAAAGTAATTGTCAGTTTTAAACCTGGCATTACCATATATGAATGAGGGTAGGTTACCTAAACATGTTGGCTCCTGTGTAATATACAAGTGTTAATATCCAACTTATATTGGTGATGAGTATTGAATGAAATAATGTATTATCAGAACTGTAGCTGGTGCACTATTAAGCACAAGGTCACAATGATGGAGGAGAAAGAGGAAGAGAAGAGAACAACAACAAGGGAGCCATCTCGTTTGGTTTCAACGGCAACAGCAAAATATCACTTTATCATCCTGCAAATGAGTATTGTCACCATCTATCACAATTATTATTGCCATCAAAGATATTTACTAAGAATATTCCATGGGATGCTCTGAACTGAATTACAAGTACTGTTCCTGACTTCTAGGGTCTAAAAGAACATGGTCACAAACACGAAAAATATACCAAAAGTAGATGAGCGTAACCTATGGAGAAAAATATTTGTCTTATTGTGTATAGTGTAATGAACATGCATCAGGAATACGATGAATGAGAAAACCATGGGAATTGTCTTCAGTGTTTATAAAGATAAATTGTCTTCTTATTGGCCAGAAATGGTTTGTTGAAAAGCTGAAATTTCTTAGACTCAAGAAACTGAGAAAGTTTCTAGAAGGCAAAGGGTGGAAAGGTGTCAACTGGGCTGGGAACAGGTGGGAATGTGACGTGTAGGCTGCACTGAAAAGCTCCTACTAGATCCAGATCATGGAACTGAGAGTTGAATGAAAGGGAAGAGATGGAAAAGCCTGAGAAATTACTGTGAAAAGAAAGCACTGATGAAAAGACTGTGCCTGTGGTTGTGTGGGAAAGTCAGGGTGGTTAAGGACATGGACTCCAGGGCCAGCGTTCCTGGGTTCAGATTTCAATCTGGGACTCACTACTTATGGATCATCTTGGTCATCCCTATCCTCCTTGTCCCTCAGTTTTCTCATCTGTACAACAGGGAGCAACAGGGTTGTTATCAGAGTTCAGGGAGTTAATAGCTGTAATTGCCCAGAGTGAGCACTAAAGTGTTGGATAAAGGGAACAGGCTGATACTGTTCCTGGGCCAGACATGGAGATGGTCACAGAGATGATCTGCTCTGTCTTAAGCCAAGGATAGCATGAGTTGAGATATTAAAAATGCTTTAATATCCTGTTTTATACACAATATGTTACATGACTATAACCGTGTGGTAAATGGGCTCACAAAGAATGAGTAGTTATTAAAAATCAGAGAATGAATGTGGATTAACCTCTGTTTGTGAAATAGAAGTGGAATGGAATTATCAATAAAAGCTAATTCTTTCTAAGGCCACTCTGATTATTTTTTCCTTTTCTTGCTTTTGAAAATATGAGGCCAGAGCCTGAGAAACATGGGGGTGGGAGTTACAACAAAAGCCATTTTCTTCTTCTCTCAGTATCTCCCAACTGGTCTGTTCTTCAACCTTTCACCATTAATTTTGTTCTTTCCTTCCAGACTGAAACACAAGGAAATGCATATTCTAACCTAACACCTAAACCCCATACAGCAAGCATCCTTCCCTGGGATTTGGGCATTCTCAGAGTGTGGCATTTTCAACGCAGTCACTTCCTTCCTTTCACTTTTCTATACTTGTTCTATAATTCTGCTCAGAGGAAATGTTAGGTTAGGGGTAGATATTAATACATAATTTGTCTCACATTTAGGATGGCAATAGTACATCATGCATGTTCTGGAAGTTAAGTAATGGCACCTTTGTCCAAACAAGAAAATAAAAAGATACATGGATTCAGATTGATCTAGGTTTCTCTGATAACCATTTTTCATGGACTTCTAGAAAACAGAATTTAATGTTTCCTATCTTTACCTTTGAGGGGCTTCCCAGGGAAGACAACTTTGATTCACTCAGCTCTCGTGTCATTCATTTCAATGGGAGACTTCAGTTTAACAAGCTCACATCAAACCTCTGCCCTGGGGACCTGTGGATGGATGGATCCAGCGTCTGGTCACTAGAGTAAATAAAGTGAGCACTGACAGTTTCAGAGCTGATGGATTTATTTCCGAATTGGCTACTGCAGATTATTACAAGTGCTGTCTGGAAACAGAAGCAATGTCACGCAGCGAGGCTAAACACAGACCTTCGTTCTATTCCCAGATCATCAGCCATGTGTCTTGTGTAGTAGAAAAGGAACAGGGTCTTTTTCATCACCAGCCACTTTTTCTGGCATGACCCATGAAATCAGCATATCTGATGATATAGCTTTAAAATACTATGCAGCCGTATTTATTTTGTGAATACTTCCTGGTAGGCATTAATTGGGAGTGATGCCAAACTGGGTTTTGTTTGTTTGTGTCTGTTTTTTCTTTTAGGAAAAGTTTCCTCCCTAAATAAGTTGCCTATTAATGATTAACTATTCTTATTCTTTTTTAAAAAGATATATATTTTTATTGATCTCAGAGAAGAAGGCAGAGGGAGAAGAAGGGAGATAGAGATAGAAGTAATCAATGATGAGAGAGAATCATTGATCAGCTTCCTCCTTCATGCCCCGTACTGGGGATCGAGTCTGCAACCCAGGTATGTGCATTTGACTGGAATCAAACCAGGGACTCTTCAGTCCGCAGGCCGATGCTCTATTCAGTGAGCCAAACTGGCTAGGGCTTAACTATTCTTATTCTTAATATTATTTACCAGATTTAGCTAACTCATAAACTTGGTATAAATCTTCTCCAAATGGTAGTGGTGTGCCTGAGGTAGCTAACTTTAAATTTGTATTTCCTATTAGTTTTCCTGCTTACCCCCACTTGAATTTAGCTCTTGGAGACTTCTAGTATTCATGGAGGTTCCCCTTCTAAATTACCTTTAACGCTGTTCCCTAATAGTAAACATTAAATTTTGTTTTCTAGAAGTCCATGAAAAATATAGGGTATCAGAGAAACTTAGATAAATCTGAATCAATGTAGCACTTTTTTGTTGTTGGTTGGACAAAGGTGACATTTCTTAAATTCCAGAACATGCACAATGTACTACTGCCATCCTAAATTATGTATTAATGTCTATCCTTACATTTCCTCTAAGCAGAATTATAGAACAAATATAGAAAAGTGAAAGGAAGTGACTGCATTTAAATGTCACACTCTGAGAATGCCCAAATCCCAGGTGTTAGGTTAGAATATGCATTTCCTTGTGTTTCAGTCTGGAAGGAAAGAACAAAATTAATGGTGAAAGGTTGAAGAACAGACCAGTTGGGAGATACTGAGAGAAGAAGAAAATGGCTTTTGTTGTAACTCCCACCCCCATGTTTCTCAGGCTCTGGCCTCATATTTTCAAAAGCAAGAAAAGGAAAAAATAATCAGAGTGGCCTTAGAAAGAATTAGCTTTTATTGATAATTCCATTCCACTTCTATTTCACAAACAGAGGTTAATCCACATTCATTCTCTGATTTTTAATAACTACTCATTCTTTGTGAGCCCATTTACCACACGGTTACAGTCATGTAACATATTGTGTATAAGACAGGATATTAAAGCATTCTTAGTATCACAACTCATGCTATCCTTGGCTAAGACAGAGCAGATCATCTCTGTGACCATCTCCATCTCTGGCCCAGGAACAGTACCAGCCTGTTCCCTTTATCCAACACTTTAGTGCTCACTCTGGGCAACTACAGCTATTAACTCCCTGAACTCTGATAACAACCCTGTTGCTCCCTGTTGTACAGATGAGAAAACTGAGGGACAAGGAGGATAGGGAACTTGACCAAGATCCATAAGTAGTGAGTCCCAGATTAAAATCTGAACCCAGGAACGCTGGCCCTGGAGTCCATGTCCTTAACCACCCTGACTTTCCCACAGAACCACAGGCACAGTCTTTTCATTAGTGCTTTCTTTTCACAGCAATTCCTCAGGCTTTTCCATCTCTTCCCATCTCTTCCCTTTCATCCAACTCTCAGTTCCATGATCTGGATCTAGTAGGAGCTTTTCAGTGCAGCCCACACGTCACATGCAGAACACTGCCTTCCCACCTGTTCCCAGCCCAGCTGACACCTTTCCACCCTTAGCCTTCTTGAAACTTTCTCAGTTTCTTTTGAGTCTAAGAAATCTCAGCTTTTCCACAAAGACATTCCTGGCCAATAAGAAGACAATTTCTCTTTATAAACACTGAAGACAATTCCCATGATTTTCTCATGCATCATATTCCTGATTCATTACACTATACACAATAAGAAAAATATTTCTTTCCACAGAGTACGCTCATTTACTTTTGGTATATTTTCTGTGTTTGTGATCATGTTCTTTTAGACTCTAGAAGTGAGAAACAGTACTTGTAATTCAGTTCAGAGCATCCCATGGAATATTCTTAGTAAATATCTTTGATGGCAATAATAATTGTGATAGATGGTGACAATACTCATTTGCAGGATGATAAAGTGATATTTTGCTGTTGCCGTTGAAACCAAACGAGATGGCTCCCTTGTTGTTGTTCTCTTCTCTTCCTCTTTCTCCTCCATCATTGTGACCTTGTGCTTAATAGTGCACCAGCTACAGTTCTGATAATACATTATTTCATTCAATACTCATCACCAATATAAGTTGGATATTAACACTTGTATATTACACAGGAGCCAACATGTTTAGGTAACCTACCCTCATTCATATATGGTAATGCCAGGTTTAAAACTGACAATTACTTTAGAATTGATGGGCCTGAAAATTACTGTTTATGGCTTATATAACCCTCGGTGAAACTTAGATAAAAGGTTCCCTATTGTGTGACCTTGGGCAAGTTACATAACCACTTTCATTTTCCCTGGCTATATTTTATTGTAATTAGTCGAATCAGAAGGCTGCATAATACAATTTCACATTTAGTACTTTCCATTTGGAGTCATACCTTGAAATTGAATTACATTAATAAATGTTTACAGATACTATGAGAAATCTTACACTGAAGCTGGATCATTAATGCTTTGATCAAATATTTTACTTAGTGTAAAATTTTCATTACTCAAAATTAATAAATATATACTATTTTAGTGACTGTGATTGAGAAAAAACAAGATATATTAGTTTCATGCCACTGATTAATTTTATGTGCTTTTAAGAAGGAAAGATGAGAGGTAGATAAAGCTACATTTTTTAGGAATCCAGCCTCACTTTTCATCAAATGGGGAATATGAAGTTCTGGAGACACATTAAAACTTTAGACAATAAATAAATAAATAAATAAATAAATAAATAAAAATAGTAATTTTTATAGACAGTGACAATACTCATTTGCAGGATGAGAATGTGATATTTTGCTGCTGCTGCTGAAACCAAGTGAGATGGCTTCTTTATTGTTTCCACAAGTCTTGCTTAGTTTTGGGAATTTGTTATTCTCCACAGAAAATGCTTCATGCTGAAACATGCCTGTACAACTCTAAGTCTGACAGCAGATATTCTCGTCTTTGCTCTCACTTGCAAGGGTGCAAATGATGCATGCAATTTATTGGTTGTTTATAACCCAAAGTCATTATTCTCTCCTTTGTTTCTGGAAACTTCCAGATGATCTGGCAATATAAATCGGCCAGCCTCCCCAGCTGAACCTATTGGTACTAGCTTCCATTCTCACCCCAGTCTTGTAATTAAAAACTGCATTTTTAGACTTCCTAGCAGCTAGAGTTCTGGATGCAATACACATTCTTCCAATGAGATATTCCCATGTGAGTTTTTGCTGGCAAGATAGGTAGTTACGACCTCAGTTATTGGGTTCCATATGTCAGTGTCAGTCACCAGCTTTAAAGGTGCAAGCCAATTGAGGCAGGGAGATAGGGAGAGCAGTAGAAGCTTATTGACCTCTGGGTTGCAGCTATGCTAGTTTAATCTTGAAATCAATAGTCCAGATGATTTCTGCTCCTCTAGACCTTTCAATGATTTTGTAAACACTTAATTTGCTGTATTAAGTCTTTCTGTTTGCAATATCTCAAGTGCACTGAATACTGACAGATCCATCTCTCGAGAGTGAGAGCTGGATTAAGATTTACCCCTTACTACTAATGTGGAAAGGCAAAAACACAGAACAGTAAGGAAAGGCACAGGTTAGACTTCAAGTGAAAGGCTAACCCATAATGGAAGAAACTGACATTCAAGGAGACCTCATGTTACTGAGTTGTAGAGATGTGAGTTAAGCTGAAGTTTTCTGTCCCTCTCAGAATCTTAGGTTCTATCCATTAACCGTTACTGCCTCCAATCTACTCTTGTTTCACTGTCACATCAACCATGTGAGGCAGGTAGTAGAAGGAATGCCTCCCCTCCTACCTTTTCAACAAATTTTATTGACACCACCAAATAACAAAAAACTCAAAGTCACTACCCTTGCCCTGTCTTACAACTTACAGCACTGGACTTCATAGATGCAAATAAAAACAACCATTTTGTTCTAAAGAATATTGGGGAAAAGGGATGCCAGCATGCAACTAAAGAGGAAATTGATGTTAATAATGGAGTTGACCGGTGGAGAATCATTGCGATGAGTTAATTCCTAACAGCGATGAGCACTTTGGAGGGAAGTATAGATAGAATTAAAGGGGAGGGTTGGAAATATGGTTCTCGAGAAAGAAAAAAATGGAAATAGGAACTAGAACTTAGATGGTGATTCTGGCAAACAGTATGTTGTTGGAGCATATGGAGTCCTACAACATGGTTTCATTTGATTCTCAACAGAAGGTTTCCATGACAGCTAAAATCCCTTTTAATCCATAGGCAGGAATTACAGCTAGGTTCCATTTATCTATAAAGTCTTGGCCCAACTAAAATCAACAACATGAAAGCCAGTTTGCTTCAATCGGGTAGACTGATGGCAATGCTGGCAGAGCTGTGGCTGAACAAGGGCTAACAACAGCATGTGGACTTAACCAGACACTGTGGATTTTGCAGGAGGAAAATATACTGGTCTCTTTTTAGCAGTGGAAGAGCAGCTTGTCCCAAATTGCCTGGATATTTTTAGTAGCAGCATTATGATGCTATAAAATGACTGTTTGTGTTCCCCCAAAATTTTGATATTCTAACCCTTAGGAGATGGGGCCTTCAGGGGGTGACCAGGCTCTGCCCTCATGAATGGAATTAGTGCCCTTTATAAAAGAAACACCAGAGAGCACCCTCACCATCTGCCATGTAAGACACAATGAGAAAATGACAGCCATGAATCAGGAAGTTGGCTCTCACCAGAGATGGGATCTGCCCATGCCTAGATCTTGGACTTCCCAGTCTCCAGAATTGTGAGTAATAAATTTCTGTTATTTATAAGCCACCCAGTCTATGGTACTTTGTTATAGTAGCCTGAATGGACTAGGATGTACACACTGTTGTCTGAAACATGGTAACACCGTCTACTTATTTCTCCTGTTTCCAATGTTGATATTTCCCACTCCCTTGGGAAAGGGCAAAGATGTTAAGTATTGTCTAAAACCACATTTATGTGATGACTTCTGCAGTTAAATTCAAATTCAATTCAATTCCCTTTCATTCAAATGTATCCCTAGCCTCTAAGAAGTCTTCCAAAACCATGGTTTTAGAAGAGTGAAATCAGAAACAAACCCATAGTTCCAATAATATTGAGCTTTTTGTTTGCTTTTTGCACACTCTCAATAACAATAGTTTAAGAGATATAAATTTTCAGATATGTAAATTGTTGCTGGGTAAAGGTGTGACTGATGTAATTTTTTGTAAATCTGTTTAAGCAATAAAGATGGATTCTTTTTTTTTTTTTGGTTAACATTTCCATGGAAAATCATATGCAAAAAGGAAAATCCCATGTTCAAATATTAGATCCATTATTAATCCTGGAATAAAAAGACAAGTAAATAAGCCTCTAGCTACATATTTCCTCTCCAATACCAGTCACTAATGAGACACTTCTGCCAGTTTCCAGGACTATAGCTCGGGGATGTATGATGCAGTTAAGAACAAGATGGGTAGAGCTAGTCGTAAAAGTACTTGGATCCCTATAAATTCTTGCCTTCTATATCCTCCATAGCAAAACATTAAAATAAGTATTCTTTGGAAGGTCAATGATGGCCGTTTATACCATGAATTTTTATCTCAGACCAGTATTTCTGCCCACTTCATCTTTGAAGAAGACTCAGAATAAAACTTAATGCCCAAGGCTAAAATTTCACTTAGGGTTTAAAGATGTTATTTCAGATAAAATTTACAGAGTACATTAACATACTAGAATTTAGACACCTGGACAGATAACGAGTGGTATTTAAATGTGGTGTTGAACACAGTGCATTGGGAACTGATCAGAAAACCAGGACCATTCTAGATATTTTTTTAAAAAAATTTTAATAGATGAGTTGGTTACAGAGGTGTTGGAAGCACTTACGAAGCCAACGTGGACAAGGAAAAATTACTCAAAGATTAGTAACCATAGGAAACCACTGCTGCCCGGGGCAGGAGGAGCAGAAGCACCCTCAGAGCCGTGGCTCTGTGCTGCAAGGTCCTGGCTGTTGCAGCCTGTGTGGGCACAGGAGCCCAGGAGCCTGCTGCTGAGAGCTCTGCTGCCCGGACACCCTCCTGCCCCCCATCCCACCCCATGGCTAAGACCAACAATGCTGTGTTACCTCTAGTGCACTGTTGTAAATCCTCCAGAAACCAGACATCTGCCATCACCGTCCCTCCTAATCCCTGAACAGTGCCTTTCATTAGCAGAACCTAATGGAAAGCCCACAGACATCGGGATGTGAGAAATATAGTCAGAGTGCTGGGACCTAGCCAGCACAGGACGGCTGAGAGCAAACAGGCCAATAATAGCACAAAAGTTAAAAAAAAAACAGAAGAGGTATCCTTTAAAAATGAGTTGAGGATAAAGCTGAAAATGATCTTAAAGCTAAAATGGGAAGCCATTGTATAATTATTACCATCTTTGGCAATATCTCCTAACTAAATTAGTTTTTACATATTGGGATTTTTAAAAAATACATTTTTATTGATTTCAGAGAGGAAGGAAGAGGGAGAGAAAGATAGAAACATTAATGATGAGAGAATCATTGGTCGGCTGCCTCCTGCATGCCTCACAATGGGGATCGAGCCTACAACCCAGGCATGTGCCCTGACGAGTAATTAAACTGTGACCTCCTGGTTCATAGATCAATGGTCAACCACTGAGCCATGCCAGCCAGGCCATATTGGGATTTTTTAAAACTACAGTCTGAACACACTTTTGTTATGTATCTATTCTTTCAATTTCATAAGTATCTTTTTATTTATAAAGATGTATATCTTAGTTCTCATCTATGCATTTCCCCCTTCCACCCTTCAATCTTACAGGTAAACTTAAAGTTCTTCTCAGAGCTACTTATTAGCTCTCTCTCAAGTCAGTCACTTTGTCATAATTTTTGAGTTTACAAAACATAAAGCATTACATTGTATAAATATAACTTTATAAGTTAAATGTATGTGCAAATTTAGATTATTTTTTATTCAGAGAGTACATACTAGTAAAATTGCAAAAGATACTCTGTTTTTCCCCCGAAAGATACCCTTCACTTATATATGCAGAACTGTAATAGTCAACTTACTGAAAATTAACTCTGTAGTCACAGTAACGAACACAGGTAACAAGGGCATTCCTGGCACTTAGTTGTTCCATACTGTTTTGGACAACAGAAAAATAGAAGTCATAATCAACTAACTAAATTCCCATTGTGAACACTGAAACTATAAAATAATGACCAATGAATAATTGCATGCAATGACATATGAAAATAAAGATTGCTTTAACTTTTCCAGTATTTTTTCTTACAAATAATCTAAATATTTACACAATCTTATTTGGAATATATTTTGTCATTGTCTTGAACTGCTAATTCTTAGCAGTTTGAGAGAAATAAGTACTAAATATATAGAATTCAAAGTCTAAGTCCCTCTTTTTTTATGACTCAAGTTTTAGATTGTTTTATAAAGTGCTTGCCATACATTGTCCAAATTTTAAGGTAAAAAAAATTTTCAATTAATTGTGAATCAACTGATGTGCACATTATAGACCCGAGATAAGCATTTTGCAACTCAATTAATTTGCCCATCACCAATAACTCATTAAAAGCAAAATACTAATTAATGTACATTTTTAAAACACAAGATCCATTTTTGGTGAACAGAGTTTCCAGAAGTCAATGTTGATACTAGTGATAAAGTAAAATCCTGCAATCCACACATAGTTTGTACACCAAAATTAAATGAAACTACAAAGGAAAAATATTGAGGAGGCTCTGAGGTAAAAAATAACAGAGACACAATAAGGAGGCCAGCTAATTGATCACAGCTAATAAAATGAGAAAGAAGAAACAGGTTTCATACCTCATTTCCTTTCCATTCAGCATTCATAGTCTATGGACTAGATAGACCATGAAACCAAAGGATACGGTTTCCAAGTAATTTATACATTTTTAGATGGGCCCTATAGGAATTAAACAGTTAGGCAATTATGGCCCTCATGTCTTTTAGTGAAAGCAAAGGAGAGGCACTTAGGGGTTAGAGAGGCAATGTGATAGGAAAGGAAACAAAAATTAATCAAACTCATTCTATGAGAAGGTCTAGACTAGACCATGAAACCAAAGGATACGGTTTCCAAGTAATTTATACATTTTTAGATGGGCCCTATAGGAATTAAACAGTTAGGCAATTATGGCCCTCATGTCTTTTAGTGAAAGCAAAGGAGAGGCACTTAGGGGTTAGAGAGGCAATGTGATAGGAAAGGAAACAAAAATTAATCAAACTCATTCTATGAGAAGGTCTTGGACCAGGTATTTTGCATACATGGCCTCACTGGGTTATCCCAATAATCTTGAATAGAGTTGTTATCCCCATTTTATAGGTAAGGACACCGAACCTCACAGAGGTTAAATTACTTGTCTACAGGGGTGCTAATAAATAATAGAGCTACGGTTAGAACCCAGGCCTACATGTGGACTCTGGCTCTTTCTTATGGAATGGATACTAACTCTAGATATTGTTGACAGCTACACTTTGTGGCCAGTGAGGATGCAGTGAGTCAAGCAGGAACTAGCAGAATCCCAGTTCTGAGTGCTTGATGACAGTAATTCTTGTTTCTCACGGGTGAAGACCCATCTTGCAACATATTTTGATTGCCTGCTTTACTTACCACAACTTGACCTTGGTGGAGGGTTTCAGGGAGACAAACAATGGGTCTGCCTAGCAGTGGTTCTCAACCTGTGGGTCGCGAACAATGAAAATACATCCTGCATATCAGATATTTACATTACGATTCATAACAGTAGCAAAATTACAGTTATGAAGTAGCAACAAAAATAATTTTATGGTTGGGGGTCACCACAACATGAGGAACTGTATTAAAGGGTCGCGGCATTAGGAAGGTTGAGAACCACTGGCCTAGGGCCTGTCTGATGCTCCTCCACCTCCCCCAGGCTGCTTTCACTCTGACCATTTGTACATGCATGACATAAAACCTGGGTCACTTTTATCAAAACAATAAAGATATTTCAAACAGAATATATACTCTACAGCCAATTTTTGAATATATATTTAGGCATAGGGGAAAAAAGGATGTTTTAACCAAATGTTCAGTTATCATCTGTGTGTACTAAGATGATTACCAATTTTTACTTTCTTCATACTTTTATGTACTGTTTGAATGTTTTCATATATATTACTTTTAAAATCAGAAAAAGCTATTTCACTAGAAACAAACAGAACAAAACAAAACTCTTCATCACCAGCATGGAGGCATGCCTCCTTCCCTCATACCCTAGTACTTTATAAGTCGATATGCTCAATCAACTTATAATTGGTTGGCTTGCCTCACTGATTCCAATTCCTTCACTTGTCTTAACTTTGAATAAGGCAGCCAAGCTCATTTTCCAGCCTTGCCAGCTTATCGCCAGGAAAACATTTTAAAATCTGTAATTTTACAGGATTTACAAATTTTAAAATTTGTAATCTGCGTGAGTACTGTCCTCTCTTCTCTGACACTCTCTATGAAAAAAACTAATTAGCCACTACATGCATATGATATCCAGAAAAGCAAAACCTAGATCTACAGTTCCAATTCTATTTTTGATTCTCTCTGGCCCTAGTTCCACTGAATTTTTAGAAGGAGCTATGGCAGGGGTGGGCAAACTTTTTGACTTGAGGGCCACAATGGGTTCTTAAGCTGGACCGGAGGGCCGGAACAAAAGCATGGATGGAGTGTTTGTGTGAACTAATATAAATTCAAAGTAAACATCATTACATAAAAGGGTATGGTCTTTTTTTTTTTTTTAGTTTTATTCATTTCAAACATGCCGGATCTGGCCCGTGGGCCGTAGTTTGCCCACAACTGAGCTATGGGCACCTTGCTCAGGGCTCTGGTCCACCTATGAGTCTCCCACCTCCGAGGACCTTCCTACATGGAAAGGTAAGGGGAAGAAATAAAGGTGGGTTTATCGGAGCCTTGTCCATTCATTTCCACTCTGTTTGTCTCTGTAGTGAAGGCTTTTCGGAGAGAATGATCAATAGCTCACTGCAGAATGAGGAAAGGACATTCATAAGGAAGTCCTGAGGGGAAACACAGTGCACAGACCACCATCCTATTTCTTTTTGTTCCTATCTAGAAGAGTAACTTCATTTCTTGCAACTACTTTTTTAAAAGGCACCATTTAAAATTCAGGAGTCACAAAGGTCTTTTATTACTAAACATGGCACTATTGATGCAAGCTCCATAAGTGAACCAATTTTTTTGCCTTTTTTTTTTCTGTGCTCTCCCTATTCTCTAGATTTTCACTAATCAGTTTGGGAGGTTCTTTGTCCTGAGAGTCCTCAGGAAAACTCAGAAGACAACCTGTTTCAAGGGTGAACAAAAAAAAAATCACAGAAAACCAACTTCCATATTGTATCATTCATAAGGTTTTCATTTGGTTCTTCTCTTTGAATATTTCCACTCAAATGAGAGACAAAAATGTAAAAACAAAGCCAGGAAGTTATGAGCTAAGGGAAGCAGCTGAAGTGTGAAGGAACTGTCCTTCTCTTGTGCCACCAACCAGGAGAATCTGGGCAGAGACACCTGATTATCACACAAATGGTCATCTAAGATAGAAAATGTTACTAACATTTCACCATTCTTAGGGAAGACAGCCTAGAGTCTCTAGCTAGAGAGAGAAGGCAGAGTGTGAGGTTATTGTCAGTGCAAGGGATGATGGGAAAGCACCATGGAGAAAAGCCCTTTGTCCTCAAACTCAGTTCTGCTGTGATTAAATCACATAGATAAGGAAGGTAGACTGAAGAAATTTTCTGAAGGCAAATCCTAACACTGAGGCCTGAAAAGAGACACATTGAGATATGAAGCACTGTTCATTCATATGTGAAGAGCAACCAAGATTTTATTCTTTGCCCTGTTTTCCTAGAGTTATTGACTACAGCAAGGCTTGATGTGGTTTGTGGGACTCCATTTCAAAGTCCTCCTGTGCACGATTCCCTTCTAAATTCCTATGCCCTGCAGAAATTTGTTAAATATATTTAAGCTGTCACCCATGTGCTCAATATATGCATCATGCTATCAGGGGAAAAAGCATGAAACGATATGACATTTTTCACCAAGGCCCAGCACCACAGTGTTTTTGTCTCTCAAGGAGGCGGGGGTGGGGGGAATCATTACAGTGGGTAGAAACTCTGCCTACATCCTAATGTATTGCTCTGTTAGAAAGCTTTGCATGAAGCATCACCACAAAAACAAAAGAGCAAAGATTCCTTACCGCTGTCTCTATGGAATTCCTTCTTTGACTTCTAAGTCTGTTTCTAAGCTCTTGTCCCTCAGGAGAAAATACCCAAAGCCCACAATGTAATTTTATCCTGAAGAAAAGGAACACTTTTCAAAAATAAGTATAGACATCATCTTGATTTTAATCAGGAAGGCATCTTGGTTTTTGAAACTAACTCTGTATTAAAGCTGAGATTCACTGTGCACACCTGGTTTCAGACAGCAGCAACAGACACTTCAGCGTATCTTCTTAAATGGGTTGTATAATTCTGTCATTAAGTTATTCCAGACTTAAATGATCAAGTAAAACTTGTGAAAGGGTCTAAACATTATGTGGATTGCCACAATGGAAATCATTTCTTTCCATTCTTTAAAGGCAATCAAGCCATTTTCTTTTCCATCAAACCAATTCATATTAATAGCCTGGGCGCTGTGTCAGTATCTCTTAACACTGAGATACTGTTCATAATAGAAATACCTATAAAAACAGTCGCCATGTGACCTTTACATTGAAATAGAGCACTGCACAGTTTTCATACCGTACAGTAATGCTTTTCAAAAAGAGGTTCCAAAATAATCATAAAGGGTGATAGGGAATTAGCTATTTTGTTGATAGTCTGTGGATTGACAGACTATCAACAAAATAACACACATTTTTTTCATATAAATAGCTAAATCACTATTTACTTGATGAACTGCAATGTAATGGTCTGAAGGAACCATTTTGCTGTGTTGGCTAAATAATGCGTGTTTACCAAAACTGGGTAATTATAGAGTCATCATATAAAGTACCGTCGGTGCCTGCCAAGGAAGGAGATGACCCTGCTCCAGGGTGAGACCTTGAAAGTCGGCTATAATTATTTCTAATTCTGGCACTGCAGACAGAAGTGAATAAACTATAGGCTGGAAAAAAAACAGGAGGAAAAGAGTTTCCTTTTTTCACTACTCAATACTCCTCAGAAGACAAAAAAAAATCTGCTAGTTAAGTCTACGATTCTAATAAATTATTTTACTGAAAAAGAACTCAAGGATATCATATTCGTTTGCAATATTTGTACCATATTAATTATAATAAAAGTTACCTACATGACTTGAGGAGGAAAATACAGTATCATAATAAATCAGTTTAGTTGAAAACGAGATTTTTTTCATTAAAATGTTAGAGAGCATAAAGATACATGATATCTCAATTGATACGCAGAAGATGGATGTGCTACAAAATGGTAGAGAAAGCAAATAAAAATACAAGAGAAAAAGAAGAAATTGCCAATATTTGAACACTTTTCACCTACAAAAAGAGTAATTTCACACAGTCCAACATAATATTGTACGTATCCAGAACACCTACTTTCAGATAAGTGGATATTTACATTTATTTAAATTGACTGATAGAAAGATGTAAGATAACATTTCAAGATTTTTTTCAAAAATAATTTTTTAGAATAGTTTATTGATTTTTAGAGAGAGCACAACATGGATTGACTGCCTCCTACTCACCCGCTACCAGGGATTGAGCCTGCAACCTGAGCATATGCCGTTGACCAGGAACCAAACCGGCAACCTCCTGGTGCATGGGACGACACCCAACCAACTGAGCCACGCTGACCAGGGCTTTCAAATATTTTACATTCAATTACTGTTGACATACAATATTATATTAGTTTCAGGTATACAACATAGTGGTTAGACATTTATATAACTTATGATCACCCTGATAACTCTAATATCCATCTGACACCATACATAGTTATTACAATATTATTGAGTATATCCCCTATGCTATACTTTACATCCCCACAACTATTTTGTAACTACCAATTTGTACTTCTTAATCCCTTCACCTTTAGTACCTATCCCCCTTAAACCTCCTCCCATATGACAACCATAAAAATGTTTTCTGTATCTATGAGTATGTTTCTGTTTTATTCGTTAATATTTTTAGACTACACATAAAAGTGAAATCATATGGCATTTATCTTTCTCTGTCTGATTTATTTCACTTAGCATAATAGCCTTTGTGTCTATCCATGTTGTTGCAGATATTTTATGTTAATTTTTTTAGACTACACATAAAGTGAAATCATATGGCATTTATCTTTGTCTGATTTATTTCACTTAGCATAATAGCCTTTAAGTCTATCCATGTTGTTGCAGATGGCAAGATTTCATTTTTTTTTTTGAGGCTGCATCATATATATGCACCACTTTTTTTTATCCATTCATCTATGGATGGACACTCAGATTGTTTCCATATCCTGGCTATTGTAAATAATGTTGAAATGAACATATGGGCGCATATGTCTTTTTTGAATTAGTGGTTTGGGTTTCTTTGGATGAATACCCAGAAGTAGAATTGCTGGCTCCTTCTTTGTCTCTTGTTATAGCAACTGTTTCAGTCTATTTTGTCTGGTATAAGTATTGCTACCCCAGTTTTTTTTTCTTTCATTTCCATTTCCATGAAATATCTATTTCTATTCCTTTAAAGTCTATGTGTGTCTTTCAACCTGAAGTGAGTCTCTTGTAGATGCATATATAAGGGTCTTGTTTTCTTATCTATTCAGCCACCCTCTGTCTTTTGATTAGAGTATTTAATCTATTTACATTTAAAGTAATTGTTGGTAGATATGTAGTTATTGCCATTTTATTTATATTTTTTATCTTTTCTTATTATTGTTCTTAAAGAAGTCCCTTTAACATTTCTTGTAATAATGGTTTGGTGATGATTAACTCCTTTAGCATTTTCTTGTCTGGGAAGCTCTTTATCTGTCCTTCAATTCTAAATGATAGCTTTGCAGAATAGAGTAATCTTGGTTGTAGGTCGAAATATATTTTTATTTATTTCAGAGAAAAAGGGAGGGGGAGAGAGAGACTGAAACATCAATGATGAGAATCATTGATCGGCTGCCTCCTGCACACCCGCTACTGGGGATCAAGCCCACAACCCAGGCATGTGCCTTTGCCTGGAATTGAACTGAGGACCCTTCAGTCTCCAGGCCGACACTCTATCCACTGAGCCAAACTGACTAGGGCTTGACAATACCTTCTGACCTGCAAAGTTTTTGTTGATAAATCAGCAGACAGTCTTATGGGAACTCCCTGGTAGATAACTAACTGCTTTTCTCTTGCTGCTTTTAATATTCTCTCTTTGTCTTTAACCTGTGGCACTTTAATTATGATGTGTCTTGATGTGTCTTTGGGCTCATCTTGTTTTAGACTCTCTACAGTTCCTGGGCTTGTATATCTATTTTCTTCACCAGGTTAGGGAAGTTTTCCATCATTATTTCTTCAAATAGATTCTCAACATTTGCTCTCTCTCTTCTCCTTTTGATCCCCCTATGATGCAAATGCTGGTTCATTTGATGTTGACCCAGAGGTCCCTTAAACTATCTTCATTTTTGGGGGTTATTTTTTTCTGTTTGGATTGGGTATCTTCTGCTATCTTCTCTTCTAAAACATTGATTCAAACCCTCTATTGTATTTTTTCATTTTTGTTATTATATTCTTTATTTTTCACTGGTTCTTTTTTATGATTTCTATCTCTATTTTTATTTTCCTATCTCTTTTTTGAAGTTCTCACTAAGATCATTGAGCATGCTTATAGCCAGTGTTTTGAACTCCACATCTGATAGATTGTTTGTCTCCATTTTTAGTTCTTTTTCTGGAGTTTTGTTCAATTGTTTCATTTTGAGATATGTTTCTTTGTCTCCTTATTTTGGCTGCTTCCCTGCATTTGTTTCTATGTATTAGATAGAGCTGCTGCATCTCCAAGTCTTGGTAGAGTGGTCTTATGTAGTAGGTGGCACCCAATGGCTCAGTCTCCTGGTCACCTGAGCCAGGTGCTCCAGGTATGTTCTTCCTATTGTGGTTAAGCCTTGATTGCTGTTGACACTTCAAAGGGAAGGACTGCCCCTCTGGCTGATTGGTGGTGAGGATTGCAGTAATGTGTAGGGGACAACCCTATGGGGCAGGATTCATTTTAGCAGGTCTCTGGTGCCTGCCAAATTCATCCTTTGGGTGTGCCATTTGTGGCTTTGGTTGGGTGGTACTCTGGTATGGTCCCTTAAACAACACTTCATTTGTGTTGGTTCTGGGGCATCCTAGGAGAAATATTGGTGGTGCAGGCCAAGGTCAACTATTGTCTGTGCCCTGCCTGGGGCCACTTGGTATAAGCTACAAAGTGATCTGCAGAGAGTTGCCACTTGTGTTGGGTTTTTAGGTACCTGGGAGAGGCTAAGCTGGGAAATGATGCCAGCTGCCGCTAGTACCAGATTTGGGGATGCTTAGCAAGAGGTATGGGGTACACCAAGGCCAGATACTGGTTGCCTTGGGTTTATGAATCTTTGGGAGATTTTAAGAAAGTCCACAGCATGAGCCAAAACAGGCCAATTACATGAAAGAGCCATTGGACATGGCCTGGGTGGACCCCCTCAATTTGGGTTGAGCAAGATCTCAAGCAATCACAAGAGCTTGCTAGGTTGACGGAGACTCAGATATAGTGCCAGCAGGCTGGCTTAGGGGAGGGCTCAACAAAGGAACAATGGCTTCTGCCAGCAATGACTTCTGTCTGGAAGAAACTTGTCCCTCCATCCCTTACCCTGAAGCCAGACAATTCAGTTCCTCCCCATATGTTCCTGGCGCCTTTTGGCCTGTTGCCCCAGCATTGGAGCTCAGAACCAGTAAGTTTGTCAGTAAGTCCATGTGCAGGCACTTTAAAAGGAACACCTGTGACTCCAGCAGCTCTCCATCTCACCCAGCCACAATCTCCACTGGTTTTCACAGCCAGCAGTTATGGGGACTTCTCTTCCCAGCACTGGAACCCTGTGTTTGGAGCCTGATATGAGTCTGGGACTTTTCAGTCCTCATGGAGGACCTCTGCCGCTGAGATATCCCTCCTAATTTTTATGTGGTTGTGTGATCAGTCCATCCCACATCTCTACCCTTCCTACCAGTCTCAACATGGTTTCTTCTTTATATTCTTAGTTATAAGACTTCTATTCATCTAGATATTAGGTAGTTCTCACTAATGGTTGTTCTGTAATTTCATTGTAATTTTAATGTGGTCATGGGAGGAAGGGCGCACAGCATTTACCAACTCTTGACTGGAAGCGAAATTAATATTTTAAAAGCATTTTTATAAAAATAAATGTTTCACGCCCTAACCAGTTTGGCTCAGTGAATAGAGCATTGGCCTGCGGACTGAAGGGTCCCGGGTTTGATTCCGGTCAAGGGCATGTACCTTGGTTGCGGGCACATCCCCAGTGTGTGTGTGGGGGGGGCAGCTTATCGATGTTTCTGACTCTCTATCCCTCTCCCTTCTTCTCTGTAAAAAATCAATAAAATATATTTTTAAAAAATAAATGTTTCAGAGAAAATAGAATATGCCTCAGATATGAATCTTGAAATTTCTATTTAGAGAATACAGAAGTCAAAAAAGTAAGAGGAGTACCAGCCTAGGGTTCCCAGAATAAGGGTAGTCACTGGTGCTAAACACTACTGAGCGCTAAATAAATCAATAATAAGAGAATGTCATTGTACCTTGGGATGTGATGCAGTGTGGAGATCATAGTTAATAATACTGTATTATATATTTGAAATTTGTTAAGAGAGTAGATCTCAAAAGTCCTCATCACAAGAATAAAGAAAAAATCATAATGCTATACAGTGATGAATATTTTATTGTGGTTATCATTTTTCAATATATACAAGTAACAAGTCATTATGTAGTATGCCTGAAACTCTTATAATGTTATATATCAAATACATCTCAATTTAAAAAGAAAATACATTGGATTTGAAGATTTAGAGAACAATGGTGGCCTTGCTTTATAAAGAACCTCACTGACTTTTTGCCTTGTAAGACCAATTAGATGAACATTTTCTTGAAGTTAAGAAACTTGTAATTCTGTAAATCACTAAGGTAGTTCAATAGTTTTCATTCATAAGTATTTTGATTGACCAATTAGCGAAAGCATTGTCTTTTTAAGTTCAGTGTTGAGCAAATGAATCCTAAAGATCACTGGAGAGGAAGATTGATACACTTTCTTTTGCTCTGATTAAAGTAAGGTATCGGAGTTTTTAGAGAAAGGACCCAGCTTCTTCCTAGTGTCTACCCCAACAGTACAAGAAGTCCCCGCACTGCAGTTTCAGACCAAAGCTCAGGCAATTTGGTATTCAATCACTAGAAGAATAGTTGTAGAAAAAGGATAAAATGTAGTAGAAAGTGGCAATCAAGACCCAAATGCAAAATAACAACTACAGATTTCAATACTGTCCCTAATGTGACAGTTTTTCTGTGTTTCTGAAAACTAAAAATCTTCTAAGGTTAAGAATTTACTTATCTATTAGTATGAGTTAATCAGAGTAAGCATGTTATTTTGAATTGATAGTCTAGAAAAATATGAAAAAAATTTTCATACTCTAATGGTGCTTAGACCTAGATGTAATATGATTGCCAGATAAAACTGTGAGTTACAAATAGTTCTGTTGAAGAATCTTTCTGCTCAAAGGGTGTATAGATAAAGAACACAAACAGCTCTGCATGATCTTCTGGTGATCACATCTTCAGTGATTATGTTTTTATCTTTGTTTTTCCACCTGGACCCTTCCTCCTTGCATTACAGGAGGAAGAGGCCAAATGATCAGGGAGCAGAAACCATAACCACAACTGATTTCTCTTAAGTCAATTTCTACTGAAAATTACTTCTCAAGTCCAAAGAATTTTTTTTTTCATTTTTGCAGTACTTCCCAGGCCGCTTGAGGAAAAATTCATAGAAACTGACCTACAAGGCATTTTATCAAATAAATATCCAGCTTTGTCCAATTACTCTGTGTCCCCCTGCGTGGGCACTGACTAATAAACCTTCCTGGTGATAAGAACAATGTCTTATAACAATTGACTTTCATTAGCACCTCCTGTAGGAGATGAAATATCCTGCTTTATGGAGCAGGGTCACGAGGCTCAGATTAAATCAAAGGGCAGATAAATGGTCTTCGTTCTCTTCTCGCTTTGCTGCTATTAACCTGCAGGAGAGATATTAGGAGGGGTGAGAGTGAAAAGAATGGTGGAGTTTTACAATGTGCAAAACCGCTTTTTAAAAGACTTATAAAGTAGAGAAATTAACAGTTTCTAAATTTTATATCTTTAACTTTGCCTGACCATAAATTTGATTGTTAAAAATGAAAAAGTATCTATATAAAAGAGAAAACACTAGGCTAGAAATCTGGCCATTTTATCACTTCCTTAAAATAAATACAGTAACCAGACAAGGAGAATTAACTCTAGGCGCCATTTCTCAAGCCCGCGCGAATGTTAATAGATGAAATAATAAAAGTTTATTGAAAATTTACTGTGTGCTGGGCCCTATGTTAAGTGGATTATTTCATTTACTCTTCACCGTAACCCTATAAGATAGATATTCTTAATATGCCCATTTAACAACGAGGGAACCAAAGATTAGAAAGATTAAGTAGCTTGCCCAAGGACACACCTAATAAGGAGGGAAGCTGGAGTTGGACTCAAGAACTACGATTCCTAAACCAATGCTCTTATCCATTGTGCCATACCATCTCCCTATCCATGAAGCTTGGGGAATTGATGTTTGAATTCTATAAAACTCCAACCCGTGTTTTAATAACATAAATGTTAGTAAGTGTTGCTGAGAACAAATACATACACAAGACCAACATATCTTGGCCAGATGACCAATATGGTATTAAAAACAAAAACAACTATCACCAATAAATAAACCAAAAGCTGCCTAGGCAGCAGAAAACTTCAGATCAACTATAGAGTACATTCAAATTAACAAATATTAGAAAGGTTCCTACATCTATGTATGACATTCTTTAAAAAATTACCAAGCTACCCAAATCAGGTTTCTCGAAATTACATCCTGCCAGTCCATATTTATGATTCAATAAACATGGTGACTGCAACTTAGAAATCATGGTTAAAAATTATTTTAAAAGAAGAATGCTAGGTTGACAGAAGGCATTCTATAACCAACCCAGAACAGGTACCCAGATAAAATTAAAATTTAAAATGCCTTTAAACATAATCCAAATATAACAAATCTCTACAAATACTGAGGAGTGGCTTCTCCCACATGCAAAAAGTAGTTGTCAAACTAACACTCAGTTCAAGGGATTTCAGAGGATTCACAGCCTAACACTTGCTTAACTAACACACATATTATTGTCCTGACAACACACACACACACACACACACACACACACACACACACACACACACACAACAATGCTACTATTTGCTTTCCACAGAGATGTGCACCTGGCCAGAGTCACCATGCATGGATTTCCTTAATGAATGAAGTCACTCTGCAGGCACATTATAGCGGCTCTGCTGGTTAGAAATGTCCCCTGGCTGGTATGTCTCTCCACTATACTGATCACACCTGAGAAGAGAAACTCACCAAAGAAATCCAGGTTCAGAGTAAGTGTTTAACTGCATGAAAAATGATAATTTTCCTACCCTCTATGAAATGTCCAAAGATTGTGTTAATTTGCAAACAACCCATATTATGTGGTGATAATACTGCATTAATCTACATTTCCGTTCAATAAGTCCATCCAGATGCTAGATTTTGATAAATCATCTTTTTATCACTATAATTTCCCTGTATGCTCCTCTATTACTCTTTCAGTTCCCAAAAGAAATGCACTCATTCTTCTTCTTCTGATCACTGCAGAATAGCTCTGTGATCACGTTCATGAACCATCTGCAGAAGTGTAGGCCAAGAGGAGCCAGAATATTGTTAGGACAGCCTTAGTTGGAAACAGAGGTGGGGTTCCAGACCACTCACTTAGACCACGTACCAGGGGTCAAGAGTCAGAGCTGCTCTGGGATTAAGGAATTTTATAGTTACATGTCCTTGTTGGTTAAAGAGAAGCACCTGGGGCCAGCCTCCATTCCTTTTGTCTTGTATGCTTCTGAATATTCTCTTGGATGACATGGTAGGTATTTTTAAATTCTAGGCATTTATGAGCCATTTGCCTGATGTATGAGTGGTAAACTTGGTGGGTAGAGGGGGTCATGCCAAGATACCTAATGGTGCTTATATGCTTCAGTGCTGATGGATAGTCTAAACATGACTAGTGCTCGAAGGAGAAAAACAGACCCTGGAGCCCAAACATACATGCATTGAAAATAATGGTCATGGACTCTTCCTGATTCATGTGACAATTCATTTACCCTCACTTGTGCTGTCCGGTGTGGATGTGATCCTGGTATGTTGGGTGTTTTGGATGGTGCTAGTATTCTGTGATACTGTTCATTTTTGAGATAGGGTTAGGGCTATGTCTTACCTGTTTTCCCTCCCCTTCAGTGGCTACACAGAACCACAAATTCACCCACAATGTTTCTGCCAGCCACATTGATCTTTGACTTCTTAAGTTACCTAATCACATTCTGAAAATGGGGTCCTGACCAATGGTTAACAATTTTCAGGTATAAACTATTGGTACTCTCCAAGATAACCCAACTCAATGAGGGGATTCAGAGTTCAATCACCAATCACTACATCACCTATGACAATCCCTCCAAAGGACAACTCCAAATATTGCAAACATAAAGACTCAGGCTTTAAAAATCAAAAGCAGTTAAGATAGGAGTGCAGTGAGGTCCAAAGGTAAGGAAGCCCTATTCTTTGACATGCTTGTGTCGTTACCTCTGGCAGCCCCAGTGATACACTTGAAAAATTAAATAGCACCACAATTCAGCAGTTTGCCAAGGAGACACTTTAAAAAGGTACAATATGTTGCCAGAGAGAGCGAGCTTTAATAAACACACAATTAAATAATCTCACTAAACATTGCCTGGTCAGATGGCACCCAGCCTACAGAGCCATCTGGCTGAAGAAAGACTCAGAGATTCAATAAAAATGGGAGGGGGGGGGGGCGGAAATACTCAGAGAATCATCAACCTAAAAACCCAGATTCTATGCAGAAAGCCACAAATCTAGGTTCCTAGATATAAATTACTTCATAAAAATATGATTCACAAAACCTGTTTTCCTTCTAGATATTGTTAATATTTCCTTCAATCTCCATAAATTTCTCATTCAGTTCAATTCAACAACAAAAAAATATTATTTTTATCTTTTAAAAAGCAAGAATAGAGAGAGAGAGAGAGAGAGAACGAACAGGCTGGCATGGAGAAGAATTACAATAAGCTAAAATTTCCTTAAAAGAATTGAAACAGATAAGAAGTTAATATCTAACATATATAAGGAACTCCTATAACTCTATAGCAAAAATGCAAATAACCCAACTTGAATAGATATTTCTGCAAAGATGGCATGCAGATGGCCAAAAAAATATATATATGAAAGTGTGTTCAACATCATTAATCATCAGGAAAATGCAAATGAAAACCACAATAAAATATTCTTACACCTCTTGGAATAGCTATTATCCAAAAACAAAAAGATAACAAGTCTTGATGAGGATGCAGAGAAACTGGAACCCTTACACTGTTGGTAAGAATGATGTAAAATGGTGCAGCAACTATAGAAAACAGTATGGAGATTCCTCAAGAAAATAAAAAAATAGAACTACCATATGATCCATCAATCCTACTTCTGGGTATATATCCAAAAGAACTGAAATTAGAATATTAAAAAGAGACATCTGCACTCCCACGTTAGGTGCAGCATTATTCCCATTAGCCAAGATACAGGAGCAACCTAAATGTCCACTGACAAATGAATGGATAAAGAAAATGGGATATATACAGGTAAGGTAAGACATAGCCCTAACCCTATCCCATAATATTCAACCTTTATAAAGGAAATTCTGGCTCTTTCCACCATCCTTCCATAATGGTGTGCATGAATGTCCTGGCTGATGTTCTCAAGAACATCAACAACGCCAAAAAGAGAAGCAAGTACCAGGTTCTTGTTAGGTTGTGCTCCAAAGTTATTATCCATTTTCTGTGATAATGAAGGATGGTTACATTGGCGAATTTGAAATCATGATCAAAGAGCTGGGAAAATTGTTGTGATCCTCATGGGCAGGTTAAACAAGTATGGAGTGATCAGCCCCAGATTTGATATGCTACTCAAAGATCTAGAACAGTGGTTCCCAAACTTATTTGGCCTACAGCCCCCTTTCCAGAAAAAATATTACTCAGCGCCCCCTGGAAATTAATTTTTTTAAAATTTTAATAGCAATTAAACAGAAAGATATATGTATTAATGTTTCTACCTTTTTCGTAAAATATAGTAAAGAAAGGTGTAAATTAGAAACATTGAAGTTTGAAATTATGATGAAACTATTTGAACTCAGAATAGAAAGGTAATACAAAAAAAGTTAAAACAAATGCACCTGTGGCCATCACCACCCCCCTGGATCGCTGCAGCGCCCACCAGGGGGCGGTAGCGCCCACTTTGGGAATCACTGATCTAGAAAAATGGAAGAACAACCTGCTTTCATCCTATCAATTTGGTTTCATTACACTGACAACCTCCGCAGGCATCATGGACCATGAAGAAGCAAAAACACACAGGAGAGAAAATCCTGGGATTCTTTTTCTAGGGATATAATGTGCATATACAAATAAAATGCCTCAGTGGCCAAAAAGGAAATCCTGCCAAATGTGACAACATTGATTAACCTTGAGGACATTAGGCCAAGTCAAATAAGCCAGTCACAGAAGGACAAATGTTGCATGATTCCACTTATATAAAGTATCTAAAATAGTCAAATTCATAGAATCGAAGAGTGGAATTGGTGGATGCCAAGGGTTGAGGGGAGGAAAAATTAGAGAGGTACTGTTTAATGGGTATAAGGTTTCAATTATGCAAGATGAATCACTTGTACAGGTACATTGTACAATGTAGTATAACACAATATGGTAACATGTGCGCTTAAAAAAATTGAAGAGCCTAGATCTCATGGTAAGTATTTTTACCACACCCTCAAAAGAAGAGGCACAAGAAAACTTTTGGAGGTGATGAATATGTCTTATTACCTTGATTATGGTGATGGTTTTTATAGATGTATACATATGTCTAAACTCATCAAATTGTATACATTAAATAAATATATGCAGTTTTTGTATATCAATTATACCTCAATAAAGCTGCTTAAAAGAAAAGAAAGGAAAATAATTGAAACAAACCATTCATATGACTTAAGTCACCAATCAGATATTAGTGTATGTAAATATCTCCCTCAAGTAGATACTCAACCTTCCTTAGAATTGGTGATTAATTGGTGTAATCATACAATTCCTTAGAAATGGAATGGGGAGGGTTGGAGGCGGGGTGGTAAGAGATCAACCGAAAGACTTGTATACAAGCATATAAGCATAACCAATGGACACAAGACACTGGGGTAAGGGAGGCCAGGGGAAGGTCAAGGGGAGAAAGAGAAAAAAAGGAGACATATGTAATAATCTTTGTAATACTTTAAGCAATAAAACAAAATTAAAAAAAGAAAGAAAGAAATGGAATCCCATAGTTTATAGAATCTCACTTCAACCAACCAGAAGGTCTCTGTGGTGGTGACCTCTCCTCACCTCTGTACAAAGCATTCTAATTCAGTCCACAGGCAATCAAGCTTATGCAGCTAAAAAGGATTACCTTCTCTTTCTTGTTCCTTCTCCTCCAGCCATTTCCGTGCTAATTAGTAATGCTCTGAAAGAAGCTAGGTCAGAGAAAAAACAAGCCAATGAATTGTGCTCTTTCATTTGATGAGTAGCATGCTATATGGCAGATATTTTGGAAAAAGAATATAATCAAAATTAATCTGTTGCTTCAAAGATGTCACATTTAACAATGAGAGCACAAAGATTTAAAGATAAACATATGAAAATGTTTAAACATATGAGATTTTAAGAATAAACATGGAAATTTTTTCATTTTTCTGCATAAGAATTGTGTGTCACCTCTAAAAAAGTCTCAAATCATTTAAATACTGTTTAAAAATCTTTGAAACAAAGAATTTTAGTAGGAACCACTTGATAAAAATGCAACATCATCCAATTAGTTTGCAAGAACAATTTAATGACATGAGGGGAGATAGAAAGGCACTAGCTGAATTTCAATAAAAACCTTTGCATAATTAATGAGTGAATAAAAAAAACAAACACCTGAGCATCCTGATTTAGAAAGTGCAGTCAATGATACCCTTCCTCATATGATAGACAGATTGTTGTGAGGCATATAGTTCAGCCATCAGATCAATTAAATGCATGAATTTAAAAATGAATGACACCTTCAAATTGCTTTATCACAAAATAAGAAACCAAGATTTTTTTAAAATAAAGAAGCATATTTAATCACATTGCTGTCACCGGTAGCAAAAAAAAAAAGGACTGATGGTGATATACTATCACAAAGGTTAGAAATACCTACTGGTTAGGAGTACCAATTGGGTTTGAGTACTGAATGACCCCTGGGATAGATATTTAATCTCTCTGATTATCAATTTCCTTTTCTGAAAATTCTGAATATTAAAAATACATGCCACATATGATTATTGTAAAGGTTAAATAAGATTAAAATGAATAGACATTTAAATAACTTTATATAATAAAGAATATTATGTAATAAACTGTATATGTTACTATTATATTAACAATTATTATAACTATGTTACATTAATAGCTATTATAACAATATCATATAACTTTATATAATAAAGAATATTATGTAATAAACTGTATATGTTACTATTATATTAACAATTATTATAACTATGTTACATTAATAGCTATTATAACAATATCATATAACTTTATATAATAAAGAATATTATGTAATAAACTGTATATGTTACTATTATATTAACAATTATTATAACTATGTTACATTAATAGCTATTATAACAATATCATATAACTTTATATAATAATAATATAATGCAAGTCATTTATGTAACTTTAAAATATTCCAGCAGCCTCATTAAAAAAATAGGTTAAACTAATTTCAATAACATATTTTATTTAACCTTATATCTCCAAAATATTATTCTTTCAATATGTGGTACTGGTCATACTTCAAGTGATCAGTAACTACATGCAACTAGGGGCTACCATATTGGCTGGTGCAGGTCTAGAATAGAATAAACATGTATAATGGCCATTATTTGAATTTTTTTTTTTAGTAATATAATTCTCAAGACAACAGACATCCTCATATTCAATGCAAATCCAAAACATATTACTAAACCAAATATAATAGCATTATCATTGCCATGTCTCTTCTAGAATCTTGGAAATGGCCTTATTTTTGTTGTTTGAAAATCATAAAGAATCCAGTTGACCTTAAGAGATTGAATCATAGGCCATGTGATCAGTCTATACAAAATCACTTCTTGTATAGTTACCCAAAACATGAAATGAATGCAAGAGAAAATGTACATTTAAACTTAGAAATTTAATAAGAAAAACAGACTTTGTAAATAGAGAAAAGAAAAACAACACATATTGAACAATTCATTCAGAGCCATTGACTGACATTTACTATGCTCTAGTAAATCCAGAATATGCCCTATCATAAAGAGTACAAGTGTGTACTATATCTTGGGTGGAGAAAGGTGATAAAAATAAGAAAATAAAAATCTGGAAGTAAAATTATCCAAGTCTAATGCCTTTTAGTAAATGAACATTAAAAAAATATTATGGAAAACATTTAATCCCATTTTTTCCAATCATTTTCACTTTAAAATGTTTACTTTTCCTTTACTTTAATGCTGTTGTAAATAAGGGTGTCACATCTCAACAAAAAAAACATCTTAACAAATACAGACAAAACACTTAATAAGTATCTAACGTAGTTAATAATCATTGATAATATATTAATAAATTAATAATTTGTTAATTAACTGAGTAAACACCTAATAAATCATATTAGTGAGTATGTGAAAAATATTGATGGGTTTTTTAAATTATTTGTCTACATAACTGATCAGCAATTGAAATCTAATCTTACAAAATAGCTTTCTGAGCTTAAGGCTATCTCAAATGTGATTTATTAGCATTAGACTGAATTTTAGGACTGAATTTACCTCTAATTACCTTTAAAGTCTATTTGCACAGCAGTTTGATTTACAAAGATTCACATCCTCAATTTGTATTACATATAGAACAGAACTCTACACATTCCATCAAGAATTCCTACGGAGTCATAGTAGGTATAAATATGCCATCTTTAAATGGAACCTGGGACACTGATTGATCTTGTACCACTGCAAGGTATTAAAGTGATTTAAACTGGAAGGCAAAGAAATCAGATGGATGAATTCGGCAATGGTTCCCAAAATGTGGCCCACAAAGCTCGGGGGGGGGGGGCGGTTCTCAAGACTTTGGGGGTGGTCAAAATTATTTTCAAAGTAATAGTAAGGCATTTATTACCTTTTCACTCTCATTCTTTTAAGAGTGTACAGTGGAGTTTTCCGGAGGCTTCATGATGAGTGATGACATCACTGGTCTAATGGCTCTTAGAGTGTGCCTGTGTTTTTGTGTTTTAAATCTTTCTCAAAAAGTTGGGGCCGTCAACAAATGTTAAGAATGCAAAAGCTGGATGAGACCAAAAGGTTTGAGAACGTTTGAATTAAAGGTTTCACCCCAACTGTACTGAATGAAACAGGGAGAGGGGGGTTGTTGAAACAGAAGGCTCATTTGCATCACAGGTGAATGATGACAGTGGCATGGAACAAGGCTTAAAGTAGGAATAGAGAAAAGGGGATTCGAATCAGATATGTTGAGGAGGTAGAATCAAAATGATTTGGTAATTAATTAAATGTAGGGCATGAGGAAAAGGTCAAGAAGAACACTCAGATTCTGGCTTTGAATGTCGAGCCTCACAGATAGAGGCAACCCAGAGGAGTTGTCAGGAGTAGGATGAATATATCTGTGGGTGTGTTTTGCATCTATTTGGTCATGTCCAAAGATGAGTCTATGTGAGACTAGAGGGCAGCAGAGTTTAGACCTAGAAATGGACAGTTAATACCCTCAGCATGTAGGTGGTAACTGAGGTCTTTAAAGGAGATGAGGTCATCGCCAGAGAATGTGGAGCGAGGAAGAGAGCAGGACTTGGAAGAGAACAGGAGTAGGCAAAAGAGGAGGAACCTTTGAAGGAGAAGAAAAAGCAGCACCCTGTAAATGCACTACCAGGAATATAAGGCAAGAGTGTTTTCGGCCCAGTTGATGTGATTCAGTGGTTGAGCATGGACCTACGAACCAGGAGGTCATGGTTCCATCCCCAGTAGGGAGGGTGCAGGAAGCAGCCGATCAATTATTCTCTCTCATCATTGATGCTTCTATCTCTCTCTCCCTCTCCCTTCTTCTCTGAAATCAATATACATACATATTTTAAAAAGAGTGTTTTAGGAAGAAGGCATGAGTCAACTTTGCAAAACATTGCTGAGGGAGTCTTTCAGTTCCTGACAAGATGGTAAATCAAACCTGGTTGCTGACTTCCTTCCCCCAAATCAACATTGGAGAAACTATAGGCACTGCAGCGGTTCTCAACCTGTGGGTCGCGACCCCTTTGGGGGTCGAACGACCCTTTCACAAGGGTTGCCTAAGACCATCGGAAAACACATATATCATTACATATTGTTTTTGTGATTAATCACTATGCTTTAATTATGTTCAATTTGTAACAATGAAAATACATCCTGCATATCAGATATTTACATTACGATTCATACATTAGGAAGGTTGAGAACCACCGCACTAGAGGATGCAGAGACAGAAGGTACCAGTAACATAAAAACTGAGGAACACCTGGGAAAGCCCAGGCTGTCATGAATCAGCAAGGTCAAGTTCAGTCTGGTGCAATGGGAGAGCAGGCTGAGGCAGGGCTTTTAAATTCCGCTCTAGTGGCCACCTAGCACTGCCACAGAAGATCACAAAACAGTAGCAGTAGCCTGTTCTCATGGTACAATGATCAGACAGCCCAAACAAAGCCCAGTGGGGCAGGGAGCTGGATGATAGCAGTGAGGCTGACTGACCCCTAGGACATTTATTCCTCCACCTCTTCTCCCCTTCAAATCTCTAGGTCCAGAAGACCACAATCCAAGGCAATTGACATGATAATGAAATGTAAGACACGAAAAAACTCTAAAAGCCTTGTAGAAAGAAAGAGCTTATCATCTATCTCCAAAGGGATAATAATCTGAATGAAATCCTATCTCTCAATAGAAAAATTAGACACAAAAAATAATATGGTAATATTTTAAGACATCAAAGGGGAAAACTTTGAACTTACAATTTTATGCGCAACAAATTATTATATACATGTGACGGTGAAATAAATATACTCTGTCAGGCTTACAAGGTCTCAGAAACTTTGTCATGTGATCTACTTTGGAAACATTATTAGAGGAAGTGCTTAAAAGAGACGATAAATAAATTCAGGAGAATCCAGAAAGAGATACAGTTAATAAGAACGATCAAAGAAATTAGAATAGTGTAAAAAAAAAAAAAAAAAAAAAAAAAAAAAAAAAAAACAAGGACCAAAGAAACAGAAAAATATGCCTCAAAACTGTTTAGTTCTAGATACCAGTAGATGTCATGAGGGTGTGGGGCACTGGGGCTAAAGGATGCAAAAGTCTCATTGGGGAAACATGTAGATGATGCTAAATTAGGAGTTCAATAACAATGAATAAAATAAGAATGCACAATTATGGCAGAGAGGCCAAGAGAAAGTCTGAAAAGTGTCCACTGAAGGAGGTTATTCTTGATTGGTACAAAAATTAATTTAAGAAATTAGTCAGAATTAAAGCCAGAAGCAATAGATTTAGGAGTGAGAGACAAAGAAATGTCATTATGTGGCACATAACTGTACATACATTTCATTTAAGCTTCAAAACAACCCTGCTTTGTATTATTATCCTACCTGATAGATAAGGAAAAGAAAAACAAAATAATTTGCCTGAGTTGCATTGCTTAAGCCCAAGCAGCACTGCTGAGAGTCTAACCATTTTTGTAAGAAATAATGAAGTATTGACAGATAGATCACTAAGTGAGTATCCCTGGATCTTTCTCTGGAGCTTTATTTTTTAAAATATGTTTTTATTGATTTTAGACAGAAAGGAAGGGAGAGGAAGAGAGGGAAACATGGATGAGAGAGAAACATGATCACCCCCTACTGAAGATTGAGCCTGCAACCTGGGCATGTGCCCTAACTGGGAAATGAACCAGAGACCTAGTATATGGGACGATGCTCAACAACTGAGCCACAACAGCTGGGCGCTCTGGACCTTTAAATGGCTGTTGCTCTGCTCTGGTATTTTCTATGCTATTTTGTTTGTTAGCATTGGATTTTGTGTGTGTGTGTTTTGTTGTTGTTGTTTTTTGGTTTACGTCACACAGGGATGGTTAACTCCTAGCTGGGAGAGCAAATCTATTTCAGAGTGCCTAGTAGGACTATGAAGGGAAAACTTTGATCCCCTGGCTGTTTCAGAGGGCACTTCTTGTTGGCTTCAGAAAGCTGAGGAAAGAAGACCCTGGGAGCACATTAATAAGGGATGACAACTATTTCTATAGGAAAGAGTGAAACCTTGCCCCCCCTCTTATGTACGATAGAACATGAAGTATTTTAATACGTACTCCCATATAAAAATAACCTAGACTGCTATTTTTAAATATGGCAGATTACTTCTCATGAGTTAATTTTTAAATGTTGTCCACCAGCAATTTCATCAACAAAAGCATATATCTCTAAATAAAGTGAGAAATACTTGGGCTTGAGGTAGAAGCTCTGTGAAGATTTGATTAAATGCAAATTTAGATTCAACATTAATCAGATAATATAATCAGGACAGTAATTGTTACTATGTCAACTAAATTGTCAAACCTGAACAGCAAGTGCTTACATTTATTATCTCCCAAGTCATCAAGAATATTCAGTTGTTCTCAACCTCGCTGGTGTGGCTCAGTTGGTTGGAGCATTGTCCCATACATCAAAAGGTGGTGGGTTCGATCTCCAATACAGGTACGTGCAGGAGGCAACCAGTCAAACTTTCTCGCTCTCGCTCTATTTCCCCTCCTCTCTCTAAAATCAACTTTAAAATTTCTTTTTAAAAAAAATATATTTTATTGATATTTTACAGAGAGGAAGGGAGAGGGATAGAGAGTTAGAAGCATCGATGAGAGAGAAACATTGATCAGCTGCCTCCTGCACACTCCCCATTGGGGAAGTGCCCGCAACCAAGGTACATGCCCTTGGCCAGAATCGAACCTGGGACCTTTTAGTCCGCAGGCCGACACTCTATCCACTGAGCCAAAGCGGTTAGGGCTAAAATTTCTTTAACTAATCAAAAAGAAGATTCAATTGTTCTCATCTCTGAAAAACAGGATATTAACTACCAGAAAATTTGCTTAGATGATAGCATGAGTTCTTGGATATGGTGAAACAATTAAATTAATGATTATTATCTGACCATGTTCTCATACATGAATAATTGTTCTGTTAGTCTCTTTTAAATGAGGAAAACTTGATAGTATGGGACCACACTACCAGATTATCCTATATAATAAAAGGTAATATGCAAATTGACCCTCACACCCTCACAAGATGGCTGCCTATGACCAGGCCAGCCAGGGGGATTAGTGGGGGATGACCAAACGACTGAGCAAGCAGGCTGCATAGGGCGGCCAGGCCGGCGGGGGGGCCATGAGTGGCAACCATGGCTGCCTATGACCAGGCCAGCAGGGGCTTAGTGAGGGACAACCAAATGACTGAACAGCAGGCTGTGTGGGGTGACCAGGCTAGCAGGGGGGGCAGTAAGAGGCAACCAGGCCAGCGGGGGGGGGGGGGTCAGTTAGGGGCGACCAGGCCAGCAGGAGGGATACAGTTGGGGGTGACCAGGATGGCAGGGGGGCAGTGAGGGGTGACTAGGTCGGCGAGGAGGCAGTTGGGGGCAACCAGGCAGGCAGGCAAGTGATTAGGAGCCAGTGGTCCAGGATTGTGAGAAGGATCCCGGATTGGAGAGGGTGCAGGCTTGGCTGAGGGCCCCCCCACCCCGTGCATGAATTTCGTGCATGGGGCCTCTAGTATATGTAGATAGATAGATATACACCTAAGCAACCGTTATGATGGAACGACTGGAACAACTGGTCGCTAGGATGTGCACTGACCACCAGGGAGCAAACACTCAACACAGGAGCTGCCCCCAGCCTGCAGGCGCCAATTGCCGATGAGGCCTGCTGGCCAACCTCCCGAACCCTCCCCTCGGCCAGGCCCCGGGCTGGGACAGGAAACCAGGGGTGGATGGTAGTGGACATGGGCGGCGAGGGAAGGAGGGGGGGAGGGGGGAGACAGGGAACTGCACAGTGGCAGTGCATGGGCATCAAGGGAAGGAGACAGTGGGGAGGCGGGGAACATGATCAGCATTGATCGCCGGCCAGGCCTAGGGACCCCACCCTTGCATGAATTTCATGCACTGGGCCTCTAGTTTTAACATAATTTTGGACAGACATCTACAAAATCATTTAGGATTCTATTAGGCAAAGGCAGTATGATATGAGTGCAGTTCTAAGTGGCTAAATGACCATTTAAATACTAAGTGAAAAAAGTGAAATGTTACCATTACCTACCCGATGCATTGTGACACTGAGGTATTACCTACTTTATTGGAATAGCAATTTCCATCCATTTTAATTAGACAAGTTCTATCCTGGCATATGTTATATAATCTCAGATTTCATATTTTCCAGAAGCAATTGGGACTGCTGGGGATAGTTCTCATTTCTAATGTTCATCACAGGAAAAATGGATATATGAGGTGTTTCAAGTTGCAATTGCTTGAACTGAACAATCCAAGCTACTTTGTTCATGACCCTGAGTATAAAAATGTCAAGTACCCGAAGAACTAGACAATTTGAATTTGAAATAGGGTTTAGAACTTTAGATTTCACATAAGCCACTGGTCTGCTCATAACTCCGGATGAAGACAGCAAAACTATTTTAACTTCCAGCAAAGGAAACCACTCATGTGGACCAAATCAGCCAGGGAACAAGCCAGGCTTCATCAGTACAAAGCCTAGTCATAGAATTTTTTTTGGATATGTGGTTTGCTTCTTTCAAATTCACATAGTAATTTAAAAATACATGTTGACAAAACATTTTCAAGCAAAGACTCTGCCAGCTGTTCTTTAAAGAATGATCTGACACTGGCACCATCCACTGTTATATAAATAATTAAGAGATTTTTTAATTGCTTCCTTTAGGAAGCAGAGGGAAGCTTTATGATTGCTTCACCTGTTAATTTCGTCACAGACTCTTCTACCTAGATCGTTTAGCGTAGGCTGGAATATATTTTGGAATAATAAGATTTCACTCATCTACAAAGTCAGCTTTTCAAGTTCACAGAGGTTTCATTTGAGAACTGGACTGATCTCCTTGAAGATATTTTCCTCCCTTCCTCCCTTATTCCACTTTGCCTTCCATCACTCCATAAACATCACTGAGCGTTGACAATGGACAAGTCTCTGCTGGATGTAACTAGACTCTTAACACCTTGAGATACAATGTCTTTGAGTCCCTAGAACTTAGCACAGTATGCAGAACACATTAGGTACTCTACAAATGTTTACTAATTACTCACTAATTCAGTTTATTCAATAAACATTTTTGAATGTTTATTATGTGTCCCACATTGGGCTAGGGGTGCTGGGCTGGCAGTAATGAATAATACACAATTCCTCTTCTCTCAAGAAAGGGGGTGGCTGGGCTGGCAGTGAGAGTAATGAATAATACACAATTCCTCTTCTCTCAAGAAACCATACCTAGTAAAGGAGAAAGACCATATAGATAATTATGAAGCACTGTGGAAGGTCAATGCTAAGACATTCCTCGAAGAGCATTTTTTCAACCCAGGAATGTAAATAAAAGCATGAGGTTGGTCCAAACAATAAAGTATGTCTTAATGAAATAAAATTCTTAATAAAACATATATAAGATAGAGAACTATCAGAACAAAGTTACACATGGCACACACATTTTCAAAACCTCTGATCTGCTCTTAATGTGGTAAAAATTGACTTCATTTTTTTAAGAGCTTCCCTATGTTTTGGAACACAGTGTAGAACACTAGAATAAAACTTTCACATATAAATCAACCTAAGATATGTCAATCCTTAACAAGCAAGAAGAATTAAAATCCCGCCATACACTAAAAAAAAATGCTTAAATGGTCACTGTAGGAAACGCCTTGCCAATAAACCAGAAGATAGCCTCATGCCACCCGGCATCAGCAGTGGAATGGACACATCTGACACCACTCCATGGGCGTTAAGCTACAGCTCTGCCGCTGCTAACAGAAGTAATAGATAGTGTTGACGGAACAACAGTTCAAATGACACGGGAGCCTCCCTGCAATTTATCTTCTATGTATAACAGTTCATTTTAAGAGTATTCGGCCCAATATAAGGGAGAGCTGAGAAAGGATAAGAACCTATCTATTTTTTAAGTAAAAGGTAAAATGCAAAGATGAAAGAAATACTTCATTTAGTCCTCTCTCTCAAAAAGCTTCAGAAACACTGTCTAGGAAATAATTTCACCCAATCATCTCCTCATGGAGTTAAGAAAATGCCTCAGGTATTCCCACCTGTAAAAATAAAAATATAATTTCACCACTGAAAATAAAAAATAACAATCTAATGAATCACATACAGATGTGATATTAGAACTAAGAGGAAGTTGGATCTTCAAGAAACGTATTTCAGCTGAAACTGTTCGTTTGTTTCTCCTTTTTCTTTCATTTCTTGTCCCGTCTTTCCTTTTAGGTGACAACAGGAATAACCACAGTTGTCTGTCTAATCATCATCATAATGGTATTAATAAGATCTAATATTTATTGAGCACCTAGAATGTGCCAGGCAGTACTATATTAAGAGCTTGCTCAGAAAAACTAAAGATCACAAAGCTACTACACGTTGACCTGTTAGGTTAACCAATATTTGAATTTGTTGTTGGAGGGTGGGGAGGGGCCTGCCATGTATTTATTTAGTTAGTCTGTACTTTTATCATCTGTCTTTGGTCTTACATAGCCTCCTCAGTGAGCATTTCTGAAATGAATTGAAAGGCTGTCTAGCTCTGGTGTGGATCCTATAAGAGCTCTTCTGTGCCTCAGTAGAAGGCCTTTCTTCTTTCTGCACCTTCATTCAGCAGCACTTCTGTGAATTACAAAAGACAGTTTTCTCATTTCCCAGCAAAAGTACCCTGAGCCAAGTGGGGCTCTGCTGCCTCCCTCACAGCAAGTGCCTATCAAGAGACAGCTAAGTCAGAAAACCAATTTTATTGTAATAATAGCAGTAAATCACATACTTGGTAAAGTAGTTACAGTTTAAAGAAACTTAATATGAAACACACTATAAATCATAGTCTGCCTCCCCCCCCCTTTTTTTTAAGGAGTGGAGGATTTATAAGATAATTTCCTGTCTAAAGCACTAATTGGGTGTGGTTTTTTTTAACTATGTTCTGTTCTAGGAGAGGACATGAGGACACTAGGGTGTATCATATCACACTTTAATAACAAAGCTAAAGTCCAGCCCTGGCCATTCCCTTTCCACATAGACCAATCCTCTGCAGGCTATTTTTCTTTCTCCCCACCTCCCAGCTTCTTTGAAATACAATTGATGTATAATATACCATTGTGTAAGTTTCAGATATGCAATGTAGTGATTATACATGTGTATTGCAATAAAATTCGTTAACATATGCCCTGGCTGATGTAGCTCAGTTGGTTGGAGCATGATCCCATGCACTGAAGGGTCACAGGTTCAATTCCCCATCAGGGTACATGCCCAGGGTTCCAGGTTCCATCCCCAGTGGGGGTGCAGGCAGGAGGCAACTGAACAATGTTTCTCTTTCACATCAATGTTCTCTCTCTTCCTCTCTTTCCCTCTCCCTTCCTTAATCGCTAAAATCAATGAATGGCCTGTCTTTGAATGAGTGGAGGGAGGCAATGGGGGAAAAACAGGGGACATCTGTAATACTTTCAACAATAAGGATAAATTTTGTAAAAAAAATTAAAAATAGATTACTTAATATATCCATCACCTCACAGAGTTATAATTTTTCTATGTGTGTGATCAGAACTTTTAAAATCTACTCTCTTAGCAACTTTCAATCATAAAATACGTATTATTAACTTTAGCCACCATGCTGTACATTACATCCCCGGAACTTATTCATCTTATAACTGAAAGTCTGTATCCTTCGACCAGCCTCTCCCAATCTACCACACCCCTCCATCTTTGGCAAACACCAGTTTGTTCTGTTTCTATGTGTTTGGTTTTTTAGATTGCACATATCAGTGAGATCATACAGTGTCTGACTTATTTCACTTACCTAGTGAATAATGCTTTCAAAGTTTATCCATGATGTTGCAAATGATCCAAGTGGTATTTACTGACCCATGACAGTGTGTCCCCAGTACAAGCTGCACTGTCCAGTGCTTGGTGGCAGTGGACACCTTTACTCCTCATGCTCGTGGCTGATGGGGACCTTGTTTGGAGGTCTCTAGCCAACTATCGCCCTCCTGGAAATTCTAGATGCTATCTAATGTCCTTTAATAATTCTTTTTCTACTTAAGTCAACTATATTTCTATTGCTTTCCACCAATAATACTAAACAACTATTTAAAGGTACAAAAATATTTATGTACTTATGGGTTTTGATAAATGTATAATAACATATAACCACCCTTATGGTATCATGCAGAATTAATTCACTGTCTTAAAAATCCCTCTGTTCTACCTGTCAATGTCTCTCTTCCCCCCAACCCCTGGCAATCACTAATCTGTTTTACTGTCTCCATAGTTTTGCCTTTTCCAGAATGTCATATAGTTGGAATCATACAGTACGTAGCCTCTTCAGATTAACTTCTTTCCCTTAGAAATATGCATTTAAGTTCCCGCCATGTCTTTTCTAGGCTTGAGAGCATTTCTTTGTATCATTGAATAATATTCTATTATCTGGAGGTACCATAATTTATCTATTCATCTATTGAAGGACAAATGTACAACACAAAGAGTAAACCCCACTGAATACTGTGGACTTTAGTTAATAACAATGTATTAGACCATCAATTGTAACAAACGTGTCACACTAATGCAAGATGTTAATAGAGGAGACTATGTGTGGGGCAGGTGGAGGGAGGGAGGGATATGGGAATTTACTTTATGTCAACTCTTCTGTAAACCTAAACGTTTTCCCAAAACAATCTATGAATTTAAAAATCTATATATGTAAAAAAGTAACATTTAAAAATATATATTTATGTGTCACATTAAATGAAAAAGACAGACTAAAAAATGGGATGTGTTTTGTGATTGTAAGCATGTGAAAATATATATGTAGGGAACCAAGAACTGGAAAGTAACATTAGAAAAATATTGTATAGGGGTTGGGGTGAGGGCATAGCTGTGGCTTATTATTTTTTTATAATTGTCTTTCGTATCATTATATAACTTTTCCAATTTTCAAAAATTCCACAAGAGGTGAGAAGGAAAGAAACAATGACCCAAGGTCTGCCTCCCTTATAATAATATAATTTATTTTCTTAGTAGGAATTTCAAAATAGTGTTTAGTGATAAAGAATCCATCTAGCACAGTGGTTCTCAACCTTCTGGCCCTTTAAATACAGTTCCTCATGTTGTGACCCAACCATAAAATTATTTTCGTTGCTACTTCATAACTGTAATGTTGCTACTGTTATGAATCATAATGTAAATATCTGATATGCAGG
>NW_005356259.1:2265034-2272895 GCF_000412655.1 Myotis brandtii
ACGCCCTTGCACAAGATGGCCCCCATGTGGTCACAAGATGGCTGGCAGGGGAGGGCAGTTAGGGGCCACCAGGCCAGCAGGGGAGGGCAGTTAGGGGCTACAAGGCCAGCAGGAGAGAATAGTTGGGGGCGACCAGGTTGGCAGGGGAGGGTAGTTGGGGGCGATCGGGCCAGCAGGGGAGCAGTTAGGCATTGATCAGACTGGCAGGCAGAAGCAGTTAGGGGCAATCAGGCAGGCAGGCTAGTGGTTGGGAGCCAGCCATCCCAGATTGTGAGAGGGATGTCCCAGATTGGAGAGGGTGCGGGCTGGGCTGAGGGACACCACCCCCCCCCCAACCCCCCTGCACAAATTTCATGCACCGGGCCTCTAGTATATAGATAGATAGATAGGTAGATAGATAGATATGAAGCATCATTCACAGAATCATTTAGAGTAATAGCTGCTCAACCAAGTTTTCAGGCAGAAATTGTATCTTAACTATTTTGGTGTTAGTACATAGCACAGGTATCACAAACAAAACATGCTTAACACATATTTGTTGTTAAATGACTAAATTATTGATAATTGCGTGAGTAAGCAAGTGTCCTTGATATAGGATTAAGAACTTATCCTCCCACTTTTCTGTTTTTATCTCCATTTTCTAGGCTCTGCTCAAACCAACACCAGTTGATGATTAAAAAAAAAAAAGTTATGCTCTTAAATCAATTTCTGTACTCATTGTTTTTTCAGCATGATCTCAATTATATGCTAATCAGAATTCACGTTTACTGATAGCATAACTATATGGGGCAATGTGTTTTCTTCTCCGGCTGACCTGTGAACGAATGCTAGCTACCAGTGAATCCAAACACACCCTGAACAATGCCATTATTAAACATTGAAAACACACTCATTTGGAATGATGGATAAAATTTTTAGATAGCAACATTCTCTGAATTTGTCAGAGTTCTTTTGAAATCAGTAAGAGATTTCAACCCTTAAAACTGAACTGATAAGATGGCTGGGTTGGCAGCATGAAATTGAGTGCAATGAGCCTGTTTTGGATCACTGCTTGGCTGCTAAGGTCAATAAGACCTTGTTTGTGCCATCTACAGTTTGTGCATAAATCTAACAGCATAAACAGATACTCCAGCCAATTTACATTCTCAACAGCAACTCTGCATTTACAAGTTGTTTCTGTCTTCCGAATGGGGGGGGGAGAACAATTTAATTGATTGCACAGTGTCTCCCTTACAATTTTCTTTAAAATATCAGGACAGCTGTGTTTTGTTTCAGAATTCCCTGCCCTCAGATCTGGGCACAGTCTCATGATGCTCAGAATATAGCGGCTCCTAAGAAAATTTATGAAATGCCTAACAATGTTCTCCTTTTGCAGGATCCTGTCAATACTCCACAAAGAAATTCTTCTGCTAGGGCTCCTGAAAAACTCACCAGCTGCAATTTCCTCTTATTCCTGAAGCTCTGTATGTTTCTTAAAAAGCAAAAGGGAAATTCTAATTAAGAGCATATTTTTACATGGATGAAATATGAAAGCCGGTGTGACTGCCGGTTAATCATTTTCAGTATAACTTTGATTCTCCTTCTGCTATTCACACTAAATGCCAACGAACAGGTTTCAAAGAAAAATTAAACTTGGTGTAACACAGTTCTTTTTCACTGAAATCATAAAGAAATATAGTGCCATATCAAGAAGAGACGAAGGCATTCACTTAAATATTCCATCTCTACTGCAATATTGTATTTTTTAAAAGTCTGTCTTTTCTAATGAACAGAAACTTTTATATTTATAAATCACTTTTTCTACAGCAAAGAAATTATTCTGGCCAGTGGGTCCAATAGAAAGTAAAAACGGGGTTCCTGGCAAACACACACACACACCACAAAAACAAAACACAGGTGATCCCATATATTGGAAGCTTTGCCTGGTGTTTGACTGTGATGGGACTAGAGAGGAGCCATAAACAATGACCTTAGGATACACAAAACCATGAGAGATGGCATTTCTATTAGACCACACTACCCAGAGAGGTTCTCTTAGAACAGGAGCACTGTGGTTCTGCAGCCAAACCACCTGGGTTCCAATTTCCCCTCTACCTCCGACGGACCTTGTGACCGTGGGCAAGTTATCTTACTGCTCTGTGTCTTAGTTTCTTCATCCTCTCAATGGTGGGGATTCAGAGAAGCAGAACCACAGGCACACCCTAGGCCAGCCGTGGGCAAACTACGGCCCGCCCTTCTTCATCCTCTCAATGGGAGGATACAGAGAAGCAGAACCACAGGCACACCCTAGGCAAACACAAACAAGGTGGGAATGTGATGCCTGCATCGCAGCCTTTTGTCAACGTTGGTTTAATGATACCAAATTCATTTGAGGGAAGAAGCAGGTCAGTACCGCCTGGGGGGTCTCATTCTGTTGGCTGATGCTAGCCACCAACCTGTCTGGTCTGATGGGAAAGAAATTTGCAGGTGGCAATAAGCCAGAACCTATCTTTCTCCCTCCCTTTGCCTAAAATAGTATTTCTAAGCCAGTAGTTGATTGAAAAGAGACCAGCAGCTACTATTTCTTCCTCTAAGTTTGCAGGAAGTAAAGCAAGTCAAGAGCAGGTTTGCAATCCATTCTCTTCCTTTCCTGTGTATGACAAGCATGTCAAATTCACGAGGCATGTGGCCCACTGGCCGCCAGTTTGACATGCTTGGCATATAAATAATGAGGTGGACTGGGAGGGGATGGAGAACTTGGGAAAGAAAGAAGGCAAGTGACTCATTCAAATGTCTTTGTTAAAATGCTAATAACATACTTCTGGCAAACAACTAATGATATTTACTAGTGGAAGAGTCCTTGTCTATAGAATGCTTTAGTAGAATCCTAGCTGTTCTAGCTAGGATTGCTTATGGTAAACACATCTAGAATCTATAAATTTATGGGACATAAAATAGAAAATGTCACATAAGCTATGGAACTAACTCTCTAGCATGAAATGGAGATTCTCCTGTGTTAATCTTGGCCCAGAGTACACCCTGCCGCAGCAAGAAAGGAAACAGAGCAATGTGGCCAGTCCTAGACCACGCTCTGGTTTGCCTATCCCCTGCAGTTCCTGTACCCTTAAAATTGTTAGTGAAGCTTGACATTGGATCAGATCTTTACAATGTCTGAGTATTTCTTTATCTGGTGTTTTGTGTTATCTAGGCTTATTTTGAGCAATTCTAGTTTCATTTGCTCCCTCTTTGTGATTATCGTCTGAAAGCAGCTATACCCAGGGAAGCAGGGGAGTGGAGTGGATTGGTAGAGACCCGGGGCTTTGGGTGTGACTCTCCCACTCACTGTTTGCAAAGCTGCGGGCAAGTTGTTTAATGTCTTCACTTTAGCCTCCTCACTTGTCAGCTGGAGAGAGCCATGGCCCCTCAGGGATTGCTGAGAGGATTAAATGAACAGTATAGTGTATATAAAGCACTTCTCACTGTTTAAAACTACAGTAAACACTCACTAAATTACAGCTCCTGTTAAAATTAAGGAGAGATCTTACTGAATGTTAGATTAGTGCCTTTTGCTGGTAGACAAGAGTGGGGGGAGGGGGAGTAAAATGAGAAAGATCTTATTCTTTCACCTTAATTTTATGCCAATGGGAGAGAGACCAAGATGGCGGCATAGGTAAACACCGGAGACTGCTGCCGCAAACAACCACTTCAAAAATACAACTAAAAGACGGAACGGACATCACCCAGAACCACAGGAAGGCTGGCTGAGGAGAGACTCTTCAACTAGAAGGAAAAATAACAGCACACCGAGGCTCAGAGGAGGCGCAGTGTGGAAAAAACTCAGGTGCGGAGGTGCGCGCGCAAAGCGGGCTGGTGGCTGAGAGCGCGGTTGTCGTTTTCGGTCAGGGGGGAGTCTCAGACTCTGAGCTCCAGATACGGGCGAATCGCTGGGGACTCGGACCCAAACGGGAGAAGCGGGAGTGTCTGGCATCAGTTGGAAGGCAGCTTTCCCTCCGAGGTTTGCAGCGGTTCCGGGGGTTCTGAGAAGCAGAGCCTCTGGGAACAGGACTGAGGGCACCATAACGGCTCCCTCCGCCCGCCCTGTTGAGCCCGCCCCGCCCAAGCCCTGCGCAGAGCCATTTGCCGGATCGCCTCAGGCAAAGGCTAGATTAGCACCTCCCCAGAGGACAGAAGTTTTCCGCGGCAGACACAGCTGATTCACACAGCCAGTCGGCCTGGTGGTCAAATCCCTCTAGTATTAACTACAACAATCAAGGCTCAACTAGAACAAGACTGCGCACAAAGACCACTAGGGGGTGCACCAAGAAAGCATAAAAAATGCGGAGACAAAAAAACATGACAGAAATGGAGGATATAGAGCTAAAAATCGCAATTTTGAGGGCTTGCAAAAATGTGCTAGAAGCTGTCAATAAACTTGAGGAGAGAGTCACGAAAACTAATGAGACCCTCGATGCTATGATAAAGAACCAACTAGAAATTAAGCATACACGGACTGAAATAAAGAATATTATACAGACACCCAATAGCAGACCAGAGGAGCGCAAGAATCAAGTCAAAGATTTGAAATGCGAAGAAGCAAAAAACACCCAACCGGAAAAGCAAAATGAAAAAAGAATCCGAAAATACGAAGATAGTGTAAGGAGCCTCTGGGACAGCTTCAAGCGTACCAACATCAGAATAATAGGGGTGCCAGAAGATGAGAGACAGCAAGATATTGAAAACCTATTTGAAGAAATAATGGCAGAAAACTTCCCCCACCTGGTGAAAGAAATGGACTTACAGGTCCAAGAAGCGCAGAGAACCCCAAACAAAAGGAATCCAAAGAGGACCACACCAAGACACATCATAATTAAAATGCCAAGAGCAAAAGACAAAGAGAGAATCTTAAAAGCAGCAAGAGAAAGAGACTCAATTACCTACAAGGGAATACCCATACGACTGTCAGCTGATTTCTCAACAGAAACTTGGCAGGCCAGAAGGGAATGGCAAGAAATATTCAAAGTGATGAATACCAAGAACCTACAACCAAGATTACTTTATCCAGCAAAGCTATCATTCAGAATTGAAGGTCAGATAAAGAGCTTCACAGATAAGGAAAAGCTAAAGGAGTTCATCACCACTAAACCAGTATTATACGAAATGCTGAAAGGTATCCTTTAAGAAGAGGAAGAAGAAAAAGGTAAAGATACAAATTGTGAACAACAAACATGCATCTATCAACAAGTGAATCTAAGAACCAAGTGAATAAATAATCTGATGTACAGAATGAACTGGTGATTATAATGAATCAGGGACATAGAAAGGGAATGGACTGACTATTCTTGGCGGGGAAAGGGGAATGGGAGATGCGGGAAGAAACTGGACAAAAATCGTGCACCTATGGATGAGGACAGTGGGTGGGGAGTGAGGGCGGAGGGTGGGGCGGGAACTGGGAGGAGGGGAGTTATGGGGGGGAAAAAAAGAGGAACAAATGTAACCTGAACAATAAAGATTTAATTAAAAAAAAAAAAAAATTTTATGCCAATGTTCTCTTTATTCTAACGTGAAGAATCATAACATCTCCTGAAATAGATTTTTTAAAACCATTTAAAATATTGGTTCTTGCTCTGTGTTTTCTGAAGTTAGCAAATCAAGTTCTACAAATTGCCACCAATTTGAATAAATGGCTTTGTTTTTGTATTACTTTTTAACAGCTGAATTGCAATATGGCAGTATTATTTCTAAAAGGAAAATATCTCTCTAGTTTATCTTCAATATTGCCCTTGTCTGAACTTTTTTCATGTGTGTGCTATTTGTCCTGCTGATATTCTGATAGGCTGAAATGAAATTAGAACAAGCCTACAACCATTAAAAGAGTTGGAAAGAACAAATTTTGTTTTTTGAGGACATCTTCTGGGTACCCTATTTCCAGTGTTCTAAAATTGTTGTTCTAAGCCTCAATTAGATCTATGATGGGTGATTTGGGAGAAAAGTGGGGCATACATGCTACCTGTATTTTTCAAAAACTGAGACTATTAAATTCCTAAAATAACAAAAACTACATAAACTATATTTCACCTACTATCTTTGGGCAAAAAAATTATACCAATAAGCCTTTCTGGTTTTTCTACTGCAAAAAAACATATCTAGCCAAAATAACCTGCCATTCTGAGGAATGACTTCAAGATATTCATAATACAGTCAATGGCACTGTAGCTATCTATCATCTTGTTAACCTTTTCACATATAAAGATAAGTAATCAACATTATTAGCAGTTAAAAACACAACACTGGGATCTAGAACTGAGCTTGTAAGTAAAAAATGAAGAGGTTAACACATTCCAAACCCAATGACTGCCAGCAAGCATGAGAACAGTTATAACACGTTCCACACAACTAAGCCCATACTGCTTTTTAATTAAAATATCCTCGCTAAAGTTCATCCAGTTAGATAAACATATACTTTTATGAGGGCATAGTCAATAAGCTTTCTCTATTCTGCTGTGTTTATATCACAGAAGGTGTTTTTCCATTAAAATAATATCCGATTGGGTTCTGGTTTTTCCTGCATGATTGAGGAAATGAACCACGTTTCTGAAAATCATGCAGAACCACAGGGAAACATTCAAGATACATCAGCATGAGACATTTTGCTTTGCCACTCCATCCTTCAAATGTTTTCATTTACATGCTTCCTAATATTCTTCTTAGCTGTTTCCTTGTTGGGTTATTAGGATCGTTTTGTGATTATCTTTATATGATCCATGTTAATCAACACAATATTAAGTACATTATTACACATATTTTCCTCATGGCAGCAAAGTAATGCATTATTTATATCCTCTGCATGACCTTACTTTAATTTTTAATAAGATGTGTTATAACTCACGAATGATTTAGTGGATCAGTTTAATGGTAAAATATTTCAATTTGTGGATTATTAATCCCTTTAATTACTAACACATAAATTTATGTTACCTTGTTTTCACATTCACATTATTTTAACTTGTTTTCACATTAACTATTTGATGTTACTCAGTCGATTCTTAACGCAACCCTATAAACAGATAAGATGGATTCTTCAATTGATAATATAAACACACAGATGTTAGATAATTTGTTCAGATCATACAGCTTATTAGCGAAAGACTCTGGACCAAGTCTCCCAAGTGCTCTTCCCCCAAATCAGGAGATATCACTGCACACCTGATAGAATGGCTATTATAAAAAAGACAAGAGACAACAAGCACTGGTGGGGATGTGGAGAAAAGGGAAACCTGGTACATTGTTGGCAGGAATATAAACTGGTATGGCCACCATGGAAAATAGTATGGAGGTTCCTCAAAAAATTAAAAAGAGAACTACCATATAACCTAGGAATTCTACTTCTGGGTATATGTTTGAAAGAAATAAAATCACTATCTTGAAGAGATATCTGCACCCCTATGTTCATTCCAGCCTTATTTACAATAATCAAGACAAGGAAACAACGTAAGTGTCTATCAAGGGATTAATGGATAGCGTGTGTGTGTGTGTGTGTGTGTGTGTGTGTGTGTGTGTTATGTAATATAATATTATTCAGCCAGAAAAAGAAGCAAACCCTGCCTTTTGTGACAACATGAAGGGACCTGAAGGCATTATGCTAAGTGAAATAAGTTAGACAGAGAAAGACAAATATTGCATGAGTTCTCTTATATGTGAAATCTAAAAAAGCAAACTCATGCCCTAGTCGGTTTGGCTCAGTGGATAGAGCATCGGCCTGTGGACTGAAGGGTCCCAGGTTCGATTCTGGCCAAGGGCACATGCCTGGGTTGTGGGCTTGATCCCCAGTAGGGGGATGCAGGAGGCAGCCGATCAATGATTCTTTCTCATCATTGATGTTTCT
>NW_005356259.1:2273236-2289722 GCF_000412655.1 Myotis brandtii
TCTCATCATTGATGTTTCTATCTCTCTCTCCCTTTCCCTTCCTCCTGAAATCAATAAATATATATATATATATTTTTTAAAAAAGCAAACTCATAGAAACAAAGAGTAGAATGGTGGTTGCCAGGGCTTTGGGAGTGGGGAAAATGGAGAGTGACTGGCCAACGGGTACAAACTTCCAGTTATAAGATGAATAAGTTCTGGTATCTAATATATAGCATGGTGACTATAGTTAACAATACTTTATTATATATTTGGAATTTGCTAAGAGAATAGATCTTAAATGTTGTCAAACCCCTCCCCACATATACATACAAAGCTGATTATGTGACATGATGGATGGGTTAACTAAACTTAGTGTGGTAATCAGCTCACAGTAAAAAGCCCGAGGTCTTTCTAACTTGTGACCAAAGACATATACATGATCAAGCACAGGTTTCCAGGAAGAGAGAGTATGTAGGTTCCCTGGAAAGTCCCCTAAATTACAAATTCCCTGAAAGTAGGGTGTATGTCATATGTTTTTTTGAATCCCACTGGTTTGGACCACAGGAAGAGATCAGAGAGTATCTACATTGTCTCCATGGCATTTGCTGGTCAGTCATTGGAGTCACTGACATGAGTTGACCACTGTTCAGCAGCAATGACACTCACATTTCCTCCCTGCACACCTACCCATGCTTTCTCTTAGGCAGAAAGATTATAGGCTCTGAAGATTATGGGCTCTGATGACCTGGATTTGAATTAGATTACACAACTATGAGCATGTTATTCATCCTTTGACTTTAATTTATGTTTCAATTAAAATAGAGATAGTTATAACAATATCCTAGATGATTTTGAGGAATCAGTGACAGAAAATATGTTAATTTCTTGGTACACAGTAGACAGGCAATTGCCTTAGTCTGTTCAGGCTGCTAAACAGAATACCATAAAGTGGGTGACTTATAAATGGCAGAAATGTATTTCTTATAGTTTGGGAGGCTGAGAAGTCTAAGATCAAAGCACTAGCAGATTAGGATCTGGTAAGGTTCTGATTCCTAGTTCCTAGAGTGTCCTCAGATGATGGAAGGGGTGAGCGAACAATCTGGGAACTCTTTCGTAAAGGTGCTTATCCCTGGCTCTGTCCTCATGACCTAAACACTCTCCGAAAGCCTACCTCCTAACCATCACATTGGAGATTAGGCTTTGACAGATGAATCTGGGGGACACAAGACACAAACATTCAGTCTGCAGAGGCAATACATATTGGTTATCTCTCTGATCCTTTCTCAGACAACCACTGCTAGTGTTCGCTCTGAAGCTGTTCTCTTAACATGTCCAACTCGACCTGCATCCCATAGGTAAATAAATACTCCTTCTATCTCCTGCCTACAAAGATGCTTTGCTGATCCAAGTATGTGATCTTCAGACTCACAGTCTTATCCAGACAAACAGGAATGTATCTGCAGCATAATTACACCTCCATTCATTTGGGTCCCAGTTACTAGGAAGCTCTCAATTAGCACGGATCTGGGTAGAGTGGCTGCGTTACAACTAGAAAGCTTCAAATTTGTGATTGACTATGACTTGACAGGATACTTGTGAAAAGTTATGAATCCTCATTTAAAGGACAATTAAAGAAAAAGAGACTCCCAGCCAGATACATGCAGAAATGAGCTACTCGGTTAGAATTCTAGCGGTTACTTTACCCGTGTAACTCAGGGAAACCTGCTAACCTCTTAATGCTTCCATTTCCTATTTTATAAAACAGGAATAAATGAATCCTACATCTCAACACTCTTGTGAGGATTAAAGAGAATTATAGGAAGTAAATGCTATTGGCCTAGGGTCTAACATATAACAAGCACTTAATTAATACATGCTGAATCCAAATCTTCTCAAACATATCCATGCTTTAAATGCTCTGTTTTGTCCCAAATTTCTAAAAGCAAAATTTACAATTAAAAAGTTGCCAGGAAGATAATGATTGAGAGGCAGTATGCATAGTGGTTAAAATCATAGTCTTTTGATTTAAAGTTTAAATTTGAATCCTGAATCCACGGTTACTATGTGACTATAGACAACTTACCCTCCCTTTGCCCGGTTTATAAAATGAGGATAACCAGAGTACCTGCTGCATTAGACTGCTGACAGGATGAAGAGAGAAATGTTATGTAAAGCATTTACGAGAATGCCAGGCATGCAATAATTTCCCAGTAAATGTCAGCTATCATTATTGGGAACATCTGGATTTTATTTTTACTTTGGTGATCATCTGACAAATTAAGTATTAAATGTACTACTGAAGTCAGCAATGAAAAACATTTCTTTTTGTTCAATTCTACATTATTAATAAGTAAAAGCACAGGGAGGAGAAATAATAGTTTTATGCCAGAAAATATTATGAGAAAATAATATTGCAAAGGCCATTTTTTTACTTCATTCTATAATTGTACTGAAATTGTTTTGCTAAGCTCAAAAAACAAATCATTGGAAAAACAGACTAATAAATCTCATCATGATTTTACTTTAAGTAAAAAGTAATAGCTCTGAGATAGAATCAATGCTATTAAAGGACTACCTAACTGAATTTATTAAAAACAAATCTCTCTCTCTCTCTCTCTCTCTCTCTCTCTCTCTCTCTCACACACACACACACACACACACACACACACACCTCCTTAAAAACCCAAGTAACTAAAGTAGATGTAACAACTTAATGAGTAGGTTTTATGGATCTGATCAATTAGTTGCCAGATATCAACAATAGACCAGGATGCCCTAGTTGGTTTGGCTCAGTAAATAGAGCGTTGGCCTACAGACTGAAGGGTCCCAGGTTCGATTCCAGTTGCAGGCTCGATCCACCGTAGGAAGCAGCTGATCAATGATTCTCTCTCATCATTGATGTTTCTATCTCTCCCTTTCTGCCTTCCTCTCTGAAATCAATAAAAAATATATTTAAAAACAAAAACAATAGAGCAGGATGAAACAACACATTTGACAACAACCTAATTTTCACCTCCTTTATATAGGTAATTCCACAGACATTTATTTTTGTTTAAACTACCAGGATAATAAGCTATGAACTCAAGGCATGCACAGGTCATAAAAGGCAGCACAGGATGAAAATACAAAATGGTTCAATAAAATATAGCTAGGCTCATAGGGAACTGGTTACTGGAAAGAAAAATAGTACCACCTACTTACCTGAGTTTTTTAGGTCAGAAACATGGAGCTCAGCTACTCTGTTGCCTAACACAGACACAGGCAGAGGTGGAAGACCAAGGAGACAGAACTATTAGTCTGAAATAGTGCAGTTTATCTTACACTTTTATGGCTCGATTCTGATTCATTTTATGACTGGAGAGGTGACTACTGTGATTTACTATTACTAACCAGAATAAAAAAATCAGAAACCTTGATTCTCAAGCCAGACTTTACTTCCCAAAATACTCTCTCTAAAGTACAGCAGCATTTCTCAAACAACTTTACTTCAGTAAAAATGGACCTATACTCAAATGATCTTTAATGAATCATACAAGCAATTTTAAAAATCTCTCTTTTAGCTAAGAGTTCAACTGTAAAGATGATGAATTAAATGTAATTATATTTTGAAAATGAAAAAAAATGTTTAGTTTCAAATATTTAAACAATGGCTATTTCACCAATACCTAGTACAGAAAGTAGGCAAACCAGAAACAATTGTCTAAGTGACCTCATTAGAATAACTGAAGATTTAGCTTATTGAGCAAGACACAAGATACCATGCTTTGCAACAGTATGATAGAGCTCTATTATTTCTCCCAAGCAAGGTCAGCAATCTTTTTCTTTAATGGGCCAGAGAGACACTCTAGGCTTACAGGCCATATGACTCTGAACTCCTCGAATTATGCTGTTGTAGCACCAAAAAAGGCCATAGACAATAAAATAAATGAGTATGATTGTGTTCCAATAAAAATTTACTTATAGACACTCAAATTAGAATTTTATGTAATTTTCACATATCATAAAATATTATTCTTTTGATTTTTTCAATCACTTAAATATGTGAAGATCATCCTATATAATAAAAGACTAATATGCAATTCAACCAAACGGCAGAATGACCGGTCGCTATGACATGCACTGACCATCAGGGGGCAGACGCTCAACGCAGGAGCTGCCCCCTGGTGGTCAGTGCACTCACACAGGGGGAGTGCTGCTCAGCCAGAAGCCCCTCAGGGAGCGGGCCTAAGCCGGCAATTGGACATCCCGAGAGCTCCCAGACTGTGAGAGGGCACAGGCTAGGCTGAGGAACCCCCCTGAGTGCATGAATTTTCATGCACCAGGCCTCTAGTTCTTAGATAATGAGCCACACAAAACCAGTTGGTAACCAGTATGACTGACCTCTGCTCTAGCCAAAGCTCAGGAACCCCCATCCTAGGCTTTCTGTCCCACAAAAGAGTGAGAGCACCTTTGCTCCCTGAGGACAACTTTGATTCCCAGTGCCACCAAAACCACAACTCATCCTAGCAGGTTCCTGAAGGTCCACTTTATATTCTTCCTTCATTTTTTCCTCTCCAAAGATACCTTAAAACACACTTTTTAAAAATGGTATAAAGAATGTAAGAATTAAAAACTTATCCAAAGATCAAAATAATGCATTCAAAAGGAAAGAATTGAATCACTCCATCATTAATTGTATCTTTTTCTTAGTTAGTCACTCATGAACAGAATTTTTGAAGTGCCTACTCTGCCCAATGCCTTGAGATACTGGGGATGCAGAGATGAATAAGACATGGTCCTTGCCCGGAAGGAGTCCAGAGTGGACCTTGGCAGACAGACAAGTCTTCCATCACCCTGTGCTGTGCCAGCATCCTCACCTCGCCTCAGGAGTACCCAAGTCAAATGCCCAATCCTTGCTTATGAGGCAAAAGTTTCTCTAGGATGATATTTGAGTCTCCAAGAAAGAGTAGAATCTGCCAGATAAGGTGAACTGAGCAAGATAAGCAAAATCTATTGGCAAAACCCTTGGCTCTAAGTAAGCCAGACACAAGATTCTAATTTAAACTTTTATACACATTTACATTACTTAGGTTGTGGGGTCTCCCCACTTCCCTGGAATTTGGGTCTGGGGATGTTAATGGATTAACTGAGGAGACAACAAAGTAATAACAAAGAGGGCCTTTTAAAACCTGCAGCACTTCCAGTGGGAGTAAATATTCAGCTAACCAAAGTAGTCACTGGTCGGAACCCTTTTTTGATAATCTTTTTGAGTTTATCCTGTTATCTCTGATTATACCACATGGCATCGTGCTAAATAATTGCTCTTGCTTCTCAGTGTTTTACAACTTCTAAATGTTTGTAGACTGTTATTATCATTCTGCCCAAGTCACTTCAAAGCCAAGCTAGGCATTCTTTGCTACTTTAATCTTTCCTGGTAAATTAACTCCATTATTTACTTAATAATTTGTATTATTTGTTTTCTTGTCACTGGATTCCTTCTTTAATTTTCTGAATCTTTCTCTTAATGAAAGGTCCACAACAAGCCACTCAAATACCACTAGCAAAAACAGAGAACGTGTAATTATATTTATGGCTGTTTTTAGTATAAATCTAGTTTGTCTTGACTTATACTTTCTAAATATTCTCTTTCTGACTTTGAATTTCTGAAAAATCTCTAACACCAAATACCTTGTATCTTCTTTTCCCTTAAACAAAATCTATTTGAGTTTGGAATTTCTGCTTTTGTTTTTCAAATTTTAAATCATCCAAAAGGTTACACTGATTTGGTTTTCTTCTCCATTGACCTCTGTCCTTTTCTATTTGGTAAATACAAATTATTTTCTGGTCTTCTGAACTCTGCTGAAATTGATTTGGCTGTTTTTATGTAATGAAAATGTTAGCTTGAATATTATGCCAAGTATATTTTTTAATTCCATTCTACAGCCTTTGAAAAATGCACAAAAATATTTTCTCTCAGATTTTCTTTTCCTCCAAGAATCTCAAGGATCTTTATAATTAATTTGGGATAAATGCTAGAAATGGACCTAGAGCAGGCATGTTCTATTGTGCTTAGAGTTTGCCGCTGAGAATCTTGACTTTCTCCTCACATAATTCATTACTTGTGCTATGTCAGATCACTAGGCGGGGAGTGAGAGCCCTTGCCACTGGCAGGGGAGAGGTGAGGTGACCAAATAGGGCCCAGACTGAGCTGGAAATGGCCCTAGGCCTCCTCTCTAACAATCAAGAAACCTATATTGTTACTTCTATAGGACTCCAGTACAAATGCCAATATACTCCAGTGTAAATTCAATCACTCTAAATAACTTAACAGCAATGTGATGAGGCACACTGAGAGTTCACTAAGCCTTTACAGATGGTGGCTGTCCTCACCAATGGGGAGTATTTATAAAAATACTCCCAAATGATTATAATGCAAACATTGTAGGAAAGTTTTAGAGAGGGAGGAGATTGAAAAATTTGAGGTGAAGATATCGAGAAAAATTTTGAAATGTCTGGTTTTCACAGAAATTATGGAGACTGGGCCAATTGAGATAGTGACAAAGGGTATTTGAGTTTGTTAGTTTGGCTGAGTAAAAAGAATATTGTCTCTGGGGTCAAATTTCTAGATTTTTTTCCTTTACCTCTTATGAAATCTAATAAAAACCAGATGACAAGTACTAAAACACTGGAACTGTTAGGCAAGCATTACTCATAAACGAAAGAACCTCAGTATGATCGGTATAGAATATTTTCTTTTCCTCAGCAAAATGGTAACTAGATGGCTTCTCATTATGAGTAACCTTAAAAATATGCTCCTGGGTAGCTGAAAGAATTGACCTACCAGATAGGGTTAATTATGTTCTCCCATTAATTAAAATCTGCCAGATATAACTTTAGTTGCAATATAATTTAAGCCAAACTGTAGTAACAATAGTTAATTGTCAGGTTCAGACACTTCTGTATCCATCATCACAGCTCAGAATCCATGTCTTCTTTGAACTTCAGTAAGTAACTCGACCCTGGATGACTGCTCAGAGATATTAACCCATGAAAATACATCGCAGATTAGTTCCAATTTTCTCATAGAGTCTTTATATAGCCTTTAATACCCTTGCCTATCTTGGTAGCCACTCCACGGTAACATAACTGCCTTAAGAACAGAAGAGCATAATGGAATTCTCAGACAATTTACTCTGATCTCACCCAGTTATAGAGTAGATGTGGAAAAATCATCAGAGCAAAAGTAAGTGATAAATAAAAATCTTAAATTGCCCAGCAAATTTTAAATTGCACAAAACACCAACACTCTCTAATTTCAAACACCCGAGTACCTACACGCTTACCCTAGCACCCCAGAGCTGCACCAAGGCCTTGCCCGCCTGAGAACCCCTGATGTCCTCTCACTCTCCTGGACATCAGGACCCGATCACAGAAACTCTCTACCCCTCAGAAAACTCCACAGTAAGTGACATCTTCCCCCCAATTCTGCGCCACCTTTCAGCAGCACACAGAAGCACTGACATTAACCCCAGTCTTTAGAAATGGAGCTGACTGTATAAAGCACTCATTGTAGAAACTGGGGATATCAAACAAATAAGACTTAATCCACACTCTCAAGACGCTAAGACCAGCAAGGGAGAAAACCAGGCAGACCAGTCAGTGTGCGAGGACCTGTGATACACGAACATGGAGCTTCTATGAAGAGTACCAGGGGGCAGTTTTGTCAGGGAAAGTTTCCTGAAGGAAGGAAAATAGAAAATTTTCAGTGAAGAACAGAAACCTAAGAGTGAGGAACAGCATATGGCAGTTGTCCAGGCAGCTTAGCATTGTGAGGCTGTAATAAAGTGTGAAAGGCAAGAAGACTTCAGCTTGAACTCCTTGCTAATGGCTGGAAGATACTGAGAAGTTAGGTACCTTATTTCTCTGTGTCTTGCTTTTCTCTTCTGTGTAATAAAATAATAAACACATGGTGGATGTGAGAATTAAATGAGGCAAAACATGGAAATGCTTTGTAAATTGTAAAGCATTAAACATGTTAGTTATGCTTTCACTGGGACAATATTTCACCTGCCTCCTCACTTAGTCCTAGTTTCGCCACAAAATGAGGAAAAAGAAAATCCACAAATTACATGAATAAAATGATCCAGATAGAACAGCAATAGATTACTAACTCTGACCAGGAGTAGTTTGCACGTATGATATCTGTTCAGGAAATGATATCTGAGAACAGGAATGACCCTTGGAGCTCTTTCTCGTGCTTTTCACGTGGAAGGTAATACAGAATTGCTTCCAGGGGAACGGATCTAACTCACAACAAGTGGGAAAAGTACTGTGAACTTTTTAAAAACCGACAATGACTCATTTACTTCTGCAGTTCACTCTAGACTTCATGACTGGTAAAAACCTTCACAGGAAGGTTTTATAGAGCTGCGATATGTATGTTTTTTAAAAGTTGAGAAGCAGCTTTAGATAACAAAACAAAACAAAACAGGTAAATGGACAGAAAATACTACCAATGTTACAAATTAAAAGGAGTTGGTTTCTCATCCTGAAAGAGAGAAATTTAAAATAAAGTCTCACCCTATCTGACAAGAAATTGCACGTTTAAGTGGTTCTGCTTTTTGCTACCTCCATGGAGCTCAAGATAAACTTTTTACCTACAGGAGCCTTTACTGGTGCTATTAACATGGACTGCCTTTTCCATGTTCACTGTCAAATTCTCACTTTCCCTTCAAGGCTCAAGCTTATTTCCCCCTCCTTTTTAAAACTAAACACTCCTTGGTTTACTCCCTTTGTGCACTGCTTCTTTTCTGGTTGTTCACACCCTCCTTCTGCCTGTCAGGTAGTAGATATTCAGTAAGTATGTGAGCAGACAGAAGAATCCAGCTATTACGATGACAGCTAAACTGCTCAGAAATGTAAACACACACACACACACACACACAACCCACAGGTTAACTTTTTTAACTGACTATGGACACACAAATTAGAAATAGATTTAATCTTAAAAATCTCCATTTGTTAATCATGTTAAAATGAGCTGTGTTTATTTACTAAGCTATCCAATACGTAATAAAACAACTATAAGCTTCTTGTAAATCAAATCTTTAGAATCCCTTCCTCCTCGGTGTTTTTCAGGCAATGAGGCGTACAGTAGATGTTGGGTAATTGTGATATTAAAATGAGCTCTCTAAGCAAGAACCAGTCACAGCATATGGCAGTGTTGATCCTCAGAAATGATGGCTAGTAATTATAACTAATTAATCTCAATTGTCTTACTAATGCTAACCAGAATGTTTAAAAAGGAAATATGAAATCAATAATATGAATGTATATATTTAAATTTTCACCCATAAGTTTGTTTTAAAATTAATTCTCCTGATAAAAAATGTAGGAAAGTAAACTAAAACTAGCCAAAAACAAATATAACATGCTTGCAGGGAACTTCTTTACCTTTTTTTTTTTTGAGAAATGGCTATTTACTTCTCTCTAATCATTAAAAAAATAAAAGAATTTTCAAAGAATCAGAAAACTTAGAAGGATATAAAAAAGAAAACTTAAATGACCTAAATTATATCACCAGGCCCATTAGTTGATAATATTTCTGAAGTTATCTTTCCACACTTTTTTTTTGCAAGTCTATTAGTTTGAGGACCAGAAGCATCAACATTATCTGAGACCTCTTGAGAAATGTATCTCAGGCCCCATCCCAGGCCAACTGAATCAGAATTGCATTTTAATAAGATTCTGCAGGTGAGTTGGTGTATACTAAAGTTGAGAACTACTAAATCAGTTTTTTAGTTTACTTTGCCAAAACATTGAGCCAGAATTTGTATAACAGTATTATTGAGATAAAATTCACATACCGTACAATTTACCCTTTTAAAGTATATATATCAGTTTTTAGTATATTCAGAAAGTTGTATAGCCATTGCTACTCTCTGATTTCAGAACATTGTCATCCTCCTCTCCCAAAACCCATACCCATTAGCAGTCACCCTACTCCTCCTACCTCAAGCCCCCAACAACCATTTATCTATTTTCTGTCTGTAAGGATTTGCCTGTTTGGGAAATATCATATAAATGTGGTCTTTTGTGGCTAACTTCTTTCACTTAGCATAATGTTTTCAATATTCATCATGTCTTAGCATGGATCTATACTTGATTTATTTTTATTGTTAAGTAATATTCTATTGTATGGATGGATGATATTTTGTTTATTCATCAGTTAATGTACATTGTTTGGTATTTTCTCCCACTTTTTGGCTATTATAAACATTCATGTACAAGTTTATGGACATATATTTTCTTTTTTAATGTATCTTTATTGTTGAAAGTATTACAGATGCCCCCCCTTTTCTCCCACTGGACATATATTTTCATTTCTTTTTGGTACATGCCTAGGAGTGGAACTGATAGGTCATATAGTAACACTATGTTTAATTGTTTGAGGAGGTCTAATTACCCTGGCTGGAACCTCCATACAATGTTGATTAGCAGTTATGAGAGTGGATATTCTTGTCTTGTTTCTGATCTTAAAAGGAAAGCATTCAGTCTTTTGGTGCTTTTAATAGTATCTTAAGTATGGGGTTAGCTGTGGGTTTTTTATATTTCTTTATCAGGTTGAAGAAATTCCCTTCTATTCCTAGTGTGTTGAGCATTTTCATCATGAAAAAATATTACATTTTGTCGATGTTTTTCCTGTGTCTATTGGAATGATCATGTGGTTTTTGTCCTTTATTCTATTAGTAAGTTATATAACATTGATTTTTCTGATTTCAAATAAACCTTATATTGCCAGGATAAATCCCACTTATTCATGGTATATAATGTTTTATATGTGACTACATTAACTTTGCTAGTATTTAGATGAGAATTTTTATGTCGGAATTTATAAAGGATATTGGTCTGTAGTTTTCCTGTGATATCTTTGTTTGATTTTGGTATCAGGGTAATACTGTTCCAATAGTGTGAGTTGAGAAGTATTTACCTCTTTTTTTCTTTTTACACAAGTTTATGAAAGATTGGTGTGATATTCTTCTCTTTGGACACTTTATGCTGCCTCTTGGTAAACAGTTTTAGTGAAAAGTCAGCTTTATAAGCATCTCTTATACATGATGAATTGTTTTTCTCTTGTTACCTTCAAGGTCCTCTGTCTTTCAATGGTTTGACTATTTGACTATAATGTTTCTAGGTGTGGACTCCTGAATTTAGCCTACTTGTAATTAGCTGAGCTTCTTGGATGTTTAGACTGATGTTTTTCATCAGTTGGGGGGGGGGCAATATTTCTTCAATATTCTTTTTGTCCCTTTCTCTCTCTTCTCTCATACCTCTCCCCTAGGACTCTTGTTATGCATATATTGATAAGCTTCATAATGTCCACAGGTCTCTGAGACTCGGCCAATTTTTCTTCATTCTTTTTCTTTCTGTTCCTCAAATTGAATAATCTTGATTGAGCTTGTTCCTCTTTTGCTGGTTCTTTCTTCTGCCAGCTCAAATCTGCTTTTGAGCCTCCAAGTGATATTTTTATTTTGGTTTGTGTACTTCTCAATTTCAAATTTTCAATTCAGTTCTTTATAATTGATCTCTTTATTAATAGTTTCTATTTGGTAAGACATCATTTACTTTTCCTTGACTCTTTACACATGATTTCTTTTAGTTCTTTTAATATTTATAACACTGATTTAAAGTCTTTGTCCAGTCTTGGCTTCCTTAGGGATAGTTTCCACTGACTGCTTTTTTTTTCCTTGTGTAGGGCCATACTTAACATATAATTATTTGTTGAAAAGTGAATATTTTTTCTAACCCTAATATAATGTGCCAACTTTGGAAATCAGATCCGCCCCCGCCCCCCCACAACGTCTGTATTCTAGGTTATGTATAGCCATAGAAGTCTTGGCTCAGTAGCTTAAAGGTCAGCTAATGGCTGAACAAATATTTTACTAATTGCCTTGAGCCAACTGTTTCCCAGCCTTCTCTGAGGGGCTCTATGTGTGCTCTGGGCCACACTGGCAATGCTCTGAAGTTTGTAACTCTGCCTTAGTGCCTTCACTTCCTGCTGGTACAGAGCCTCAACATCAGCCAGTCTCAGGTAATTTGCATATTCTCTGGTGTTTACCGACATGATCACAACCTTGTACGTGGCCTTCTAGATCCCCAGGACTATGTGTGGCAGAGCTCTCCTATGGACATCTTGTTTCTCACACTTTCTTTTAAGTTTGGGTGCAGGCTCTTGTTTGCCCCAATTGGTATTGCAGCCTCAGGCATGTGTGATATCAAGTAATTGCCAGTAGCTGTTTTTTACACACTCCTTGGGGTAGAAGTTCTGCAGAGTGAGCTCTGAATCAGATCAAATAGTAATAATGCCTGTGAACAGAGCTTTTCCATGGAACTGTGAGACAGGTCAAAGAATAACAATCCGGAGATGGGACTTTCTGAAGCATTCCTAACCTGCTATGCCCCCTCCAGTAGCTGCTAGGCTGTGGACTGCACAACTGCCATGGTTGTCAGGTTGCTAGTACTCAAGGCTGCTGCAGAGCTAGGAGAGGGGGATGGGTATAGGAACAATAAAAATGCCATAAATGTCATTGTTCTTATTGAGATTCAGCTCTTTTTCTTGAATAGCTGCTTCTCAGATTTTTGCAAGGCTTTGGTTGATTTCAGAGCTCAAAAATTTGATTTGGATCACCTTTGCCACTGTTCTTATTGCTTTTATGGAAGTTCAATTTTTGGAGGTTCATTCCAGAAGTGCTCCCTCCTTTTAAATTTTTTAAATAAGCATTTTAAAACTTCTGTACTAACAGAACAGAAGAACAGAATGTGACAGTAGATGCATTAATCTTCCATTTAGAACCATTTTTTAAACTCTTATATAGTGCACTGCATTATAACATAGTTTAAAAAATGCAGTTACCTTAGCTCACTCTAGCATTAAAGTAAAACTTTATTTCTTGAAAGAATGAATGAGTGGATTGTTCATGAGTGGGTGAATGAATGAATGGATGAATGAGTGAATGTATGCATAAATGATGAAAATCCATCCTCACAGGGAGCTCAAGTGTCACCAAGAGAGGCAGGCTGGCTGCCTACCAAGATACCTTCTAAAGAGGTAATCATTATCTTGGTGATTTCACCCTGGTGCCAAGTCTGGCCTTCAGCTTTGCAGACTCAGCTTAAAGCCAGTCTTGTCAGCACATAAGTGGGGCCATATCTCTTGGACAGCTTCTCATTAACCCAGCTCATAGAGATCAGAATGCCAACTTATTAATTCACAATAAGAACTATAAATGCCATGAGGACCACAATAATTATATTAGCAGGTCTAGTGCATTTTCTCCCTGTAGGTAGATCTACATAGGCAGGCAAATACTTTTGAGAAATTTTCCAGGTTTGCAAAAAAAAAAAGGACAATGAAAACTGTTATAAAATTCAAATGTTTAAAGATATGGGGCTACTAAAGCTTGAGAATCTATTAAATCTTAACTTCTGCCTTATTCCTGTTGCTTTGGGAATAATATGAAGATAATAGTTTAGAAATAATGTGAAGATAATCTTCCCGCAAAAGGAGTGTGTTGGGTTATGGGAGGCTAGAGGGACTAAGCACCTCTTTGTGCTTCTTGGGGGCCATCCCAGCCCTTTTTTGAATGTTGAGCCCAGCGAGGAGTTAAGGCTGCAATGCCCAACGGGGATGGAGAGGGAGGCTGATGCTGGAACAAGAAGAAGTAGCCTGCCCAACCGGTTTGGCTCAGTGGATAGAGCATCGGCCTGCGGACTCAAGGGTCCCAGGTTCGATTCCGGTCAAGAGCATGTACCTTGGTTGTGGGCACATCCCCACTGGGGGGCGTGCAGGAGGCAGCTGATGGATGTTTCTCTCTCATCGATGTTTCTAACTCTCTGTCCCTCTCCCTTCTTCTCTGTAAAAAATCAATAAAATATATTTTTTTTGAAAAAAAAAAGAAGAAGTAGCCTGACCTGTGGAGGGTGAGAAGGGGTTGGGGGGTTTGGGAAAGTGGTTCCACAGCGGCAGAGGCATACAGTCCCTCATTCAGAAAGCTGGACATTCAGTACCCACATGCTCACAAGCCGAAGGTTTTCACATGGACCATTCCAACTACACTAAGGTGACCTGTAGAACTCTTCACAGCAAAACACAACTGAGGCTTAATTTCCCAACTGCTGCTTACCCCCTCGTGTGAAAGACTTCCCTCTCCTGGGCAAGTTTGAATGGTTCTCCCCAAGATCCTCTTTGTTGATTCCCCTTTTAATCTGGGCCATTTCTGAACAAACCTTCTATTGATATGTTCATTCTTTAGTCTTACTTTGGCTTCATTCAAGTCCCTGGAATTGACTTCACAGATAACTGCTCTGACCCAAGTTCTAGGAGGCATCTCAGTTTTGCTGCTACCTCTTGACTCTGCCACCCAGTTTTGTATTTATTGTATTTGAATCAAACAAGTTACTATGCCATCTGGCCTCCAAATAAGACTCCTGATCCTTCTCCTTTCCCCTTTACCCCCTGTCTAGTATTCTCTCTCTCCATTTCATTCTTAAGCCTTTTATTTAATCTCCCTCAATTTCTGCAGTTAAAACCATTTTGGACATGCTTATTCACTACGTCTCTACTTGCCACCCAGTTTTGTATTTATTGTATTTGAATCGAACAAGTTACTATGCCATCTGGCCTCCAAATAAGACTCCTGATCCTTCTCCTTTCCCCTTTACCCCCTGTCTAGTATTCTCTCTCTCCATTTCATTCTTAAGCCTTTTATTTAATCTCCCTCAATTTCTGCAGTTAAAACCATTTTGGACATGCTTACTCACTAGGTCTCTACTTCTCCATCCTCAATACCCTCAGTGGTTGGTTTCATTTAGTTTCCTTTGTCATCATTATTGTCCACTATTTAACTTATTTTCCCATATACTTTCCTCTAAGTATTCAAAGTTTCTCTCTTTTCTATTTCTTCTGCCGGTACAGGTTGGAAGTGGAAAAGGAAAAGCCAGGTGAGTCATATTCATGTCAGCCAAGCTTCCAGGATTCACAAACCCTCCTAATTGCTGAATGAAGGCAATGCTAAGGTCAGATAACTAATGACATGCTTACAAAGAATTCCACCAGCACACAGACATGAGCTCCACTGACATTCAAGATCCAAAACAACCTTTGATGAGGGTCCACTTCACCTGACAACAGACAAGGAAAAAAGGACCACCTCTTTCTTGCCTTAAGACTTTAAAATATATATTTTTTATTGATTTCAGAGATAAAGAAAGAGGGAAAGACAGAAACATCAATGATGAGAGAGAATCATTGGTCAGCTGCTTCCTGCATGCCCTCTACTTGAGACCGAGCCGGCTACCAAGGCATGTGTGCTGACCAGGAATCGAACTGTGACCTCCTGGCTCAGTGATGGCGAACCTATGGCACGTGTGTCAGAGATGACACGTGAACTCATTTTTTTGGTTGATTTTATATAAAAAATATAAGTCTTTGTTTTACTATGGTTGCAAATATCAAAAAATTTCCACATGTGACACGGCACCAGAGTTAAGTTAGGGTTTTTCAAAATGCTGACACGCCGAGCTCAAAAGGTTCGCCATCACTGTCTGGCTCATAGGTCGACGCTCAACCACTGAGCCACACCGACCAGGCTTGCCTTAAGACTTTGAATACTATCAAAAAGAGAAACAAACTACCAGCAAGGTCCAGGTTTACAGATGGCAACATATTTCCATCCAGAAATCAACTAAATTTACAACATTGCTCCTTAGGAGAAAAGATCATTTCCTTTGTAGAAACACTTGAAAGCGAAGCCAGGTGCTATGTATTCAATCAGCAAATGCTAATGAAAGCCTAACATCTTAAGGCAAAACAGTTAAAGCCAAGTTCTTGAAATGCTGCCTCATCTGAATATCTGGTACACTCACAGGGGCCAATTAGCAGGTACATTATTAAAAATTAACTTTAATGATGATTGACAAGGCCAGCTGTCTAAGCAGATTAAGAAGCCACTAATTTGTAAGAGGCACTGGCAGTCCTGTGACCCAGGACCCCACTCATCATTTGTCTTGGCCCCTGAAACCTCCGCATCAGAGTTACTGTATTAGACAGAAGCCTCTGTAAGAACTGACACTAAAAGATGCACAGTTCAGGGGAGAAAAAGTACAGCACTACCAAGCGTTTTACATTTGCTAGTACAGATAATCCTCACAAAAATCTCACGAGGTCATTATGATGAGGCATATGGCATGGTGGTCAGGAACATGGACTATAGAAGTAGGCAGCCTGGACTTGAAGCCTGGCTCTGTAGGTACTAGGGCCCTACTGTGCCTCAGTTTTCTCATCTGTGAAAGGGAGCAAAGAGTGTATATACTTACCTCATAGAACTACTATAAACAGTGCATTAATTATATCTACACTAATAAAAGAGAAACATGGTAATTAGCGTACGACCGCTACCCTTCCCATTGGCTAATCAGCATATCCTTATGCAAATTAACTGTCAGCCAAGATGGCGGTGGCAGCCCA
>NW_005356259.1:2290940-2311110 GCF_000412655.1 Myotis brandtii
GAGGGGTCTCAGACTGCGAGAGGACACAGGCCGGGCTGAGGGACCCCCCCCTCCCTCCCGAGTGCACAAATTTTTGTGCACCGGGCCTCTAGTATATATATAAAAGGCTAATATGCAAAGTGTCCCCTTGGGAGTTCGACCAGGAGACCGGGAGTTTGATCGCTTGCTATGACGTGCGCTGACCACCAGGAGGTGGTGCGGAATGAAGGAAGGCCCCGGCCGGCAGCCAGAAGGCCCAAATTGGCCCTGATCGCCGGCCAGGTCCAGGCCTCTAGTTGTATATAAACTGCCTTTAAGAGTGGCTGGCACATGGTAAGTAGGTAACAGGCATTGTGATTAATACTTTTCAGATGAGAAAACTGAGCCATAAGGAAGTGAGATAACCTGCTGACAACCACACAGCAGGTAAGTGCTGGAGTCCTGAACAGTAATCAGGGCCATCTGTCTCCAAGCCCTGGCAAGCACTTTGCATACCACCTCACCACAGTATGATAGCTAATGAAGCTGGCTGTTTTGTTTTTCAGATTTCTTTGTAGAAATAGGACATAGGGTATGTAAAATGGGGTCAGAAGTGGGTTATAGAAAGAATGACAGTCTGTATAGATGGAGGCCAGTGGTACTCAAACTTCACTGCACAAGTTCAGAGCTCTTGATGCTCAGGCCACATCCAAGAACAATTAAGTCCAGCATCATGGGAGGTGGGGCCCTGGCATCAGTAGTTAGAAAGCTCCCCAAGTGATTCCAGTCTGCAGCAAGCTTGAGGACAGACAGATCAGAATCAGCTGAAGAACTTGTCAAATGCAAACTGTTGGGCCTCACCCCCACAGTCTCAGACTCAGTAGATATGGGATAAGGGCCCGAGAATTTACATTTCTAACAAACTTCATGAGTGATGCTGATGCTGCTGTTCCAGGCAAAACACTGAGAACTACTGCCCTAGACAATCAAGATTTCTCTCTGCATCCATGTGCCTGCTGAATGAGTCTGAGGAGCCAAAATCTAGTAAGAGGATGAATTATGGTGAGGTAAAGGGGATCCAAGTATCCCAGCATGGGGCCTAGGAACCCACAGTGGGAGTCGGAAATAAAACACTTTCTCCACCTGACAACTTATTTCCTAAGGCTAATTCAAATAATGAATGAGGGTGTACTCTTTAATGCTCATCTTTGGCAGTTTTAATCAAATTAGTGTCTCATCATTCCAATGCATCTATTCCAGTAGAAGCAACAATATTTTACCCAACACCGACCTTTCAATGAAGGAGACTGGATTTTGTTTTCAAGTCAAAATCAACTTACCATTATTCATTTAAAAATGTTTTCTAGTAAATGGATGAGCAGATATTTATCAGGCAAACAATGAAAGCAGGAATTACAATCTTAATTTGTCATTAGATTTTAGGTTCCATGAGAGCAGGGACCATGTCTGTTTTACTTACAACTTTATATCCAGAGCAAGTGCAGTGCCTGTTACACAGTAAACATTCAATACCTGCATGAGGGTCAAAGGAAAGGAGGAAGGAAGCATTCAGAGCAGAATGCAAGGAAGGCAAAAAACAGTCAATGGGGAAAGGGGTTAAATAAACGAGGCATGTGGCCCACTGGCCGAAAGTTTGACATGCTTGAGGGTATGGTCCATCATAAAAAGATAATAGTCATGGATCTTTATGTATTGTACAGAGTAACATGGAAATATTAAAAAGAACTTTTAAGCATAAATGAGGAAAATGCTAGAAGCTCAATAGTAGTAGACCTTTTTGAGTCACTGTATTCAACATCTGCTCTTACATTCAGCGTTCTGTTAAACTCTCTTGTTGGTTAATTGACTTGATCTGTAAATCTTGGTCAGTACATAGAGGAGTAGCACTCACTTTAACTTAGAGTCGTAACCCGAATATAGTCATAAGTGAATGCTGGGTTTTAATCTCATCGGCATGCTTTATGATTTTTTATTTTGTATAGTACCTTACTCTTTCCTTTGTAGTTTATCTTTTGCAACATGAATTATATTTTATTTCTATGCTTTTAATTCACCTGCCATACATACCAACTTGCAGTTTCTATGCTTTATGGAAGGTATAGTTCTATTTCTAATTCCACTTATAAATACCTCTCAGCTTTAAAGTACACATTGAGCCCATGACTAATTATCAGTACGAGAGTGAAACAGTACTTATTAACGTCCTCTCTTGAGGTTAAAAAATTAATATATTTACTATTTTTCTCCTTACTACTCCTAATACTTACTGTTTTAAAAAAAATTATTTAGGATTTTCTCCATGTTTATAAATACTAAACTAGTGTTTATCTTCTCTTAAAATTTTTTTATTGCAACTACATTCTATTCAGTAAACAAATTTTCAACAGTTAAGAATTAAATCTACACAACTGATTTCAATGTTCACAATGATTCCTTTTGAATTCTCCTTTCTTGCTCTCTGTTTTTATTCACTTCTTTCTTGGCTAGAGAATACTTGTAAGTCAACTTTTCATGATTGTATATAAATGACATATTTTCTAAGCCCTTCTAAATTTGAGAATGTCTTTCTGATTTCTTCAGGCGTATACAGCTAAGAATTTCTCAGTCACAAACATTTCTCCTAAAAATTTGTTGGCACATGGTCTTCATCTTACGGAGCTGTCTATGCCTGACTTGACTTTTTATTTCTTTGTAGAAAACTATTTTCCTCTTATTAAAATGCCTGCCAGAACTTTTCTTTACTCTTGAAATTCAAAAATATCACACAGATATGTTTAGATTACAGCTATTTTCATTATTTTTTCCTGAAACGTGGTAAACCCTTTTAATCTTCTATTTATATCTATGAATACTGTTTGTGTTCCATTTGTTTTTAAGCCCTCTGCAGAAATGCCAACTACCATGCTCTGGTAATTATTTCCCATTTCCATATCTAACATCTCTTAATTTTTATCTCTCAATATAGCTACATATATATTATTTTTAATAAAACAATCGTTTATATTTATCAAGGACTCACCATATGCCAGGCACATGGCTTATTTAAATGAATCTTCATAAGAAAACTTTTTAAGATGGATTCTGTTATTTCCCATTTTGAAGTTGAGAAACTTGAAGCTCAAGAAGATACAATTACATGTTCAAGGTCATATAGCTTTAAGTGATGGAGTTATGAGGGGAAAAGGGTCAATATGATTTTAGATCCTTTGCTCTTAACCACTATGCTTACTAAGAAGAATATGATATATATCATGAAACAGATAAGACTTTATGATACCAACAAATGCAAAGTAAATATTTTCCCATAAAATCTATGCCAGCAACAGAATTCAATGTTTCTGTTCTAATCAGAGGATTTTCATATAACCTGCCCCCAAAATACTCAACTATGGCATTTCCCAGCATGATGGACAAGAGATTTGGTAAAACCTGGGATAACAGGTTTTGAGTGATTGAGGGTTCCTCAATGTGGCTCCACCCACATCCATTGTTTCTGCTACATGGCAGAGCAGTGTCTAGGCCAGTGATGGCGAACCTTTTGAGCTCGGCGTGTCAGCATTTTGAAAAACCCTAACTTAACTCTGGTGCCGTGTCACATATAGAAATTTTTTGATATTTGCAACCATAGTAAAACAAAGACTTATATTTTTGATATTTATTTTATATATTTAAATGCCATTTAACAAAGAAAAATCAACCAAAAAAATGAGTTCGCGTGTCACCTCTCATAGGTTCGCCATCACTGGTCTAGGCTAAGAAGCCCTTTTCCCACTATTTCTATTTTCCCTAAGTTCAAGTTGGATCTACACATTTACATGAAACTTTGCGACTTCCTCCCAGATAGTTTGGTGGCTTTCTGCTTTATCAGATCTTGTCCTAAAAGCATTAACTACAGGAAAGTTCATTAGTCAGTGTATCTATTATACTACCCTCCTCCTTGGATGTCCTGCTTCCTCACTGCCAGTTTGGACAATTTAAATAGCTGACTTATCCAAGATTTAAAAGAAAAGAAGCACTTTGTTATTTCAGAGGTGGTACTAGCCTCTTAGAATAAGGGAGTGACACTCTTTTCATGCTCAAGAAAACATCAAAAATGGACAGGCACACTTTAAACTCACAAGGTAAATTCCCTCGTGTTGGCAGTTTGCTCTGGTTCAAAGGGGTCTGCCCTAAGGAAGGCCCAGGAAGCGTGGACTAGTCACCAAGATTACATTGAATTCCCTGAGAGACCAATTTGGAGACCTGGCTCCATCTTGTAATGGTACCAGGGACCTGCCAATCAATCTAGATTTCCAAGCTTGCCCTAGAAGTGAACCTGGTTGGACTGAAGTTGGCAGGAAACAGCAAGGTCTGTATCTCCAGGCCATTCAGCACTATTTCTTTCAAAATTTCTGTGCTAAGTTTATAAAATTAAAGTCAGCAATCTCACCTGATCTGACTAATTCCTGTTTCAGAATTTAGGAGTAATACATTGAAATATGTGTTGGAATATTTAAGAATTGAACCACAAGCATAAAAAAAACCAAACATTAACTGAACTCTTAGAAAAACTCAATTAAGAAAAAATGAAAAGGCAAATCACAGACTGGGAGAAAATATTCAAGGTCTACATATACATCAATAGACTGGTATAACGGATATATGAAAAACTCATAGGTGATTGCGGGGTAGGGGGTGTGGAGGTGAAAGAGGGCATAGAGGGGATACATGGTGATGAAAAAAGTAAAATAAAATAATAAATAGGAAAAAGAAGTCTCACACCAAACTCTTAGACAAGATTTGAAAAGATATTTCACTGAAGAAGATATACTGGTGGCCAAAAAGCACATTAAAAGATGCAAATATGCCCAGTTGGCATGGCTCAGTGTTTGAGTGTCTACCTATGAACCAGGAGGTCCCAGGTTCGACTTCGATCAAGGGCACATGCCCGGGTTTTCAGGCTCAATCCCCAGTAGGGGGCATGCAGGAGGCAGCTGATCAGTGATTCTCATCATTGATGTTTCTATCTTTCCCTCTCCCTCTCCCTTCCTCTCTGAAATCAATAAAAAAGATTCAAATTAATGTCAGTTACAAAATAGTGATGGGGATGTAAAGTACAGCATAAGAAATATAGTCAATTGTGCCACAAAAGCACAGCCAAGGGTTCGGTGAGCCTGAGGAGGGGTGGTGAAGGATTAAAGAAAAGACAGACAAAGAGAATATAGCTGGGGCTCAGTGGACCTCCTGTGCCTGGATGAGGCCATAGAGAAGGATCCAGCCAGCAAGCTGAGGCTTTATTTTATAGTCAGAGAAAAACAAGGTAGTGGTCAACATAGTTACAATGTTCTTGTGAGTTTCACTTGTTTTGGCAGCACTTGCTGCACCTCCCACAGCCTATTAGCTACCTAGGAAGGATCTAGGGGGTGGCCATAAGGTCAAGCTTAATTAAGATAAGAGGGCTCTGCCCTCTAAGCTGGGACTTGTTTGTGGCTCTGCCACAGGTCAATCCGAGGCTTAACTCTAGAGCCACTCCCTACAGTCAATAATATTGTGGTAACTATGTATGTTGCCAGGTGGGTACTGGATATAGTGGGGGGAATCACTTTGCTATACACCTGGGACCAATGCAAGATAATACTGAAAATAAACTGTAATTGAAAATTTTTTGAAAATATTTTAAAGATGCAAATTAAAACAAGATACCGGCATACATCCATTAAAAGGTTATAATCAAAGGCAATGCTAAGTGTGAACAGAGATGTAAAGTGGAATTCTCATACATTGCTGGTAGGAATGTAAAACAGTACAGCCATTTTAGAAAACACCTTAACAATTTTAAAGAAGCTAAACATGCACTTAACCTATGTCCAAAAAATTCCATTCTGAGATATTTACCCAAGAAGAGTTAAAACATGTCAACGCAAAGACTTGTACAGGAATGCTCATAGCAGCTTAATTCATAATAGCTAAAACCTGGAAGCAACATAAATGCTCAAGTGGTAGCAAATGTAGCACATCCATACAATGGAATACTATTCAGCAATGAAAAGAAATGGACTACTGATTAACAATTATTTTCATAAATCGAAAAAACATGATCTGCAAAAGAGACATAAGACAACATGCTGAATATTTCAACTCTCTGAAATTTGAGAAAATGTCAACTGATCTATAAAGACAGGAAGTCATGGTTGCCTGGGTCAAGGGTGAGGGGAACCACTATAGAGGGGCAGGAGGAAAGTTTTGGGGGTGGTAGAGTCTATCTCAACTGTATACTTGAAATGAGTGCATTTTATTATATGAAAATTATAACCCAATAGAGCTGATATTTTTAAAAGACTAGGCTGAAAGGAAATTTCATTTGGGTAAGTTCCAAATTTTAGGGCAGTTCTGTGTCCACTTAACTTTCACAAGATGGAATTTTTACAAGAACTGAAGAAGCCACGGGCAAGTAAACTCTAGGTTTCTCAGTGAAAGGCAAATAAAATCGTAGCTATTTTTATTGTAAAGACAGGAAAATTTAGGAAGCATTAGTTTTTTTTTAATATGCGGATTTGTCCTACTCAGAGGTTATGTAACACTAAGGAAGACACTGCCGACAATTTGGAGTGGAAGTGAAATGTGTAACAGTCACTGTTTTGCCAACTGTCATAGAAAATGGGGAGGGTCAACTTATGTTAATTGACCCAGGTCCTCACAGGTGCAAGCTGATTCTTCAGAAAAGCCAATGGATGGTGTTAAGTATTCCAAGCAATGAGGTTTCTGTCATTACTTTAAAAATTGATTCCAAAGAATAAAAAAATACTCCGATGAAGAGATGCTTTCCCAAGCATTCAATTTGAAATGCTCCTTTCCTTAAATTCTTCCTTTTCCTCCTACCTACGTGTCCCTTTGTGAGACATCAAGACCTGATATCCCTCCTTTTCCTATAAGGAATGGAGCTATATGTCTCCCTCCACAGATAAGCAGGGAAATAATACATTTTAACAATTAAGTGTGTTTTGCAAGAGGTAATCAGCATCTTACAGCGCCCCATGATCCCTCTCAGTCATCTTTCCTAGGGATGGTTTAAACCAGGCACCTGAGAGGATGCTAGTGAGTCAGCAAATTCTTGCCTTCTGTCCTGATTAAGCAGGGTATGGAACTTTACAAGATGTCACTATTAATTCAGTATTCTGCCACTCACAGCAGTTTGGGATATTTTCAACCTTCCTGCAGTCCCAACAAAGTTAGTTGGGAACTGAAAACCATCCAGATAGTTGGGGAAATGTAGCCAATTTGTGATTTTGTGTTTTTGACCTCACCAACAAAACATCCAACAGGAAAATTAAGATTTATATTATATCATATATCAAAATTTTAAAGTCATAACATGAGTATACTGCATACCAACAACAATGCTTTGCAGGACTCCTAGAACTTTCAAGAAAAAATCTATATATTCTGAATTGTAGATGTATAAATTTTATTGGTGAAATGACTAAAATATTTCACCATATATTCTAGCAATGAGGAGGAGTGTAGCCACGTCTCCCCTGCCAGCCCAGAGTAATAGAAATTGGCCTGCAGACACTTGGCCAACTTTACTGCCTTCTTGATGTCCACCAAGGAGTATGTTTCAACAAAAGCTTTCATAGATCAAAAATTCATTCTCACAAAGCAACTTTTCACAACCTCCAGCCAGTTCAGCCTCATCTCATCATCATGACAATCTACATTCAAGACAAGTAGCAGGGATATTACCAGGAGAATCAAAAGAAGAAAACTTCCAGTGTTATCCTTGCCCCTACTGGAAAGATGGCCGACTTCAGAGACCTCATCTAGCATCTCCCTTCCTGTGGGCTCTGGGCATTTGATGATATACTAAAAAGTTCTACATGAAAACTTCCTTACACTTTATTCATTGACATTATCTACCTGAAAATATTTACTTTTACTTGTGTATAGTCAGTTTTTCACACTAAAATGTAAATTTAATAAGAATAGGGTTTTGATCTTGTTGAACACCTCCCATTCTACACCCCCCTCCCCAGAACCTAAGACAGAGGCTGACACATAAATATGTCAATAAACTATGTGTTGAATGATTGGATTAATCAATGAATAGTTGATTTTGTGCTGTACTTACATCCTGCCACCAACAGTATTGTTTGTGTCCTTTCCCACATCCAAAATCATGAATCCTATATATTAATCAGTAGTTCCCAAACTTTAATCTGCATAAGGATCACCCCATGTGCTATAAAGATTCATATTCCTAGGCCAAGCCCTATAGATTCAGATTCAGTAGTGTAGGGATAGCACCCAAGAATCTGCCTTTTAGCTAGTATTCCAGATGATTCTGGAGCCCTTTGGGGAATAGTGAGCTAGGGGGTAAATGATGGAAACAGTTTAATATGGAAAATGAGTGCAGGTAGCTACGATAATAGTAAGAGAATGCCAGATGCTAGAGAACTGTAATAATACAGTCCCTGGAAAATAAAGTGGCATAGAGGTTGGTCCCCAGAGACCCATTATTGAAGTGGATGATCCAGGATAGTGTCTGTGAGGTTTCCTTTGCACCCATTGTTTCTACCAAATTTATTTTTCTGGGATCAAATCTTGCAAATCTAAATGCTGTCAAAATTTCATTCTTCTGTGAACTCTTGACCAATAAGAAATGTAACCGTGTGTAATTTTGAGTCTTGTTAGTTTTATGTTACTTTGATTACTTTCATCAAGTCCAATTTTTCCCAGGCCAAGTTTTACAAATTTCAATTTTACCAAACAGATTTGGTTTTGCAACCGGTTTGCCAAACATATCAAATTTTACCTGTGCAGTATTTATCATCTTCATCTTTACTTTGCATTATTATTTGTATAGATGAAATTCATTATGAACAGAATTTAAAATCAACTAATAGTCCGTATTTATTGTTTGAAGCAAATAGCATTAATAAGGCAAATAAATATTTATCTGAATGACAGGTGGAGTCAAAACATTCTGCTCTCAATTCTACTAGTTCGTTGAAGATGCAAAAAACACACACACCAATTTCCTGATTATCATGTGCCTAGCACTGTGCTAGGACCTAGTGACACAAAAAACACACAAAGTCTGTACTATGTGGCTCACCGTCTGGTGAAGGAACCCATACTTCCAGTGGGCTCCAAAATTATTTGCAATAACAGCAGTCCCTTTGACGCCCTTCACGTGTTACCAAAACCATCCATCAAGGCAGGGCTCTCTCTGTGTGTGTTTCTAACACCCCAGGAACACCTACATAGTACTTCCTGTGCTGCATCTTAATTTCCATTTTTATATGTGTCTTCCACCCTCCATCCCTAGTCTGCAAAGAAACTTTAACATCCATTCATAGATAACAGAGTTATCATCCAAATCAACAAATATTCAAGACATGTTTCTTTCCAGATTGGGAGTTGAAAGGTAGGCAGGATATAACACACCATCAATAAATAAAAAGCAAAAATAATTTCAGAAATATTAAAAACATATATAATACTTTAGAATCAAGTGTTTCCTAGTTTCATCCAACTAAAAATTCATTTCATTTATCTCAAAATTTTTCCTGAAATGTGACAGCTGCTGTGCAAATAAGTAAAGAACGACTTTTTTCCTGTTATTTCCAAGTAAAATTCCATCACCCGTTGTCTTGAAAAATTTGCTTAAAGAAAAATGTACCAAATGGATACACTATTCCATTAGATATTTGGTGGAAAGGGCTAGTAGTCAAGTAAGTAGAACATGTTGGGTTAACAAAGTTCACCAGCATTATTTATTGTGGGACTTCTCAGAACCTATACTAATGTTCATGTGCTTTATGAATCTTTAGTAGAGACCTAGGATATGCAGCATTTCAAAAACTTATTTGCCTATGAAACTGCTTTTTTTTTAAAGTATCTCTTGGGAAAACTTTGGGAAATTCATGTTTAAGCCATAGACATTTTCCTTTCCTTAGAAGTATGGTCAATGACAGGCACCAAGTTTTTGTTTTGATTAATTTATTATCCCACCATTCACTGGATGATGTATAATAAAATCACAACCAGCTGATCCTAAATATAGAATTCGAACAGAATCCTGGGAACATTAAAGTCACAGATGAATCAAGAACTATACTAATACCAAGATGCAAGTACCAGATTTACTGCCCCTGTTGGTCCCAAATCAACATCATATATTCAGAACTGCAACCCTGAATTTCAGTCTCACAGGCTCCCTGACCAGAAAATGACAAGAGCCTAAAAGTTAACGTATATGTAAGAAAGTAGCTTCCTCACCAGCACGCAGGCTGTTAGAGGCTGGATTATGTTGTGGGTGGACATGTACCTCCGGCTACCAGACTGAAGTCATGGTTAGGTCCTAACAACTGCAGCTGAATTTGGACTGTTTTTAATGGCTGCTTGGAATAGCAGCAAATTACCAACCAAGAGGCAACAGTTCCTAAAGGGCTAGATTATTCTTAAATGGGCTGTAACTTTCACTGAAAAGAAAAACAAATTAGCCGGCCATTAACAATCCACCCACCTAAAAATGTTATCCTCTCTGAAGTTCCCAATGTGAAGTGAGATCATCTGGGTCCAGACTTTTGGTCTGCATAAATCTGTCATGGAAAATATATATCTCCTACATGCATATTCATACAATGGGGGAACACTCATAGGTTATGTATGCTATGTGCATATCCCAGACAGTTCACATTTTGTTGGTGGTATTATTATTGTTGCAACACTATTTGTTTATGTGAAATTATGGACTTATATATTCTTTTTTCTTTTTTTCTTCTTTTTTGTGCCTCAACAAGGATTTATTTATTTATTTATTTATTTTACATAAAAAAATTGCTGAATGAAAGTAGCCCAGAGCTGGTATTTCAGCAACGACCCAGGCTCCTACTAGCTTTTTGCTCCCTGTCCTTAGGGGATGAGTTCCAGCCATCACATTCAAGTTTTAGGCAGGAAGAAGGGAGAAGGTGAGGAAGGACTCCATCTGTCACGTGAACCCCCTTTTAAAGGATCTTTCCTAAAAGTCTCTCCCAACATCATTCACTCACATGCCATAAAACTATCTATCCTTGTGTGCTATGAAAGCTAGGAAATACCTTTTGTCTGGCCAATTGTCCTCAATAACACTGGGGAAGTGAGTAAGGAAGCAAGGAAGAATGGATACTGGTGGGCAACTTGCAGTCCCTATCAGAGCCACTGCTCAGGCAGGAGAGATCACTATCAAAACCTCAACCATGGTCCTAACCGGTTTGGCTTAGTGGATAGAGTGTCGGCCTGTGGATTGAAAGGTCCCCGGTTCGATTCCGTTGCAGGCACATCCCCAGTAGGAGGTGTGCAGGGGACAGCTGATCGATGTTTCTCTCTCATCGATGTTTCTAACTCTCTATCCCTCTCCCTTCCTATCTGTAAAAAAATCAATAAAATATATATTTTAAAAAAACAAAAAACCTCAACCATGGACTGCAGGGAAGAAATCCTGTGAGAGGGGGCCAACAGTCCACTGGCATTTGCAACCAAAGCCTGTTTGGTACTTCTCAGCCCTCCTCTAGGTTTTCCACTTCCACCTGCGGTAAGGCGGGAGACGGGGACTGGGACGTGTTTTTAATACACATTCCTAGCTGTTGTTGTTTTTATTTCTGTAATTTAAAAAAGCAATCCTGTGCTTGTTAGACGGGAAGGAAACCCCTTGGGAGTTCATCTCCCAGTTCCAGCCCTAGGCTCACCAATGTTCCAGCCCATTCTCCCAGGAATCTGAGCCGCCTTCCCCCTGGTCAGAGACCCTCTCCCCAGTGACTGAGGGTGGGAGGGAGGGACTCAACGACTGTCTTGGGGCGCTGACTCAAGGAAGCTAGCCAACAGCTGTGTGCGCTGAGTACAACTTGGAGCAGACTGTGCGGGTGGGGCTCAGACTGAGCAGGTCCCTGTCGCCTCTCCTACTTCACAGGACACAAAAATGGCAAAGAGCCTGGGCTGCCTGACCCCAGAAGGGGCTGACACGTCAGCCACAGTCAACTATTAGGACTGTCCTCTGGACTTGGCTGAGCAAGCCTCTGGGGACACAGAATATAGACATCTAATTACATCAGCTCCTCCTCAAATGTAAGCCCCCCTCCCCCCGCAGGCAGTTTGCCCTCGAGCCTGAGGCGCAGCAGGGGACTCAGAGCCTAACCCCGTCCAGCCCTCAAGCCACTAGAAACACTGTGCACTAACAGATGGAAGAGGCTCCTTCATGCTCAGAAAGCAACAGCTACAGGTGAAATGCTGCAGTTACACGAAGTGGCCTAGATCTCCTAACAGCTGCCTTCCAAGGTTGGGCCAAGTCCAGACATCGGGCTGATGCAAGACCAGAAAGAGAACTTCTCCCTGTGGAGGAAGTTCTAAATCCAGCTATGGAGGCCTTACACAACACCCCACCTGGTCAGCCACTGGAGGGCGCCACAAGAGCAGCTGGTGGGACAGAGAGGCTGCCCCATGGCCACAGCTTCTCCAGGGCTCCAAGCTCTGTGGGCTCCTACCAACCAGCTCCCACTGCCCCTTCGTGCTGTGGGGACAATGGCTCCCTGCTATCTTGTCCCTGACCTCTGTCTGCTCCATCCCTGAAAAGTCCTGCATTAAACTCTCTCTAGTTAAACCCTCGGCAGAAGGAAAACACCAAACCTGATGTCACAAGACCTTTAGTTGACATGCACCCCACCTGGCCTTGCCCCCGTGTGGGGTAAATGATAATAAATACACATCTACACAATACAGTTATGTACAAACCACTTCTCTTCAATCAACAGGCAGCAATCTTCTCACCCAACAGACCTGTATCATCATAGATGTCACCATGCTATTGAAGGCCCTGGACTGAATGCGGTCTTCTGAGTTATAGAAGGGGTTACACATCAATCTGTGTGGGAGTTGTGCAGCTTCTGGAACATACTTCGGATCTCGTCACGAAGTGCTGTGTTGGAAGAATCCATCACCATAACAAACTTCACCTTGGAGTTGGTCACATAGCCACATACCTGTAGTTTTCTGTGTGGTACAGCAGGCCCAGGTTAGCTCCCTCTGGTCCACCAGGGCCTTCCCCATTGCAGAGATCTTCTCATCCACCACGTCCAGGGACGTGTGCACCATGTAGTGGAACTTCAGCTCATTCTCCGTGGGGACACTCCTTGGCGATCACCGCCAGGCACACCGCCATCTTGGGAGGCCCCTTATATATTCTTATAAGTATCCCAAATTTCCACTTTCAAATTCTAAGCATAAGAGCACCATACAGCCGACTGAGGATTATGTATCCATGTTGTATAGCATCCACATTGTGACTTACTGGATAAAAAGAAAATTATCTAATTTCTCAGTCAGAGAAAGTCATGGTAATATCAACACTCCAGAATTTGCAAGTTAATCAATGAACAAGTCCAAAGTGAAAACAGTGAACTACATTCTGAAACTTGGGGAACTAGAAAGCAATTAAAAAACAGGAAAGACATAATCAACTAGAAAACACAGACTGAACCTTGCCCAAGGCAAGAGGCTTGTAGACACCCTGCTTGCAGTCAGTTCTTTCTGCTCACCAGCATGTCCTGACTCTCATTTTATTTCTTTGTTGCTGCTTTTACCAAGGCCCCATCCCCCACCTCCTCTCCCCACTCCCAGCCTCAGCATCCCCGTCCACTTCCCAGACATGGTGTGAGTGTGCACATGTGTGTATGTGTGCATGTGTGTATTGTTTTGTTTTGCTTTTCTTTGCATAGCTTTTCCACAGACCAACAGTTCTATGGTTCCCATGACGATACCTCACACCTTTCAAAAGAAACTGGACAGAGGTTTTAACCAAAAGGAAAATGTTATTCAAATCCAAATTGTCCTGCTGAGGAAAATAAAGTGCAGGATCCACAGCAATTGCTTGGTGAAACCTCCTAATTCAGCCTCCTAAATTCCAGGGTGCACCTAAGTCACGCACACACCCCATTAATGAGCTGACAGCTTCATTCCACACTGCTCTCTACTGATAAACAACCTTAGCAAGAGCACTAGATGCCCAATGAAAGGAAAGCTGGGTTCATAGGCAAGAAACAATAGCCAAAGAATAACAGTGACAGATTCTCAGTGCTTCCGGGCAAAAGCTTAAAGTTCAGAAGCACAAGAAGAAAGCAAGCCTGGGGTATATAGCTACTTCTAGTTAAAGGACCATTACATACATGCAATTTTTATCCTGTGTCTTTAGGTAAAATAATAATAAGATTACTATGAGATACTCCCCCTCCTTAAATCCCAGTAATCCCTCAGCAACAGCCACTTTTATCTGCAAGTCACACATAATTTTATTTACCTGGGTAGCCCAAAACAATACAAATAAACCAAAATACACACACTTTTTTTTACTAATACTGCATGAATAGATCTAGAATTTCCAAGTTGGAAAACACACATCCATTATACTGATGTTTCCAAATCCACTCATTTTAGCTTCTGTCATCAATAAGACTGTAGTCTCCCTCTTCTGCCTGCTTAAAATCTGATCATTTGTGTCCCCAAGCCATCAACAGCCCATTTTATCTGACCCAATATTAATACCAGATAGGAGTCAAAACTGAATCCCATCTTAAGACACAGAAGCTTAAGTGTAACAACATACTAATTCTTTAATTTAAAAATGGGAGAAAAAGAAAGGTGTGCACTCAGGGTACAAGTTCAATGCAAAGCATCTAATTCCTAAGCTGTAAATAAAAGGATTGCGCTGACATTTATAGCCCATAAGATAAGCCCCTCAGAACTCAACACCAAAAATGGTTCTAATAATCAAATGCATTATTTGTATGCAGTAAAAGTAGAAACTGTATAAAATCTCTCAAAAATAAGAACACCTCTCTGGTATTTTAGTTTGATCGTGAGAACCCAGCTAAATCACCCCAATATAAGTAATCCACAAACTCCACGGCAAAATTAAACCACTTCTCAGATAAAGTTTAACAGCAGAATAATGGAGCAAGAGGGCCCCATGCAGTCCAGACTTCATTACATTCGGAAAACATGCTCAGGACACTCATAATTAAGCTATAAAGTACTGTCATAAATACATAATTAACAACCATCCACACTTAGCAAAATAAATGGAAAGAAAAGCCCTATATTCGGCAGTGCTGGCTGTTTGATTTATTTGTTTTCTCTTTGCTGGCTATTTTACAAAATTCAGTAATCTGCAAATGGGCTCACCCATCTCTAATACAAATTAGCTGGGTTCTCATTTCTGTTTCATTTTCCCTGTATTATATTTACTGAATTTCTAGGAATGACTCTATATCAAGAATGTGGCCAAAACCATAACCATAAAATGTATTCATATAGGCAAGCAGAAGGAGATAACTTTATATTAAAATGATAGCAGAAACCCTTCCTATGGAAGTAGAAGGCACAGCTGGTATAGTTAGGGAAATTACCCCTTATTTGTGAAGCCAGTTGTGAAGAGAGCAAAGGAAAGCCCTCAATGGGGTGCTTGGCAAGATAAACTAGGTCGCTTCCTCTGAATGAGACGAGAGCTGCACATGCCAACCTGGTCTACGGCCCAGTCACTGTAGAATTTTTTCCCGACTGCATCTTTTGCCATCATCCTGGATAACGTTCAGCTGAATTTACTTCTATAAAGATTGATTGAGCATCTCTATGTGCCCGACGAATACTAAGCGCTAGGATATCAAAATAAGGCTCATTGGACTCAAGTCCAGCACTCTGTCTCCCTCTTCTACAACCTTCTCAAAAAGAGAATGCAATTCCTACTCCATTTCAACCACTCGCAGGTATTAGTACATCTTTTCTGGGTATTGTTTTACCTCCTGCATGTCCCAAACTTCCTTTCTTCCCATGCTAGTCTGCTTTGCCCTGCACTGCTCTACTCCAGTCTTCAGTGGAAAGGGAAAGTGTGGCCCAGCCTGGGTGGCTCAGTGGTTGAGTATTGACCTATGAACCAGGAGTCATGGTTCGATTCCCCGTCAGGGCACATGACTGGGTTGTGGGCTCGATCCCCAGTGGGGGGCGTGCAGGAGGCAGCCAGTCAATGATTCTCTCTCATCGTTGATGTTTCTCTCTCTCTCTCTCCCTCTTTGAAATCAAATATATATTTTTTTAAAGATGGGGGTAGGGAGAAAGTGTGCTCTCAAAACCAGAGGGGAGCTGACTTATATAGACAGAAGTCCCCACCCCTGGTCCCCAATTGGTTCATCCTCATGCAAATGAGGACTCCAAATCCTCACATTTTGATTGGTCCAAAAGTCACTGTTCTGATTAGTCAGAATGGAGCTGCTTTGATTGATTCAGTGAAGAAGCTAATGGGATATATGCACGCAGCTCCAATTGAATGTGGAAAGCTCAGTAGGACTCCTATTGGTTGAAATAGGATCCCAGGAATTTCTTTATAAGAGCTGGTTCAGTGCAGAAGGAAGTATTTCACTTCAGGCTTCTCCCTGAAGTGCAGTTTTCATGGGAGTTCCCTGTGTAGAAATGGCTGCTAGGATTTGTTTTTATTGTTGTTTTTATTTGTTTATATTTTTGTGTTGTTGTTAATCCTCATCAGAGTGGGGAGGTGGAGACATTGATGTGATAGAGACACATCAATTTGTTGCCCCCCAGCCCGTGCCCCAACCAAGAATCAAACCCAGGACCCTTTAGTGTGCGGCTGACACTCTAACCACTGAGTAACATTGGCCAGGACTATTTTAGCCCAGTTAGCCACTGGAAGCCCTTTTTAGTGGTATCTTCTTTCTCAGTGTTCACACTACAGTACCCAACTTAGGAGGAACTCACCCCCATGGTAAACGCCGGGGTGGCACTTCCATGACCCTGAGGGTGAGTGCCAGTGGTGCCTCAATTACCTCATCCTAGAGCCAGCACTGCCATATAACATTGCCCCATCAGCCTGGATCCCCAAGTACGGATGGTATCAACATGAAGCCACCCTGCCAGCCACATGGACATGTAATGAAAGAAGTAAGTTGTGGTTAAATCACTGAGGTTCTAGGAGTTGTTACTGCAGCAATAACCTCCTCACATACAGCCATCTTCCAACATTACAAATTAGAAACAACTTAAATTTTAATCCTCACATTTTGGTTGGTCCAAAAGTCACTGTCCTGATTGGTCAGAATGGAGCTGCTTTGATCGGTGAAAAAGCTAATGGGCATATAGCGGGCAGCTCTGACTGAATGTGGAAAGCTTCAGTCCTATTAGGAGGCAATTACATTCTTTTATAGCACAGAGGAAAGAGCATGAGCTTTCCTTCTGCTAGACAGACCCGGATCTGTATTCTAGCCCTAACACTTACTAAGTGACTTGATGTAATTTATACTAACTCCTCAGTTATCATTGTTAAATATTACTAAATATATCCTTCCACACTTTTTTTCAGAATTAAACAAAACTACTTAGGCAAAGCTCCTGGCACAACATTTGACCACAAAGCCTGGCAATGGGTCATTTTTATCATTTAGTGCAGTGATTCCCAAAGTGGGCGCTACCGCCCCCTGGTAGGCGCTGCAGCGATCCAGGGGGGCAGTGATGGCCACAGGTGTATTTGGGGGTGATGAGTAACTGCTATTAAAATTTTTAAAAAATTAATTTCCAGGGGCTGAGTAATATTTTTTCTGGAAAGGGGGCGGTAGGCCAAATAAGTTTGGGAACCACTGATTTAATGAGTTCACTAATTCCAACCTCCTTTGGAAGGACAACCTGAGGCTTAATTTTACACAGTGCCTCAGAGGGTCCCCACAGATGGAGCCCGGTTGTCCACAGGTTACCCATCCCAGAAATACATCCACCATTGGCTTTTCCCTTTCATTTTCCTACTCTCCCTGCTTCCTCACTTTTATTTTTCAGAGGCATCTGCCCAAAGTCATCTATTTTAAAAATCAAGACATTTATATATCTTGAAATCACAATGGTCTCTCTCATTACTCCAAGATTTTCTTGCTACTTTGGCCCCATTACAAACATGCATTTAATCGTCAAATCTAAATTGTTTTAGTAGAAACCTATTTTGTGAGTCAGAAATGAAGATCATTACCTCCAGACCCTCTGTGTGTTATTAATAATATCTTATACTTTTGTGGCACCTTTCCTTGAGAAGCACAAAATGCTGCCTATACATTATCTCATTAATTCTCATGGCAGCCCATGAGGTAGCAGAAGGCCACGGGCTGTTATTACCCATCTCACCCTTTCCCCTTAGTGTTCACTCTCAAATGGAAAAGTTCAAAAGCAATTTAAAAATTAAAGCTGCTTTACCAAAATCAATCATGAGAGATTTTCCAGATGCTATTTAGAATGTACCTTAAGAATGTACAACAGTTATTCCAGGCCCTTCATGACAACACAGATTAAAGTAACAACAAAAATCAATAGAAATCTATAAATGAAATCAATATGTTCTGCAAGAAGGCTCCTGAAACAATGGAAACAAAGCTACTCTGTTTTCCTACCAGCCCAAAAAGAGAATGACATTATCATGGCTTAGAGGAGAGGTTGGCAAACTTTTTCTGCAAAGAACCAGATAGAAAATATTTGAGGCGTTGTGGGCCATATGGTGACTGTTGCAACTATACAACTCTGCTTTTGTAGCACAAAAGCAGCCACAAATAATACATAAATGAACCAGCGTGGGTGGGTTCCAATAAAACTTTATTTATGGGCATTGACATTGAATTTGATATTATTTTCAGATGTCATGAAATATTCTTTTGTTTTTTTCACCACACACACACAAGAAAGTAAAAATCATTCCTAGCTCAGTTTTTGTGCAAAAGGCAAGAGGTATTTGGCCAGCAGGCTATAGTTACCCGATCATTAGCTTAGAGGCCAAAATGGGGATTTTTGAATCTTCAAAGCATATGGACCTCCACATTTTCACCCTCTGAAGTCTTTCTGCAAATTATTTCCTTGTGTACATCTCAGGCAAAAATGCATGTAAATGTATATACACACACAGGAATGAAAGCACTTAATTAAAAAAAAATCCACTGTGGCAATCAACCTTCCCTACAGCTGAAAACACAATGAATAGAAAGCCTGGATTTTATCAGCAAGTCTGTCACTGCATGTATATTTCAGGGCCTGCCGATCCATCCTCAGCAAACACAGAAATAGGGGGCTCGTCTTCAAGTCCAGTTAGCTCAACCCTGGTCTCCCTCTGCCCCTCCCATTCTCCGAGATGTTCCTGGATACCTTCACCTGATTAATTCAATAAACACGCATTCAGGTCTTGCTCTATGCCAGGCCCTGTGCCAGGCATCATAAAGTATGACAAGTGTGACTACAGACATATGGGCAGTGTACAGTGAGCACAGAGAAGGCATGGTGAACTGTGGAACAGGATACTCGGAGGCAGGCTCCAAAGCCGGGGCTATGCTTAAACTGTGTTTTCTAAGAGAACAAAAACGCTTTACGTGAATTTCTTGCCATTGTCCAGGTTTTCTTATGTGGAAACTTCGCTGGATCACCCTGTGTTCTTTAAAACTGTAGGTATTTTCTGGTGACCAGCTGCTATGGTCTGAATGTTAATGTTCCCTCGAAATTCATATATTGAAATTCTAAACCAAGGTGATGGTAATTGAAGGTGAGGCCTCTGGGAGGTGCTCAAATCATGAGACTGGAGCCCTCAGGAATGGGATTAGTGCACTGAAAAAAAAGACCCCAAGACCTTCCTAGTCCCTTCCACCACATAAGGACACAAGGAAAAGTCTGTGACCATGAAGAGAACCCTCACCCAACCATGCTGGCACCCCCATCTCAGATTTCTAGCCTCCAGAATTGTGAGCAATAAACGTCTGTGTTTATAAATACCCAGTCTGTGGTATTTTGTTATGGCAGCTCAAACAGACTCAGACATTAGCTCTGTGGCTAAAAATCCTAAAAACCCTTGTTTGCAAGGAGCAATGGAAAATGACAAGGTTTGAGGATCAGATTGTCCTGGGTTTGAAGTCAACCCTGTCACTTACTCTCTATGTGACCTTGGGCAAGTTAGTCACCTTTCTGAAGGTCAGTTTTATGATATAACACATACCTCACAAAATTGTTTTAAAAAAATGAAATCATGCCCTGGCTGGTTTTGCTCAGTGGATAGAGCAGCCGTGGGCAAACGACGGCCCGCGGTTTGAAATGAATAAAACTAAAAAAAAAAAAAAGACCGTACCCTTTTATGTAATGATGTTTACTTTGCATTTATATT
>NW_005356259.1:2311281-2318208 GCF_000412655.1 Myotis brandtii
GATGATTCTCTCTCATCACTGATGTTTCTCTCTCTCCCTCTCCTTTCCTCTCTGAAATCAATAAAGAAATGTATTTTTTTTAAAGAAATCACATGTAGAGAGTGCCCAGCACATCTTAGACATCTAACATATTACCCCACACTCATAAATAATTGCCTTTCAATAGGTGTCCTCTAGGGACCAGCAAACCTGAAACATGGGTCCTAACAGTGGCCCTTTGAACATTGTGTGAGGCCATTGGAAGACACATTTGGGCAGGACTATTCTTCCATAAACATAAAGCTACTCTTATGTTCCCATGTGCAGAACTCGGGGACCCGAATAAGTCAAAGGATTCCTTAGATGTATAAGTTGAATGATTCAATTTCGTGGAAAGAACCACATCAAATTATACTTAGCCTTTTTAATATATATTTACTGAGTCATTAAGTATGGGAACATTCACACCTCAAGAAATTAATTTTGTCTAAAATATGTTTTTAAAGGCTAAAATCATCTATATATAAAATCAGCACACATAGTGGTTAATAGTCATTTTTAACTTTTATCCTTAATTTGTAAAAGTGCCAGAAATGAAGTTCAACATAGGACCTCCCAAAGATGCTTTCAGTTATGTGAAGTCCCACTTACGCCAAAAATAGGTCCTTCCTTAGTGACTTCAAATACTTAATGTTGCTGAAATGATGTCCAAGGAGAATTCTCTGTCACGTGCTGTTTCCAGGTGAGAAGGAAGAAGCATGGATGTAAACAGGACACTGCGCGCTGGCCCTCCCTGTGCAGCTCCGCACATGAGCTCTGAACGTCTGCCCCGCGTAGCCACTCCCAGGGAAGGGCCGTTCCACTCCCCGGCTCCAGGGCACTGTCAGAGCCCATTTTCTTGGTGATCCATAACTCTAGTTGGGAATTCATCTATGTCTGTCAGTAGCCACAAATTTGAAAAACATTTCTCTAAACTGTCACTGCTGTAAAAAGATCATTATGCTGACATCCACCGTAAGCCGAGCGCGAGCTCATGCTATACACAGAGGAAAGGCCCCACATATCACAGTTCTCAATAAAGAGCAAGTCTGAGCAGCATTTATGGAGAAAAGAGCCATGGTAATAAAATATTCCCAGGAACCCAAGCACAGCAGCCAAGCTAAATCTCGGTTTTCTTTCTGACAGGCCAGAGATTCATGACCGTCTTCCTAGCAGGCACACGGGAAACAAAAGCTCCCCGCATTTGAAGATCTCCATCGAGGGCTCTGTGAAAGCCACCAATCCTGTATTAGCTTTACTACTCAATATACTTCCAAACTGTCTAAGCAAAGCCTGCCTGTGCCCTCCCATTATAAGCTGGGGATTCAGAACAATAGGTTTGAACAATGTCTATCTCAAGCGTATAAGGGCTGAGGCTGTCACTTGTCAAGGACCTGAATCCCCAAAGGTAAACACACTAAACTGGCCTCTTAAATGACACCCTACCGACCCATAATGAGAGGTGGGTTCCAATCTTGAGCCCATAGCAGTCAGCTTTGCAGAGCGCTGTTTAATGACAGTTACATTTGATTATTTTTTTTATTAGAAAAAATATACATAACATAAAATTTGCCATTTTAAAGTGTACAATTCAGTGGCAGTAGTACATTCGCAATGTTGTGCAGCCATTACTACTGTCCAGTCCCAGAATATATACATCATCCCCAAACAGAAACCTCTACTCAGTAAGCAGTCACTCCCCATTTCCCACTGCCCCCAGCCCTTGGCAACTGCAAATCTGCTTTTTGTTTCTGTGGATCTGTCTATTCCACATATTCATATGTGGAAATAGAGCCATATAACACGCAACAGCTTGTATCTCTGATTGAGTCCCCTCTGCCATTGCTGTAAGTTACCTGATCCCATTATTAATATAATCTGCCCTCACCCTAATGTCAGGTCTGGTCTATGAGAGGTGTGATGGTATATGCCACTTGGCTAGGCTATGGGCCCATTATTCAGTCAAACATTAGTCTAGGTGTTGCCATACGGGTACTCTGTAGATGTGATTAAAGCCCACAATTAGAAGGATGACGTTAAGAGCAAAACTGAGGCTTCCCTGACAATCAAGAAGATGAAATTTCACCTACGATCAGTAGCTTCAGCTCATGCCCAAGAGTTCCAGCTTGCCCTTGCTGACAGCCTGCCCCCACAGATTTCAGACTTGCCCAGCCAGTTCCCACAATTGTGTAAGGCGATTTCTTGGAATAAATCTCTTAATATATATCTCCTATTGGTTTTGTTTTTCCAGTTGAACCCTGACTGATACAGGAAGGAAGAAAAGGCTTGAATACATAGTATCCTGCTTGTTTCTCGTCCACTGAAGGTGGCTATCTGAGATTTAGTACTTACAGAGCTTTAAAGATGCCCTATCTTCAATGGTAGTTTTAGATAGTCATTGACATAGATGCCCTAGTCAATAACTATTACTTGCCATTAAGAGGAGGAAAAAGGCCTGGTTAATGACTAGAAATTAAAGAGTAGAAGATTTTAGTTCAATACAAGAAGGACTTTCTAATAACCAGGCATATCTAAAATTTTATAAACAATGTATTTTTCTGTTAAACAAAACTTTACTTGTATAAAGTGACATTTCACTTCAATCACTGAAAATTTAGAACCCGAATTGAGATATATTTTCATTGTTAAATACATATGGGATTTTGAAAACTTGGTATGGGAAAAAATGTATATATAAAACATCTTATTAGTAATTGCTTTATCAATTACATATAGAAGTGGTAATAATTTATATTTATCAAGTTAATAAGAAGCATTGTTAAAATTAATTTCACCTCTTTTTACCTTTTTAATGTGGCTACTAGAAAATTTGAAGTTGCATATGTGGCTTGCATTATATTTCAAATGGACAGTGCTGGTCTAGAGAAATGGGCAACACTCTGACTATGACCTTCAACCTCTGAACTTAAACACAGAATAGCAGTAGAAAAAGTTCAACTAACAAGCATATTAAAAGATCATTTTTTAAACATTAAAAATTTAGAAAAATGCAAACTAAAACATATACATACACATATAGACTGACCAAAATTAGAAAATTAGAAAAATGAGAAAACTAGAAGCTTTCTCAGTGGGGTGCGGAGGATACCGGGGTGCTCCTAAACAGCTGGCAGACATGTGGACTGGAGCTGCCGGCCTAAACAGCAAGCTCACCCAATGCAAAGTCAGCATATGTGTGCCCTGTGGCTCAGCAATTCCCAAACAGTCCTACATAGGTTCATCAAGAGAGGTGAACAAGATGTTCACTGCAGGGCTATTCAGTGTGGTGGGCATCTAAAAGCAATCTGGGTGCCTGTCACCAGATGAATGTGGTGGGTACTATTCGGAGTACTGCGCAGCCATCAGCAACAATGGACCAGAAGTACATACAGCTACATGAATGGGTCTTCAAAACCTAGTGCTGCATGAAAAAAAAAATGTTTAAAATAAATAAACAGATAAGTAAAAGAGAAATAAATCTATAGCAGAATACCATTTACTGAAATTAAAAATACAGGAACACAAATAAGAAAGATATTTTAATAAGAATTCACACATACAAACAAAAGGATATACATCAGACTTGTTATAATGGTTTGTCAATGGGTGAGGAAGACAATGGGAGTGGAAATGAGGAAAAAGGGGACTAACTAGAAAAAATAAATAAAAGAAGAGAGAGAGACACAGAATCAAGCCTTGCTTTTCCACCTAATGGGGGCTCTGGACAAGTCACATAACCTCTTTGCGTTTTAGTTACGTCATCCGCAAATAACAAAATCTTCCTTGAAGGAGCATTAAGAAAATATAGGTGCTACGTATAAAGTACCTAGCACAGCACTGTAAATCCCAGGGTTCCTTCAATGGAAACAACCATTATCAACTGAATTTTATGCAGGTTCACCCTTTGAAGCACATCCTTCCTGCTCTATTAGGCATGGGTGCACATAGCTTATTTAACACCAGACTAATTGGATACCAATGAAGAAAATTAGGCACCATGCTGCAAATTTCAGGTAGCTATTTAGGATTATCCTTTATCTTATAGGAATTTCTCTCCCTCTGCAAATACTTCTTCCATCCAGCATCTGCTGTTTATTTGCATACAAATGAATAATTTACCACTGTATCTATCAGGAACACGGACCCAAACTAAGGCCTGAGGAAACATAAATAAAAAGGACTAATTCAATGACAGAATATTAAGAAGTTCTAAAAAAAAAGTGTGATCCCCCCACGCATTACCTTCCTCATTTAGTCTCATCTAATATGCAACATGGCACACCTTATTTCACTCCTCGTCAGTATCGTCACCTATAAGCTCAGGGAGCTTTAATATGGGAATTCCTCCAACACTGGTTACTGCCAAATATCTTACACTTCCTCACAGAATGGACTATAGTGTTATCGATATACACATTATAGATATATAGAGATAGGTATAGAGATAGGTATAAAATGAACAAAATGCCTGGCTTCCTGAACATGTCAGAGCTTTTAATGCATTCTCATAAATACACTGTAAACAGAAATCAGTCCATTTCAGTCCATTCAGAGCATCTGAGGCATCCGGAGCTGTGGAGGGAAAACAGCCTTTCTGCATAGCCCTCACAGGCGCCCCACTGAAAGCTGGCACCTCCCAGCACAGAAGAGAGTCACCCTCTCAGCCTACCGCTCGGGGCTTTTCTAAACTGTTTTTAAATGGGGGGGAGAGCCCTACTGTTACTGGAAGATTAGCCAGGAGCAAGCGGCTGGTTCTATCTGGATACCACCTACACCTACTGGACCCAGACTCTTGGCTGAAGACTTGGAGGGGGGCCCACATGATTCACCCTACACTGAGGGAAAGGAGAGAAAGCTGCCCCCCTGGAAATCAGGCTTAATATGCTCTGTCTTAAGGTCCTACCTCCTTTTAGATTACAAGATGCTCTGGTGAATACTAGGCAAAATCTCAACAGTGCCTAGTATAAGATTGTAAAGGGTGTTCAGAGTATAGGAACTCTAATTTTAAGGGAAAATTAGAAGGATTAGGTGGGGAAGTTGTGCTCACCAAAGGAGACATGCACTGTGTCTCTACTGTCTGGGAGACATATGGACTACAAGGAAGGGTAGGATGCTTTGAGGCAAGACTTGCTTAAATTCAGCAGGGAAAGGGATTAGAGTGCTGGGAACAATAATGATAACAGGTCACATTTATGCAATTCTTATCACGGACTTGGTACTACACTAAGAACTTGACCTGTAAAGTATTTCATATGTAAAATGATTACAATATAAACATAAAAGTAATAATTACATCTAGTAATTCATTTATCTTCACAAGTACAAGCAAAAGGGAGTAGTGATCTAGTTGTACTAGATTTTTAACAGAGAAAAGGAAAGCATAGACTTACAGGATGTGGAGACCTAGGGAGGAACAGTGCCACAGTCATGAAGGGAGGATGCATGGAAATTTGTAGGTATTGCCTTATGAGTCAAATCTTTCCTAACGTTAATGGCAAACAAGAGGGTGAATGTATCCTTATGGGGAGTCAATGTAGTTGCTATCTTTAAATTTTTAAATTTCACATATCTAGAATAAATATTCCAAAAATTTATATGGAACCACAAAAGACCCCAAATAGCAACAGAGATCTTGAGAAAGAAGAACAAAGTTGGAGGAATCATGCTACCTAATATCAAACTATATTACAAAGCCACTATAATGAAAACAGCCCGGTACTGGCACAAAACAAAGCATATAGATTAATGGAATAAAACTGAGAGCCCAGAAATCAACCCATGCCTTTATGGTCGATTAATATTTGACAAAGGAGGCAAGAGCATACAATGGAGTAAAAACAGTCTCTTCAATAAATGGTGTTGGGAAAATTAGACACATGCAAAAAAAATGAAAATAGACCACCTTCTTACACTGCACACAAGAATAAACTCAAAATGGGTTAAAGACTGACATATTAGACTAGAAATAGAAATCCTAGAAGAAAATATAGGCAGGTAAATGTCAAACATTTCTCATAGCAATATTTTTTTCTGATCTATCTCCTTGGGTAAGGGAAACAAAAGAAAAAATATACAAATGGGACTACATCAAACTAAAAAGTGTTTGCACAGCAAAGAAAACCATCAACAAAATGAAAAAACAACTCAATGAATGGGAGAACATATTCACTAATACATCTGATAAGGGGTTAATGTACAAAATTTATAAAGAGCTTATAAAACTCAACACCCAAAAAAAAAACAATCCAATTTAAAAATGGGTAAAGATCCTGAATAGACACTTCTCCAAAGAGGACATACAGATGGTCAATAGATATACGAAAAGATGCTCAATGTCACTAATCATCAGAGAAATGCAAATTAAAACTGCAATCAGATATCATACCTATGAGAATGGCTAACATCAATAAATCAACAACTGTTGGAGAAAAGGGAACTCTTGTGCACTGTTGGTGGACATACAGATTGGTCACTGTGGGAAGTAGTATGGAGTTACCTCAAAAATTACAAATGGAACTGCCTAATGATCCAGCAATTCCACTTGTGGGAATTTATCTGACGAAACCCAAAACTCTAATTCGAAAGAATTTATGCACTCCTATGTTCCTTGTAGCATTATTTTTAACAGCCAAGATTTGGAAGTAGCCCAAGTGTCCATCAGTAGATGAATGGATAAAACAGTCATGGTATATTTTCACAGTAGAATACTACTCAGGCATAAAAAGGAAGAAAATTTTACCTTTTGCAACAACATGGGTGGATCTGGAGAGTATTATGCTAAGTGAAATAAGTTAGTAAGAGAAAAGCAAATACCACATGATTTCACTTATATGTGGAATCTAAAGAACAAAATAAATGAACAAACAAAATTGAAACAGACTCATAGATACAGAGAACAGACTGATGGTT
>NW_005356259.1:2318374-2320116 GCF_000412655.1 Myotis brandtii
CTCTCTCATCGATGTTTCTAACTCTCTATCCCTCTCCCTTCCTCTCTGTAAAAAATCAATAATAAAATATATTTTTTTAAAAAGAGAGAAAGACAACAGTGTGGTAATTGGGGGAAGTGGAAGGGTGTACAGGGAACCACAAAAGACCCCAAATAATAAAATAAAACACTAAATAAATAAAAATTTTAATTTACTCAAAAACGGGATTCATTGTCTATATTTAGTCAAACTATTAACAATTAACAATTAAATTCATAAGACTATTTCTTGAGTCTAGAAGTAAAATTTTAGACCATGATTTAGTTTCTTTTCATCTTAATTTTCTTCTAAAACTAATTTTATCAGCATGGCTTTACATATAGTAACTTCTAAACTGGTAAGCTAGTTTCTGTTTATTGGGGAAAGAAGGCCATGAAAAGCAGAAAGAATTTTCAAATAAATATGATCCTGTAAATCCCTTTAAGACAATCATGGAAGGGTGCTAAGATTTCTTTATGTTCTAAAGTCTGAAAATGACAAAATTAATAATATTTGCATGAGAAAATGCAATCAGCAATAATGACACAAACGAAGATACATAGGAACTGGGAAAGAAGGGGATATCCCACCATGGTCAAGAAAGGCCACATGAATGAGATCCGACAATCGGAAAGAGAGGGAATTTCTGTGGACACCTGCCATTTTGTGTGGCACTGAACGTGTGAGCTGACCTCACAGACCTCTGCCTCAGGCCTCTGCACTGCTGTCCCCACTGCCTGGCTTCTCCTCTCACTTCTCCGTGTGTCCTCTCTCCCAGGTCTCTTCTTAAATGCTGCCCTATCAGAGAGACTTTCATCAGCACTCCCTATCATCCTTACCCTGCTGTGCTCTCTCCACAGAACAACTTATCATCTGACATATTATGTATTTAATTATCTGTGTTTGTAAGTTCTGTGAGGTCAGAGAATCTGTGTTTGGTTCCATGCTGTATCATCAGCACCTAGAACAGTACCTATCACTCTGCAGGTGCTCAGTAAAGATTTGTGGAATGAATGAATGAATATCCCATTCAGGCTTTAGTCTTTAGTCTTGCCCTTTATCCTCCAGGTTAACCTCAACTCATAGACTCTCAATGCTAGTCCCTTTAGAGTTAATGGAGGAGGGGGAATAAGACAGTTAGTTCCATGTAGTAGTTATGAGTATGGATCCTGGAACCACACCACCTCAGTTCAAGCTTGGCTATATTGCTTCCTCAACAGCACTGTCCAATAGAACTTTCCACAATGATAGAGATGCTCTGTTCTGCACTGTCCAGTGTGAAAACAGCCATGATCCCTGCCCTCAAGAAGCCACCAGCCACACGGACCTATTGAGCACTTGAAGTGTGGCTAGTGTGACTGAACAACTAAATTTTTAATGCCATTTAACTTATTTAAATAATACCATTTAACTTATTTAAGTAGTCGCATGTGACCAGAGTTTGCTGTAGATTGGACAGCACAATTCTAGATATATATTCCTGGCAACATTTCTTAATCAATCTGTGCCTCCATTCCCTCATCAGTGAAATGGTAACACTAACAACAAGAAAAATAAATAGCACCCCAGAGATTTTATGAGGATTGCATGAGGTCATATGTAGCACACTAGAACAGTACCTGGTCCATAGTGAACTCTCAGTAAATGCTACTATTGTGCGCAAAAGGAGTTGGCTTTGCAATAACACTGAATCCTTAGCTATAACAACAATATTAATCTAATAT
>NW_005356259.1:2320314-2336584 GCF_000412655.1 Myotis brandtii
TCTAAAGTAGCAAGCCAACAAGTTGACAATTTTAGTTGATTATCAATGTAACTCTAATAAAATAGCAGTTGCCATAGCAGCCAAACATCAAAAAGTCATTTCAAAATCAAAGACAAGGAGCATCTTCCTAAAGAAACCTTGTGAACAATGTAACTGAACAATATCATGAAATGACTCCATTTATGTCTGGAGTTTACCATAGAGAATAATTCATTTCCCAACACTGTTACCCAGCTTTCAATATCTACTTTACAACTGCACTCGAGATTCTACATATTTTTCTTATATTTGAAGGTTTAATTTATGATTTTCAAAAACTCACCACAGTGATGGAGTGAACAGGGTAAATGGCGGGGGGAAGGAAACATCTATAATACTTTCTACAATAAAGACTAATTTAAAAAAAAACACCTCACAACAGTGAAAAAGATAAAACAATTTTTATAAGAAAAAATGATTAAGAAATATATCTTGTGACACCACTTTATTACTGCCCTCGGAATCAGCAAATTGATGTTATTGTATTTTGAAGGAGGCTTGAATTAAATTTTTTTGTATTGTCTTTTTGTTAGCCTCCAAATAAAATGTTCTTTCCCTACCTATATAGGTGTGTTTTGTTTTTTTCATTTATAAACTCCATGCTTTTTCTCCTTCCCAGAGAATTTGAATGTCAAGTCAAATTTGCAAAGAAGTAGAAGGAGGCAGGGAAGGAGGAGGAACAAAAAGGTTTTGGGGCTCCCTGATTAGATGGTACCTGATCAGTTCTCCTCTTGCAACCTTTATATAAATGTACGTAAATGGAGCAGGGACAGTGGAAACTGCGCAAGATTACTGCTGCTCTGTCACATGCCAGTCCCATCTGCTTAGCTCCTTGAATTATACTGCTCTCTGTCTTTTTGTCTTTTCCTTTGTCCTCTAGATCTTCCCGCCTTGTTCTACTCTGATTGTATGGTTGTTACTTTAAAGGCTGAGAACTAAAAGAATTTCTTTTGGAGAATAATCTATTTGAAAACAAGTTTACACTCAAATATGTTCGTGTCTACTTGGTTCTCTAACATTTTTATTTTTTGTGTTAAGGTCAAAATTATTAAACCATAAAAATAAAACCTGTTTTCTTCGGTAGAGTTTAAATCACACAGAAATAATAAGATATTCAGTTGCACTGACTCTGTGGGGAAATCACCTATGTTGACCCCTTCTCTAAAAAGAGCAGAGAATTTGTCTTTACACCAGTTCCTAGAATAGAGCTTTGAGTTGTGGCATCAGTTAGTGCATTGAGAGATAAGGCAAATTTACAACAGGCATCCTAGGCACGAGATGTACAATGGTGGTGAAAACAGCCATGATCCCTGCCCTCAAGAAGATTCCAGTAAGAAGATCAAAAGGAGCTGCAATTGCGGACTACACTTCCTGTGTGAGCCCTATTGATATCATTCTACAGATCCCATCTCTAACCCAAAAAGAAGGCCCAAAGGGCACCCACTCCAGGAAGTTCCACAACTTCCTCTCTTCTCTCACTATTATCACTCCCCACACAAACCTAGAATGGGAAGAGCTTCGCCCAACAATAATGGAGTAGCAATGAAATGACAGATCCAAAATGTACATGATTTCTTTTCTAGATTAAAAGAGAAATAAAATAATGAGGTCATAGGGGGTTTATATAGAACAGTAACCTACTAGGTCCTTTACTTTGTTGTTGTTCTTTCTGGGACTGCCTTTCTATAGTGATAATGATGATGATGATGCCAACGATGATGATTTGATGCTAATACCAAATTTTTATGAGTGTTTTCTATGTTCCAGACATGGCATAGGTACTATATTTATTCAGGTTAGGAACCTAAGGCACAGATAGGCTAAAAACTGTCCCTAGGTCACACAATGACCTTGTAAATGAAGCAACCACCACACAAACCCAGATGTTTCAGAGCTTATGCACTTATCTAGTGTGGTATAGCTGCCTCCACACTTTTCTTATTAGTGATACAAAATTCTTTCCAAACCTAAGAAGACCAATCACGAAGCGATCCTAAATATTAGAAAGTATTTCAGTCCCCCGATCTTCTCTAATACACATCATATGCACACAATAAGTAATGATAAATTAATGATTGAAAGAATTGAGAAAGACTGAGAACCCAAATTACAGTATTTCTGTGATTTTGCTTGGTATTTTTATATTAAAACTAAAAGAAATTAATTACCTTATATGCATATGCCATTGAAAGTGGAGTCCTTCATCCCTTTGCTCCTGATATATTGTCCAGCTTAGAAAAATATGACACTAACTCACTGTGGGAGATTCATGAGTTTTGAATAGTAGGTTCAGAAATTATAATTAGTTTGCATACATCAATCCACATTTTTCTGATCCTGTCCCTCTTTTAGCAATGACATAAATTGGTGACTTGGCACTTTGAAGTTTAGAGTTTATGTGGCCACAGAACTAAGCAAAGTCAACTGAATATCATCCATGGATTTACATTTTAGGCAATATGGCAGATCAGATGACAAAAAAAAAAAAAAAAAACACCACACATACAAACAAACAAACCCTCTCAAATAGAACACCTCAAAATTCTGCATAAATATCCAGAACATTTTTTAATACACATGGCTGAGCTCATTGTAAGAGAAATCCTTAGAGGTAAGAAAAAAGACAAAGCAAGAATCCAAAGTAACAGCTGAACAGTAAAGCTGACACTGACCTTGGTGGCACCAACTGAATGGTAGTGTTTAGAGTTCCTACTCATCTTTTTCATGATACACATTTAAAAATTATATTATTACGATAGCAATTACTAGAATAAATGGGAAAGTATTTGGGAGCATCTATATGTAAACTTTGCAAAAACATTTATTATATTTACTTCATATCAGAAAAGTAGAATATTAAATTTCACACATATTGGATATAAATTCAAGATTAAATATTCTGACTTTGTATAAACGATGCCACCATAATATTTGTAAATATTTTAACAAGTAACTTGAACTTTCTTTCATGAACATCTATTTTCTTTCCTTTTAGGTTATGCTTGAGATGGTTACATGCAATTCCTAATTAAAATTTTTAATGATGATGCCTTCAAAAGTCTCACTCTATATAAGCAGTTTTCCATAAGTTTGTAGCAGCTAATAATTAATGAGTAGAAAAGAATTAAGACATTAGAAAAGAATAAGAGAATAAACCTAAAGCAAATAGAAAAAAGGAAATAAAAATAAAAAGCAGAAATTAATGCTATGAAACAGAAGGTAATGGAGATGAACAACGAAGATAAAATTGGCTCTTATAAAGTCTAATAAATCTGACAAACTTTTAGCAAATTGATATAAAGAAAACAAAGACGGCATCTACAAACAACTTATATGCGTATAAGAGTATGGACAGTTATATGCCAATAAATTTAAAAATGTAGATGAAATGGAAAAATTCTTAGAAAAATATATCTTTACAAATTGACTAAAGATGAAATTAAAAATCTGAATGACTCTATAACCATCAAACAGCTGTAATCAGTAGTTTCAAATCTTCCTACAAAGAAATATGAGACCCAGTTTTATAAAATAATTCTATAAAACACAAAAAGATCAGACTATTCCAATAGCACATAAATGCTTTCAAAAACCCAAAAAGAGACTTCTCAACTACTTTTATGAGTCTTATATAATCTTGATACCTAAACCAGATACAGACAGTATGACAAAGGAAAAATAAAAAGACCAGCCTTACTCATGAAAATACTTTTTAAAATATTAAATAAAATATTAGAGTCTGAGACTCACAGTGTATATCAAAGTAGTGTTGTTTTTAAAATGCATGATTATTTCAACATTAGAAAATATAGCATTATAATTCATATTATCAATATATATTAATTCAGGAAAGTCATTTAATCATCACAAGAGATACAGAAAATGCATTCAATAAAATTCAACATATATTCACAATCTAAAAACTCCCTATCAATGTAGGAATATAAGAGAACTTCCTTGACCTAATAAATAGTATTTGAAAAAAATCTACTCCATATGTCATACTAAATGGTAAAATATTAAAAGCATTTCCTTTAAAAACAGAAAGACCAAAAGTACAGAATGTGTTACTCAGGAATGTGTATACTACTGTACATATTATATGTATATATGTACATTACATGTATATTTGCATTAGTATTATAAGGAATGTAGACTAATAACACAAAACTCAGTAAAGTGGTTATGTCTGAGTGGATATAATGAGGAAAGTGGGTGGCAGACATACAAATGGTCATTTTATTGTTCTTCTTTACACTACACACACACACAGGCACATACACACAAATGTAAAATATATTATTCATAAAATGTAAAATATGTTATTCATAACATGTTTGGAGATGAACTGAAATAATTCATTTTGCAAATATTAAATAAAATCAGAATGATGGCTAGGCTAAGTAACATTATAACTACAATAGAAATTTAAATCACCTTCTCTTTCATTGTACAAGTTCAAGCTTGCCTTCATATAAGTCATATTTCTACACTAAACAAATAATACTTTACACATTTGAGAATAAATTCTCATGACATCATGAAACTTGGAGAAGGAAAAATCATATATGAGACTCATTCTATTACTTGAATAAATCTATCACCATTAAAACTTTAGTTTTAGGGACCACCTCTCAGTCATTAGGCTGGTTTTCTAGAGCTTTTGTGTAAAAAAGGAAATCAATTCTTCAACAGTGCACAAAGGAAGAGACCAGCCCTTGTCAAATGAATGAACTCATATTGATTGCATAACTTTTCTCCTTTGTTCTATGCACATTAAATCAGTCCTCGTCTTCTAAAAGCCCCATAGCAATGCTAGGGTGCTGTATTGAACAGCAGGACCAGTACACGTTTTGGTTTTCTGGCCTGTCCAGGCACAGACACTTCAGTAGACACTGGGGCCAGAGTAAGGCACTGGGGCTAATGAGGGGGACATTTTGTGAGGGGTAAAAATAATGTTTTTGAGTGTGAGATGGAAATAAAGGCTTGATGTTAAGCCGGAAAGTGTGCTTTTTGGAAGTTTTTCTCTAATGAACTTTCTGCACTTCAGGGTCCCAAAAAAATAAAATAGAAACCAGACTGAGCTGAGGTCCCATGTTTTGAAAGGAAAAAAAAAGAACAGAATTTGTGTGTTTTTCAAGTGGGTTCTAGTGACAAAAAGCTATGTGACAGTGTACAACTGTGCCCAATTGCAATAGCTAGGAAGAAAGCAGTCACTCACTCCTTCTTTTTGTTGTTATTGTTGGGTGTTTTTTTTTAAGGAAACGGAGACTCAAATAAGATAGGTAGGAGCTAGTAATGAGATGAGATACAATTTTTTATTCTGATCCTATGACACATTATTTGCCTGTGGCTGGGGTCCATATTCTGAGTTATTGTAAATATTATTTTTAAATTCTGAAAAGTCCTTAAAGTTTCCCAAGAAATGGAATTTCAAGCTCTACTTTTTTTTTTCATTTGCAAACATGCTTGGGCTGCTGCAGAGATGCAATTATAATGCATAGTTCATGGCCACCAAGATCAAATGGCTGCTTAGAATCCTGTAGTTCTGAATTCCTCAACTTCTTTTGAATTCTCCAGTGATGTCCAAGTTATACAAAAGTGTCCATCTCCAGGCTAAGAAACAAGTCAAAATGTTCCAACGGAAGACCATGCCAATGAGTCCTCTAAAAATGCAGGCCACTCAAGGCACAAAAGTTTCCTAGGTTAGGTAAGTAATAGAGACTAATTAAAAGAATTTACATCAAGGCAATGCGTTATAGGAGGAGTTGGCTTTTCCCTTGTAGGTAAAAGGAGCTTTCCTCCTACTGCATGCGTTCTGGATGAATCCCTTTTCTCATTCTTTTTCAAGCTTCATATTTTATCCTCTACGCTCCTTCCTCTAAAATGTTACAAGTACTGTCAGGGTGAAAATGGCTCTGGACCTGACCCTATAAAAGGCGACGTTCTGAGAAGCACAAGATGACAGGGCTGGAGCTCCCTCTAGAGCCCATCCTGCAGTGAATGGAGGGGTCTTCCGCAAAATAAACTAAGATTTGGGGTGGATCTGCCCATTTCCCCATCCTCGCTCATCTTGCTGGAGAGCCCTTTCCAGGAGACCGAAAGGTCTAAAAGAGCAGAGCTGTTCACAATGACCTACAGGACGCATGGGGGAGACCGTCTCGCTGTGCTCACCAGCATCTCTGCACCTGCACCTCTCAAGATACTTAGTTCATAAGTTCTCTTGTCAACATCAACGCTGGATATTCACCATCAAAGGGATATTGGTAATATGCGAAGCAGAGAATGTTCATTTGTTCAGTTTTCGATCCAGTGGTTTAGGTCACAGTCATAGATGTAGTAATAACTGATACTCTCATTTTATAATAAGCTGATGTTTTTAAACTTGAAATGAAAATTTTAATAACAAGCAACAATGGGTTTGTTTTTTTAAGCTTCTTTAGAAAAGCTACAGAAATTGGCATACAGCAATGTAATTGTCATTTGAGCATAAATAGGAGAATCTTAAATCACTGCTTTCTTTGCTTTGGGAGAAAAATAAAGATTCGCAGATGTAATATTGAGAAACCATTTTCAAAACATTACAGCTACATTTAAAACAGTCAGGAAAAAATGCTGCTTTGGATTTGTTCCTGTTGTTATATGATGTTATTACATATTGAGAATATTCCATTTTGCTTTTGGTAACTGTGAAGAAAAAATAATTTAGGCATGTCCACATCACTTGGGGGAACTTAAGAATGCCTAAGTACTTAGGTCTTAACATAATCAAAAGATTGGCTCACAATGCCTTTAAAACATGGCTTTCCCCCACCCCTCCCCCCAAGTTTGTTCAGTTGAAATTATTAAGCAGTTTAAAATTATCTCCAAAATACATTCTTATTACTTTGAATCATTACTCTAGACAAATAAAATGGAAGAGCTAGACCCTGTTAATACAAATTTAAACCCTTAACTGAATATGGTGTTTGTTAGTAATGTACAATGTCCATTATAGAAATCACAATGGCATTTATACAACACTGTGTGATTTCTAAAATGATTCCATAGCCATTATCTTTCTTAATCCTCAGAACAAGGTAGGTCTGGCATATACAAGTAGTAAAACAAAACTGTCCTTTAACTTGTATATTGTGAGTTTGATCTTTCTGTCTACTAAGTTTTCTGAATACTAATCACTCCTCCAGCCCTGTTCTCTTTAATGGTAGCAGCAGTAATAAGAACAGTAATCATAGCTAACATTTATTGAGTGCTAGTTCCACTTTTAGGTGTTTTACATGGATTAATTCAATAATCCTAGAACACAGAAGATAGGTGTTTTATTTAAGGTCATTATATTGAGGAACTCTAACTCGGGATATCTATGTGTTTGTCTAGGATTATACTATATTTGCCTTCTGCTTTAATTTTACTCTATTTTTTATTTTTCCAACATTTACTTTGTTGGTAAATGCTCAGAAACACTTGGTTAACAGATGATATATCTTTAATATCCATGACTTGCAATCTCTTTGTATGTATCTTGAATACAATTACATAAGACTTAGAAAAATAACATGAAAAGTCAAGAGCAGTTAGATAACTTACCCAAAGTCATCCAACCAATAAGTGGCCAAGTCAAGACACAAATCTTACAACCACTTCCCAACTCTGATGCCTCCAGAAGCTGCCAGGTATCATTACTCTCTGTGTGACTTGGTGATCCGCACCATCACCACTTTCACCACCACCATCAATAAGCAAGTCTACTAAGAGCATTTCTGCATTTGATTCAGGACACAACAGATGATACAGAGCCATTAATGCTGACATGTGCCCTTGTCCTGTAGGATTCCCAGTCATAGATTGAAAGCAATGAGATCAGAGATATAACCAAGGGGACAGTGTGGGCAAAGAACCACACAGGCTCTAGGTTCAGGAACTGAAAAGAATGGGATGAGGAGTACCTTGTCACACCTAAGCATGTTGGAAGAGGGAAATCTGGTAAACATGTAGGCAATTATTTTCCCTGTAAATAGCAGTCCCTTCCTTCTGTATCACGTTGATGCAGAATGGTGAACGTGCATATTGAAGACTTATACTAAATAATTGTACATTAAGTTGGGAGCAAAAGAAAGTGGTAGAAATAGTGCTGCGCTGGGAATTGGATGTGTGTTAGTCTCAATTTTTCGAAGATGTAATTTTGGCAAGACTCTTAATTTCTTTCAGACTCCAAGGCAGGAGTCTGAGTACAATTTTTAAACAAAAGAAAGTGGTAGAAATAGTGCTGTGCTGGGAATCAGATGTGTGTTAGTCTCAATTTTTCCAAGATGTAATTTTGGCAAGACTTAATTTCCTTCAGACTCCAAGGCAGGAGTCTGAGTACAATTTTTAAGCTTCAATTTCTTCATCTGCAAAAATGGGCTTTATAATACTAAACCTGTAGGATTGTTATAAAGGTTAAACATAATAGACTAAAGCTTTTGCAAATAGTGGTTGCTCAATAGTTAGTATTTACCATTATTATTTATAAGTAAGTTTTAACATCCATCCAACTTATAAAAGTGTATGAGTCGATATCAATTTGGCACTTGTTTAAATGTTTGCTTGGCTAGACTGTTGCTCAGAGATGGACCATGCCATTTTCTATAGCATGAATGCCCAATAAAATCACATCTGGAAAAATAATTCTTCTTTTCAATATCCATAATCTAATTGGGGTTTACTAGCAATAAAAGTCATTAATGGAGGTGAGAAAAGCAAAGCAAAATGTCTCAAATTGTTTTGGCTACATATATTTTACCTACTCTACCCTCTAATATAAAATTACCTATAAAATGGTACAAAACTTTCACAATTTTCCAGAAAAGAGAAAATTATTTTTCCAAATTCATACTGTCTTCATTTTTCTGGACTAGTGTCTTTCAAATATTTTGACTGCAGCCCACAGTAAGTACTACATTATACATCGCAATCCAGTGCGCGCACACACACACGTAAATATTTTAGGAAATAAAGGTTTCATAAAACCCTTATTATCTATATTCATATGTTCTATTTTGTTTTAATCTAAGTTTTAATGCTGATCACTTACATACTGAATTGATATTGGACCCATAAAAGTGTCACCAACTATATTTGTAAAACACTGCAATACAGCATTCCTTTTCCTATAAAGATTTTCAAAAAAATACCAACTAGTCAGTACTACACCTTGTCCAGTTAACTGGTTAAAATGTGAATATTCAGTTAACTAATATTTGGTATTCCACAATATTGCTGGTTATTTTCTGAATAATATATCCACAATATTGCTGGTTATTTTCTGAATCTTAGATAAATTCAATTAATCTAGCTTATACTATACATGTTCTTAAAATGTTCTGTAAATATATTTACCCTAGGTGCTCATTGTCAGTTCCCTTTCCCCACTAAAGGCACTCTATAAATCAATTTAGCTTCACAATCTGTAACTAGATTTTCAAAGAGAAACTATAAAATGCTTTTTATCGAATTTTACAATGACCTTTCTTTCTTAGGTTTGCTTATTTTAATCCTCCATTCCCATCTACCATACAAGAAGTTCAATCATCTCTCCCTTGAATACCTTGATCTTAGAATCCATTATAACTCCCAGTATGAGGGAAGGGGTGGAGCCATAATTTTTCTTTCTTGGTAATTGAGATTTGCACACAGCTTTGCACTGTAATACGCATTCCAGCTTTCTGCTTGTCCTGTATAATGCATTTTTAAGCATTGATTATATCAAATTCAAAACAGGCTTTTGATGTTATCAAATTCCACAGGTTTTTCCACCTTGAATTTTTTCCAATCTTTTTTATTCATCCTTCATTTAATTTTGGTGTCACTCTTCTAATCCCTGTCATTCTTCACAGCTGGTTTTCAAATACTGAGCCTTCTGACAATGATAATAGACATTTCCAATTTTGATTTTATGTCTCACTCTTAATCTTCATTAAAACAACAAAAAAAGGGGGGGCTGTACAGAGCACTCCCCTCATAGACTATGTGCACAAATAGTCTCTAGACACTTAAGTAAATGGGCCTATGACGCATTCGGTACTAAAGCTAAAGGTGAGTTCCCTTCAAACTCCGGTTTGCCATTCTTTTCTAATAGGGAAAAAAAATATGGAGAATACTCTTGATTGATTAAGTTATGCATGAAATCTTTTCTGATCAACTATTATTTATCATTCATTTTACTACCTTTCACTATTCTTCCACTAGCTCTTTCATTGATAAGCCATAATCTCAAGACTTCATGCAATTAGACTAACTTCACTCAGCCTGTCATTTGCAATCCCTTCTCCTATGAAACACATATATACAGTCCCTACCCTGCCGGAGACCTGGTTTTATTAGGCTGGAGAAGATGTCAGAATCCAGGTTTGTGAGACCAATTCAACAGTTTCATGCCAGCAACTCTATTTCAGAAAGGTTTGCTTTCTTCTTTCATCCTGTCCAAGAGAAGTTCAATAAGATTCATGTCTAGACTGATCAAAAAATTATCTTCTTTTTGCAAGCCACTCATTTTTCTGTTCCACTTTAGGAAAAGAGATGAGAAATGTGCTCAAGATTATAGTTAGGACAATTTAACTATAAATGGTACAATGATCCTGTGTAGTAGGAGTGTCATAGAATCCTGGCTATAATTTGAGAGCTGCATGATATTAATTATGTGAACATTTAGCATTCTGGAAAAGATTGTTTTTTGTTTATTTCTTTTTTCAAATGCCTCAGTGACTTTTCATAACAGCTTTATGTCTAAGTCATCAAATATTTTATCTACTATTTGCTAAACACACCAGCCTCTTGTTTTCCATTGTTATTATTTTCTTATTATTGTTAAGAATAAAGGTCAGTTCCTTGGTCTTTCCTCGTATCCAATAAAAATTTCAGTTTACTCATTATAAAGAAAAATCATATTAATTAAAGCTGGTAGTGACCCCCAAAGTTCAAATCTATTATGCAAATTACACTTTAAAATTCTCCTAGTGCCCGGCCAGTGTGGCTCAGTTGGTAGTGTCATCCCATGCACCAAGAGGTCGCTGGTTCGATTCCCAGTGATCTGAAGTTCTTTCTACTCCTCTTTGCTCAGTTTATCTCATTACGCCACACATAAAAGTGCATTGAGCCACATACTGCAACTATAGCTGTATGCTCTGCTGTTTCTTTTTCTTTATTTTTTTTTTAATTTTGCTCACTTTGAAAGATTTCTAAGGTGTGCACATAAAATGTAATATACTGACCTGGCCATCTGGATTTTCTTTACTGGGTCAGAGCCTCATACCATACATAAGCAACAATCACTGAATAATTGTTTCATGTTAAGCATCTGATACCACATTCTGGTTAGGTATGTAAGTATGTGTGTATGTATTTATGATTTATAGAAGTATATAAGTATCTTGTTAACACTTTACAGTGGATAAAAGCTGTTAAATGTGCAGCCTTGCACTAACGAAAAAAATCAACTGATAGTATATATTATGAGTTATATGGATCCTGTCATTTTTCACACATAGTCACTCAAAATCTCACTGTTATAAAAATCATTTGTTTTGCCTGGTCAGTGTGGCTCAGGGGTTGAGCATCAGCCTTTGAACCAGGAGGTCACAGTTCAATTCCCTGTCATGGCACACACCACAGGGTGTGGGCTCAATCCCCAGTAGGGGGCGTGCAGGAGGCAGCCAATCAATGATTCTCTCTCATCATGGATGTTTCTGTCTCTCTCTCCCTCTCCCTTCCTCTCTGAAATCAGTAAAAATATTTTTTAAATCATGTTCTGACATTCACATTAATGTATTTTCCCTCTACTCTTTGTCATATTCCTGTCACATGACATAAAAGTAAACAAACAAAAACCCCACCAGTTTCTAAATTCTCATTTTCAAATAATTTCCCTATAAGTTTGACTTAGTAAATAAAATATTCTTAAAAGTAGAATGTGTTAGGAAATGAAAACTGCCCTCAGTGGTGGTATACATTCTTTGCTCTGCATCTGGGGAAGTGTTTAAAGTACTCTGGCAGGGGAACCTTCCCCACCCCCAAAAAAATGGTCATTATGTAACTGAATTTAGGATGGATTAGCAGCTCTTTGAGGCAAGATCTTGCTTCCTCATACTGCTCAGCATCAGCCATTGCTAAGAACTGGCGTTGGTCCTGAATGCTGAGTTTGCAACTTGAGTAAATCCCAACCTTGTTCCCTTTTCAGAGCACCGGCGTAACTCCACACACACAGGGCCACCCAGGTGAGCAGGCTTGGCGGGCTCCCTGACACGTCAAAGAAGAGTACATCTGCCCAGAAAGGAGAAAGGGGGAAACCTGGAGGGCACATACTCCTCCGTCTGGATTGTTCCTGAAAGCACATGTAAAGGCATCGTAACTCCACACGCACAGGGCCACCCATGTGAGCAGGCTTGGCGGGCTCCCTGACACGTCAAAGAAGAGCACATCTGCCCAATGCCCAGAAAGGAGAAACGGGGAAACCTGGAGGACACCTACTCCTCCGTCTGGATTGTTCCTGAAAGCACATGTAATATTTTTATGTCATCAGTCTTTTTATCAGGCATGGCCCCTAAGTATAGGACCATATCCAACAGTAGTGCGACTTTAGCTCCTAGTTCTGAAGTCTCACTCCACTGAGGTTAATAATGAGTTAGAGAGGAGAGCAAGAGGAAGAGGGCAGGTGTTCATAATAGCACCGTTAATTATATAGAAGAGCACTAGCATTGCCATGTCCAATAAACTAAGTACTTTTTCTAGTTTATTGTTCAGAATCAGAAAAAGAATAATCCTTGATGTTGTATTGCCACAAGAAAATCTCCTGCCTCATCACCTTCGTGTATCATTTCATATGGGATTTTATATTCTGCCTGACTTTAATTAATGATGTTACTATATTAAAATGCCTACATAACTAAATACACAAGTTAATCATTTGACTTTCAATGAGGGTTAAACAGTCTCTAAAGAGCAAATGGTACATTAAGTCTCTTTCATAGCTAGCACATTACACTTGAGTTAGCCTTGGGACAGTTAAAAGTATGAAAAGTCTCCTTAACATTACAAAAGGAATAGTCTAAACGCTAGAAACTAAACTTTGAAAGTAACTTATAATATATTATGTTAAATTTCTTGTTAGTGTCACGAGACTTAAAAACAAAACTACATTAGCCCTATCGGTTTGGCTCAATGGATAGAGTGTCGGCCTGCGGACTGAAGGGTCCTGGGTTCGATTCCGGTCAAGGGCACATGCCCAGGTTGCAGGCTCGATCCCCAGTAGGAGGTGTGTGGAGGCAACCCATCAATGATTCTCTCTCATCATTGATGTTTCAATCTCTCTCTCCTTCTCCCTTCCACTCTGAAATCAATAAAAATAATAATAAAATAAGATACATTATCTAATATATTAAAAAAACAAAACCACATTAAATATGACATTCTTCATAAATATCTTCTGTAAGCCATTCCTCAGAAAAATATGTGGATATAATTGACTGATTCTTAACTGCCCCATTGTCATTATCCATTCTTTTTAATTAATATACTTCATTAATAAAGTTATGTCTTTCTGTGGTTTATCTAGAAATAAAATATCAAATAAATTGCAAATAAAGGATTTTAAAAGTATGTCTAGAACTTAAGGACCTGTACCATTCCAAAAATGAAGTAAATGTCCTTGTATCATCTTTAGTACAAAGGCTACCATCACATTTTGCATTGACATATAGGAAACAAGGTAGTATATTTATGTAAAATTTCTAGAAAAAAGACATTATACTTCACTACCCCAGAACAAATTACTTTTGTGTACTCTATTCCAGGAAGAGGAAGGAAAAACTATTGTAATAGTTGCAGTTTGTATTAACTTCAAAGCTGGTAATTCTTTTCCAAAGATAGCTTGCTTTCTTCTTAAAAGAAATTTTTAGAAAACCCCTTTGGTTTAGAGTACAAAAATCTTATTAAAATAAAATATTTAGAAATATGTTGTTGAGAAATCACTTGCAAATTACAGTCAGACCTTTGAAAATCAATCTAATTTGAATCACCAGTCTAAATAGGTCATTTAACTTAGAAAAATTAAAATGAGTTGCACAGGGTCACCTCTTTTTCTAAAACACCTGCATCCTCAATGTCCTATTGTCTTCAAAGTCAAACAAGAATTAAGTGTCAAGAACAACTATAATACACTAATTTATTCCAAATCTCAACGTTAGTCTGCATGTGAAATGGCCATAAAAGTTTACATTATATATGAAAACAGTGGGGGGTGCGGGGCGGGGGGTGCTTCAAGAAGTTTGGAATGAAAGGACAGAAGGCAAAGCAGAGAACTCTTACATTTCAGGAGGATAATGCTATGTGTGTGGGGGCCTCTACTGGTGCTCTTCTCTTGCCTTTCACATGGGGCACATTCACAGTTCGTGGCAAATCACAAGCAGCTCATACAAACTTAATACAAAGCGAGTACTTCCATACTCGTTTAGTCTCCCACAAGCTTCTCTTATATCAAACTACCAATATAAGATCATGAACTTTATCTCTCCTGTCCAGCACCTTTCAAGGCTTTATCATCCTAGGACACTCTGGTAAACTCAGGGGTCAAATCCCTACTCCCCAGAAAACCTTCCAGAGCATAGAAATAACTGCAAAATCTTGAAGGAAACATCTTTGAAGTGTGAACGCCATCAAATAAAACAAAATACACGTGAGAAAAAATTGGCTGCCTGAGATAGCCTTGGTCCCTCCACGCTAGACCATCCATAAAACCAAAAGGACCGCGACAATGCTGGAAAAAGAGGGTGTCAGGTGTCTGAGAATGGAGTCTGCCTGCAGAGGCAGGGCACCCCAGGTGGCTGGCAGAGAGGGAATCAGCTCCATGGCAGGTAGAGAAAGGAGTCAGTTTTGTCTCATGACTCTCCGAAGCCACCAGGAAATGCACCCCATCCTTTCTGGGTGGAAAGTAACTTTGATGCTCAGAAGAAAAAAAGAAATACTTTCATATTCTCCAGCTAACAACCATCTATCACCAACAGGCAAAGAGTGACCAGTGATGCTAATGAGACAGGTTTTCCTCTCTGCCCACCTTCCTAAAGCCACTCCCCAAAAATGAGACCTTGATTCTCTCAAGACCTCTCTCCGTGGAGAGATGTAATGGAAGCACCTGTGCTCTGACAAGGACGCACACCCAAGACTTGACCTCGGGAAATTGCCAAGGAACAGTTCTAAGCTACCTTTTTCTTAAAAGGGTCAAACCCAAAACAACTCGGATTTATTCATCTCCAGATGCATGATAACATTTTTGTAACTGCCTGGACCAGAGAGAAACAATTCCACTCCAGCCACCACCATTCCACACGCATGGACCAACGACAGAAACCGTCCCGGAGAGGGGCAGAGCAGGCTGACTCCTTCCACGACAACCTCTCCAAATCGGCTTTCCGCCCCGCCGTGCCAGCCCCTCCTTGGGGCTTCGGTGCGCGCCCTTAACTCCGCTTCTCCCCACCCTCAGTTCGGAGTGGACTCGGCCCTGCGCACGCCCTGCCTCCGGCGGGCCCTTAGGGGCGGCGTCCCAGCTCTTGGGAGGTTCTCAAAAGCCCCAAGACAAGTCTCTCGCGCCGGGTCCCGGGAACCCCGGGGTTTCCGGCCTCCCGGGGTTCCAGCTACCCCCTATCCCCACGCCTGAGCGGATTAAGTTGCTCGGCCCCCAGCGGCGAGCACAGCCCGGGTCCCTCCCACTCCCGCCCCTCCAGCTCCGGCGCCCGGGGGGTCCCCCGCCTCCGCGAAGGTGAGCGCGCACTCACCAGAGGTGAGCTGCATCCAGGCACAGATCTTGTACACGGTCGCCGTGTTGCAGAAAAAGAAGAGGGTAAAGCAGATGATGCAGGCGATGATGAGCATCATGGAGAGGCCGATGAAGAAGGAAGCGGCTTTGAAGGCGCCGGAGGGCAGCGTGGAGAAGTCCGTGAAGCTGCCCCTGCAGGTCAGCTCCCGGGAGAAGCCGTTGCCGATGCAGTAGTGGAAGAGCCCGAAATAACCGGCTTGCGGGGTGTCCACGCCGTCGCCGATCCAGTAGGGCTGGATGAAGCACACCACGTTGACGATGGCAAAGCAGATGGTGAAGATGGCCCACAGCACGCCGATGGCCCGCGAGTTCCGCACATAGTTGGTGTGGTACAGCTTCGCAGCCTCCTGAGCCGGGAGCATCGCGGCGGCGGCGGCGGCGGCTCCG
>NW_005356259.1:2337272-2373462 GCF_000412655.1 Myotis brandtii
CACACACACACACCACGTACTGACTCCAAGACACTTCCCTGTGAGGACCACAGATCTGCCTCTGGCTAACTCCTAGGCTGCCTCCAGTCCACAAGGTGGAGACCAGAAGTTGGGCAGGAGCTGGCAGACAATAATGTAAAAGACACCTCCAGGGTGGTCTCCGATCTGTCCAGCTGGGACCCACCTCTCTGTTTCCCACCTCTCTGCAGCCAGATGAACTGTAGCCAACCCATGCCCTGTACATTCTTTTCAGTCAGGTCACTTTCCCCACAAATTGTGCCACAGACCTGCCATAGAGGGGCTTCTGAGGCATGGAAGTGACTGTGTCACGGAAATAGTTTGTCTGAAAACATTGGGTAGTGTGGCCAGTGTTGTATTTCTTACATATGGGCTGTGCTGGGTGCTAAAGATACAATAAGGAAGATAGGTGACTTTCCATTTTCCAGGTATTTCTCCCTGCCCCACAACCCAAAGCTCCAGTAATCACAATTGTTTTCAGAGTAATTTCCCCTGAATTATCCATACACAGCTCCTTAAATTTGCATGAGGCATTGTTGTTTTATACCTGCACTTGGTGCTGTTTCCTTAGCTTAATGTTTTCTCTTTCCAGTCTTTCTATTGCTCTGTTAATAACCACTGCCTTTCAAACTCCATTTCTTTATTACCATGAGTTACTTATTGGTTCCTTCTGATTCTAATTTAAAAACAAAAACAAAAAACAGAAACAAAAGCATGTAATCCCCACTCAAAACAATGGAACCAGAAGGCTCGATAGCAGCAGCAGATTTGGGTAAGTAACTCATTTTGAACCATATGACCACTAAATTCTCTGAGCAGAAAGGAGAGAATTCTGTTAGAATTTGACCCCAAAGTTTACACTTAATTGCACACTTTATTATAATGCAAAAACAGATGTAAACAGTGCCTTGGTGCCCAATCTGCCTACCTTCTTACTAGAGCAGTGAGAGACATGAGATACTAGGTGGAATATGAAACTACCAGGAATGAGTAAGAAAGCTTAGAATGGTTCAGTTTTGGGGGGAGACGGAGTAAGCTCCAAAAGGTATTCAGCTACATAAATTACTATTATATGGAAGAGGGGTCATACTCTAAGGCAGTGGTTCTCAACCTTGGCTGCACATTAGAATCACCTGGGAATCTTTTTAAAATCCTGATTTCTGGGCCTCATCACTAGTAACAAAGAAACAATTTCCAGAGGATGAGGCCCAGAAATCAGGATTTTAAAAAGATTCCCAGGTGATTCTAATGTGCAGCCAAGGTTGAGAACCACTGCTCTAAGGGATGAAGATTTGAGATTGTATGGGGAGAGAAAGGGAGAAAGTAGAAAAAGAAATATGGGGCACACAAGATAATGAAGGGCCGAAACTTGGAAAGAATTTTTAAAACGGAATCTTACATTCAGCTTTTCCTATAAGTATGAAATGTGGATATTATAGTTCAAGGCAGGAGTCTGGAAATCAAGAGGACAGAATTAAACTGTAGCATGAGACATGGAAGTTTAGGTGACTAAGAATTTCTTGCAAGTATGGTTGTAGAGACTCGGGTCTTTTAAAAATCAAGGCATTTGGGGGAGGTGGGAAGGATGACCTAAATATGAGCTGGCCCAATATAACACCAGCAAGTCTCTAAAAATATAATTTGTGATGATGCATCATTAGTGCATTGGTGGCAATGGAAGGTCGGAACTTCTGTTAAGTTTCATTAGTCTTAACTCCCCTAAAGTTACTGGTAAATCTGAAAATCAGAAGAGTTTTAACATGGAGGGAGAAAGAGGGAAGGTGATAGTAATCGGATACATGGGGCCATCTGGCAGGTCATGTGTCCCAGGCTCAAAGACAGCTTAACAGCATGAACTGACAGTAATTTCCAGTAACTCTCCCAAGCCCTCACATCTCCAAACCTGCTTGTAGGACATGGTCTTTCTTTAAAATCAATACTTAGAAGAGATCTTACTATTCCCATGGGGTGGTAGAGATGGGAGTTTGCTAAGAGGGGAACGGCTGAGAATCAAAAAGCCTACTTTAGACCTCAGTGCTTAAATTGCCTTTATAGGACAAAGAAAAGACTGGCGAGTGACTCAGATTCAAATGCTGTGATTCAAAGAGCTTTTCTATTTGAGTCATGCCCAAGGAGAGCCTTATTCTTGTTCTAGGTTTGGAATTGCCTCTGGGTTCGTGCTTAGAATCACTATGCTAAGTAGCAGACTCAAAATGGCCCCTCTTTTCAAGAGCAACTGGGAACAGATCAGTGTTGGTGTGTTCCTGATCTAAAGTGACCCCTCACGAGGTGAGGAATCAGTCAGGGATACACTGAACCCTACCAAAGGCCCTTCTTCATACCTTTATCCTGCCCTGCACCACAGCAGATTTCCAGAATGAAGCAGGATTTCCCAAGACTTGAAATTAGAGATAAGCAGAACACCTGTAAACGTTTCAGTTGTCACCAATGGAGGCAGATTGTTCTACATCTTCCCAAACTCCTCCGTTGCCCATCTCCAACTTTGGCCTTGGCAAGCAGGAAACCCAGAAGTAAACCTGCCCCTACCTTTACTCTAGAACTTTCTCTGGCACCAGGCAGACTTGAGGAGTTCAGGCAGCTAAGCATCTGGACAACTAATGATATTCATCAAATATGATGTGACCAACCAGGAACATTGTTTTGGGCAAGAGGAAATAATCAAACTAGCCTGATTCATGCTAAGAAGTTACTATTGATAGAAAACTATTTTGAAACTATAACGTGATTCATATGTGCTACATAACTAGTAGAAGTTAGTGTCAATGAGAGTATCAAATTAGAAACACTCAAATCTCAAACTTCACTGTTAAAAATGTTTTTCTCTCACTGCCACAAAGAGTCAGTAGTGAGACTCACTCTTTCCCCTGTGTCTTAATGCATGTTAGTACCATAAAAGAGAAAACAAGGGAAACTTGGACTGTGTGACTCTACTAAAAAGATTCTGGATGAATTAAAGGACTAAGTGTTTTTATCCCAAACTAATCTGGGAAGTGTGAAAGCCCTGGAGGGCAAGAGACTCCAGATCCAGACCCAGCACCATCTCTGCGCAACTGTAAGAGCCTAGGACTCTTGGGGCTCCATTTTCTCCTCTAGAATTATTGCAAGGGAGAGGGCACGTCAGATGAATTGCAAGGTCTCTTTCTATAGTAAAATTCTATTCTCTTCTACAAAGACTATTCTAGAGTGACTTTGCAAAAAATGACAAAACCCAGTACTTGAAAAAAAAAATGAGGCAAAACCTAACAAGAAATATCAGACTCCAGTGGTGCAGAATTTTTATTTAAAATCGAAAATCCCTTCTACCCTAGCCAATATTGCTCAGTGGTCAGAGTGTGGGCCTGCATACCAATGGGTCATGGATTCCATTCCCAGTCAAGGGCACAAGTGCCCACCAATCTCTTCAATGCCTCTCTCTCTCTCTCTCTCTCTCTCTCTTTCTCTCTCTCTCCCTGCCTCCCTTCCACTCTCTCTAAAAATCGATGGGGGGAAAAAACCCTCAAGTGAGGATTAACAACAACAAAAAAAAGAAAATCCCTTCTGAAATCCTACTGTTATATTTCTTTTTCAGGCAATGGGTACTTAGTGTTCTCAGGTGAGTCCTTGCTATGACCTTGGGAAATGGAGAAAGAGATGATTTCTAAAATCTTTTCATTGATTTCTGGTGCTATCACCAAGGTCAATACCAGATCCCATTCCAGAATATAAAGATTCCAATAATGAAGCTCTTTTCACTTGCCAAGGGTTTCCTTCTGCCCCTCTCCCACTTCAGTTTTCTTTTTACAGCTTTTCAGAAACACCTTTTAGTTCATCAGTCACTAGGTTAGCAGTGGCAATCAGACTCAGACAGAGTGAGTGTTCAAGGTCTGTGCAAATCAAGATCCCGATACAAGGCTCTGATTTCATTGCACCTCAGTCTATACCCCTTTGCAGAGATGTTAGCGCCACACGTGAAAAGAACTAGGAAATAGGAATATCAGTCATTCTCCTTCTTTCCCTTTTTCCTCTGTTTTGAATTGGATTCCATGTAAGAGGCACCCCTTTTATAAATTCTTTTCACTCTTCCTGAACCCAGCTAAGAGCATAAGTTGTTTTCTCATAAGGCTGATCACCTCCACAGGCTATGCTAGAAAAACCATCTCTCTGTTAACCTGGTAAGTCCTTGATTATTTCAGAACAGTGCTGTCTGAAGGTAAGTAGTGATCTCTATTGAATAAAATACGATGAAAACAGGGTCATCACTTCAGTATCATTTTTAAGTCTATAATGGAGCAATATTATATTAAAGTTTTAAGTTGAATGTGTAGGTTTGTTCTCTAGTACTAGATAATTGTTCTGATCTTTTAAAAATATATCTATCTGCTGTTCATCTGAACCTGCTTCATGAAGTTTCCCACTCAAGGTGCACCTTGATTGAAAATCAAAGCCTTCATTTAGAACAGTGGTTCTCAACCTTCCTAATGCCGCGACCCTTTAATACAGTTCCTCATGTTGTGGTGACCCCCAATTTCATGGTTACAAATTGAACATAATTAAAGCATAGCGATTAATCACAAAAACAATATGTAGTTATATATGTGTTTTCCAATGGTCTTAGGCGACCCCTGTGAAAGGGTCATTCGACCCCCAAAAGGGTCGCGACCCACAGGTTGAGAACCGCTGGTTTAGAACATCTGCCCTAGTACCTTCAAACTGGGACTCATATTTGAAACCACTGCCTGGATTGTCAGCTGAAGACATCTTTATCCACAAAGCTTATCTTTCCAGTCACTCGAGTCTCCCAAACCTCAGTTTCAGCTTTTCTGAGAATCTACCCAAGCCACAGAACATGTATTTTAAGACTTGTGACCCCAAACATCCCTCTATATGTGAAACAAACCCATCTAGATGCCTTCCTTTACTGCTATAGTAACACAAAAGTATTAATCTTGATAGTTCAGTGCTTTTGTTGAAGTGGCATATTTTTATGCCCATATTAATCAGTGTTTGCTGCAGAAGCAACACAAACGCTCAGTGGCTTATGACCACAAACATTTACTTCTAACCCACACCACATGATGGTGCTGGTTGGCTAAGATCCTACTCCAGGCAGTGGATCTGACTGCAGGTCTGCTGATATTGTCATTCTGAGGTCCAAGTTGAAGGAGCAGGCTCAATCTGGGACATGCTGTTGGCCTAAGGACCGGCATATAAGAGGCTGAGGCAAATTATAAAACTTTATCTAAAACTTCTGCTGAAATATAGCATGCAGCATGTCATCTCATATTCCATGGGGCAAAGCATATAATACAAAGAAGCTAAAAGTGCTAGGGATATAAAATCCCTTTACGGGAAACAAATGAGTGAAGAATCAAGAACTTTAATCAAATTTATGACATGCATTCTCTGGCAAAACTTTAACCCCAACTTACTTTTCCAATGTTTTCTGAAAAGAACAGTTGATTTTTGCTTAAAGACGATCACATTTTGAATAAATACTTCATCCTCCTCACTCTTTTATTGAGGACTCTGCATCTACTTGGTGTGGGGGTTTTTTTTCCCCCATGAAAAAATTAACAAACTGAAAATGTTCCCTGAGAAGCTAAATTCAAAATGAATTTAACTTTACACTATTCAGATATGATATATGATTCTGCCTAGTGAAGTGTGTTTGATCAGAAATGGCATTTAGTTTCAAAATGGAGTAAATTTATGTTACTTTCTCACAAGCCTACAGTATTTTCCACACTTGAGTGTACATCCTCACTAGGGTGTTTTTGTTTTGAAAAACAAAAACACCCTAGTGTACCCATAGTAGTGACTTATATAAGTATTATTGTGATGTTACTTAAATGTACAGAGTAAATATTATAAGCATAAAACTTTATTATCTAGACTTTCAGTCATGGCAGCATGAAGAAGTCAGTGCTTTCTCTTCCCCAAAACAACTATAAAACTGAATGAAATTGTCAAAACAGTCATTTCAAGGCCCTGAAGGTTGACCAAAAGCAAATAACAAATTGAGAGGTGTTTATTCATGAAGAACTTCTGGAATTTGCATAAGAAAAGTGAGAATCAGTGGTTTTCTTGCCTGGAGTAGATCCCTCCCTACTTACCCCCAGCTCAGTCAGCATATTGTTTTAGCCGGACAGGACAAGCAGTGAACATCATCAGCTTCTGCCAGAAGGGAAAGACTTCATTCAGAGTAGAGGACAAAGTCCATGTCAAGCAACACCCCGTCGCTGAAATTAACAAGCAGAATAGGGAATGAGTGTGGAAAACCCATCACTCTCCCAGCCTGAGGCCCCACTTGGTACAAGCAGTGGAGTAGTCAGAAACTTAATGGACATGAGAGAGCCATAGACAAGCTAGATAAGCCCTCCACTGAAGAATGACATGCACACTCATGGGAGCCAAAAACAGGATTTGGTGGAAAGTAAAACCTGAGGAAGGCTTGAGAAATACCTGAATCCACTGTCAGAGGAAGGAAACTTTACAGGCTTGATGTATGTGAGCATAACCATTGCCCCAACCATTGCCTGAGTGCTAAGTGATGCAGACTCAGAGGAAACCTTTAGGAAACCAGGATAAAAAAAACTACATAAGAATAATAATTTAAAAACACACCATGAGGAAGACAGACTCTGGGGAGGGAGGGGGGAATCCCTCAGGAGAGACAAATTAGGATCTAGAATTGCTATAATTTAGTATCTTTAAAATGTTCACTATTGATGAAAAACATTAAAAATCCAAGTAGGTCAACAAATCTCAAGTAGGATAACCACAAAGAGATCCCTACCTAGATATATCATAGTTAAACTACTAAAATACTGAAAACAGCAAGAAAAAAATTCATAGAACACTAGAATGACAGTACAATCTCTGGCAAATTTCTCATTAGAAACAATAGAAGTCAGTGGCATTGGAATGACATATTCAAAATGCTAAAAGGAAAAATAACTGTAAACCAAGAATTCTATATTCAGGAAAACTGCCCTTCAAAACTAAATATCACTCGGCAGTTTTTAAAAAGGAGCAAATTATTGGTATACTAGAGGCCCGGTGCACGTGGGGTCTCTCGGCCTGGCCTGTGGGGATTGGGCCGAAACTGGCTCTCTGACATCCCCTGAGGGGTTCTGGGTTGCAAGAGGGCGTAGGCCAGTTTGAGGGACCCACTGGTGCATGATTGGGGCTGGGGAGGGACTGCAGAAGGGCTCTAGGGCATGTTCGGCCTATCTTGCCCAGTCCCAATTGGGGCAATTGGGGCCATGTTGCCCAATCCTAATTGGCCAGACCCCAGCAGCAAGCTAACCTACCGGTTGGAGCATCTGCCCCCTGGTGGTCAGTGCGCATCATAGTGACTGGTCAAATAGTCAAATGAATGGTTGGACACTTAGCATATTAGGCTTTTATTATATAGGATGCAATAACCTGGGTGAATCTCCAGTGAATTATGCTGAGTGAAAAAAAAAAGTCTATCCCAGGATATGTACTGTATAATTCTATTTATATAACATTGTTAAAATAACCAAACTATAGAACTGGAGAACAGTTAACAGCTGCTCAGGGTTAAGGAGGGAATGGGTATGGGAGGGAAGTGGACATGGACATAAAAAGGCAACTGTGGGAGGGAGAAGATCCTTCTGCTGATGGGAATGACCTGTGTCTCCACTGTATCAATGTCAATATCCTTGTTGTGCCACTCTACTATAGTTTTGCAAAATGTTACCAATTGGAAGAGACTGGGTAAAGGATATACAAGAATATCTCTGTATTATTTCTTATAACTGTATATGAATCTATATGTCAACATAAAAAGTTTAACTTAAAAAGTTATATGCAAAAATAAACATATACATATTTTAAACTTAAACAAAATTAGAGAATGGGCCAAACACTACAATGAAAATATGGTGATTGTCAGACTGGCTGGAAAACAATCCATGAGCTGGGAATGGATAAACAAAATGCATTTTATCTATACAACAGAATGTCTTCAACCACAGAAATGGGAAAAAAAAAAAGAATACAAGCTACAAGATGGATAAATCTCAAAAGCATTATCCTGAGTGAAAGAAGTCAGACACAAAAGATTCCATTTATAAGAAATTTCCAGAAAAGAAGAATCTTGAGAGACAAGATTAGTGATTGCCAGGAGCTGGAGGTGGAAGCAGGGACTGACTTCAAATGAGCACAAGAGAACATTGAGGGGAACATTTTTAAAATTTTTAATGTTGACACAATTGCAGGTGTCCCCCACCTTTGCCCACCTCCACACACCCCTGCCTTCCCCTCCCTTGGCCTTCACCAAACTGTTGTTCATGTCCATGTCCATGGGGTATGCACATATGTTCTTTAGCTAACCCCTTCACTTTCTTTTGGGGGACATTTAACAGTTCTCAAACTAGGTTATGGTGATTGTTGTACAACTGTAGAAATTTACTAAAAAATTATTGAACTACGTGCTTACAGTGGTTATATTTTATGGCATGTAAATTATACTTCAATAAGACTGTTCACAAAATTGAATTTAAATTCCTAATTCTTATACGTCTTTAAAAACCTGCTCATACAATGATCAGCCCAAAAGAAATTTACAAATTAAATATGTCAAGCCACTAAACTAATAAAATTCGAATTAACATTTCCAGAATATAACTGTAAAATTTAAAGATACTACCTAATAAACATCTTTTTCTTAAGTATTATTTATTCACTTATACTAATCAACTTTATGCAAGTTGATATGCATAGAAACAAGATAAACTCAAGTAAGTTCTCTCGCACTGTGAATGTGGCCATGGTTGCTACGGTACGGGTTTTGTAGAGGCTGCAGTGTTTAGAATACAGTGTGCTCTGTGGCAATTCAGTTCTCACCACTTTTTTCCCTTAAAAAAGAAAACTACTGTATAACTTTCCTTTGCACAGTTGGACAATACTGTGCTTTGGCTTTCCTTGGAGCCTAGCATCACTCACTAGAATGTAAGCTCCACAAGGCCAGGAACTTCTTCAGATGCCATTGGAGGGACAAAGGGGAACCATCTAACTAGCCTGAGATTCAAGAAAGCTCCCTGGGTGAGGGCTGGATTAATGAGGGGATGGAGAGAAGTAAGAACAAGCAGAGAGAATATCATAAGAAGAGAGAATGACAGGAATAAGGGCACTGAGAGGTTTTCTTATTCATTCTTCTGTTCATTCATCCATTCATCCATCCAATAAACATTCATTAATTATCTCTAAAATTCTAGATGCTGGGCAAAGTGGTATGGATTCAAAAGTTATTAGGATTTGGCCCCTTTTACTCTAGAGGAACTGAAGTTCTGTAATTCTGGAGAGATCCAAGTAAATGTCGGACCTCCTGTCTGTTTCTTGCATCTTTTCCATTCTCTCCATCTTTTCCACTGGGCTGGTCTAAGTTATTCATTACCTTTTGCCTGAACATCATTTTCCTCCAGTCTTTCACTCTCTCCTATTTATCCTTCACACCAAGGACAGCATACTTTTTGAAATGCAAATCTGATTATGCCATTGCCTCTGCTTAAAGCACTTCAATGGCTTCTCATTGCTCTGAGACTAAAAGCAAAATGCCTTGGCATGCTCCTGCCTGAACACTACTATCAGCCTCAACTTATTCTAGTCTCTTTGTCACGCGCTTCTACAGCCACACAAGCCTTCTTTGTGCCCTTGTTCTCACCATGTTCTGTCCTTCTGCTATAGGATCTTTTCACATTCTGTTCCCTGGGCATGGAATGCTCTTTGAGAAATTTATATTTCCTTAAAATCTAAGTTTAACTCATGTATTTTTCCAGAAAGAAGCCTTTGCTGACCTCTTATACCTCCCCCATGATCCCTCATTTGCACAATTTATCACTGTTATAATTATACTAGAGGCCCGGTGCATGAATTCTTGGGGGGTTGGGGGGGAGGACTGGGGGAGGCGGGACCGCAGGAGGTTGGCCAGCCAGCTCCGATCTAGTTGTGTAGATGTGCTGAGGTAGTGGCAAGCAAATAACACAGACAGAGCGCCCCAAATGGCCTGAACACCAGCTATGCTCTGAGGTGGAAATACAGTGACCCTTCGCTGCCCGCACTTGGGCTGCCTCACTCTCCCGCGGGGGGAGTTGCTGACAGACAGACAGGTCATCTCTCCTAGCTCACCTGCACATTTTCTTGGGGCTCCGCCCCCAAGCATGATAGTAGCTGACTTCAGCCAACAGTGGCACACCGCCCATAGGAGTGCTAGCCAGTCAGTGGTTGGGAGCTGGGAAAGGCATGGGGCCAAGCTAGAAGTGGCTGACGGGGGCAGAAGGGTGAGCGGAGCGGTGGCGGAGGTAAGATGGCGGTGGTGCTTACTTTACGTCTTGGCAATTAGGCTGTTGCCTTGCCCCTTCTGCCCCCTCTGAGCTGCTACTTGTCTCAATCAGCATTGGGGTTGCTCTCCTCCTACAGGCTTCCCGTACCCAAATTCTCCAGTGCCTGGAGCCTTAGCCAGGGGAGGAACCAGACAAGGGGAGGGGCCACAGGAGGTTGGCTATGGGAGCACACTGACCAGCTCCTGCATTGAGTGTCTGCCCCCTGGTGGTCAGTGCGCATCATAGTGACTGGTCGACTGGTCATTCGGTTGTAATGGCCGCTTAGGCTTTTATATATATAGACTAGAGCAGCCGTGGGCAAACTACGGCCCGCGGGCCAGATCCGGCCCGTTTGAAAAGAATAAAAATAAAAAAAAAAAAAACCGTACCCTTTTTTTTAATGATGTTTACTTTGAATTTATATTAGTTCACACAAACACTCCATCCATGCTTTTGTTCCGGCCCTCCGGTCCAGTTTAAGAACCCATTGTGGCCCTCGAGTCAAAAAGTTTGCCCACCCCTGGACTAGAGGCTCAGCGCACACAAAATTGTGCACAGTTAGGGTCCCTAGGCCTAGCCTGGCCTCCATCTCATGGCCTCTGCCACCCTGCAACGCTATGTGAAGCTCCCCGCCCCTGGACACTCCGCAAGGCTCCCCCCATCCCATGACTACTCCGCGAAACTCCCCGCCCTTCAACTGCTTCGCAAAACTCCCCCACCCCGCGACTGCTGCTGCCTGGGTGACTGCTTAGCTAAGCTCACAGCCACCCTGCGGAGCAGCCTGCCACTGCCGCTCTGGCCGCCAGCCCCCCTCATGGTGAGCGGCTTGGGGGCTAGGGGAGGGGGGACCTAGAGGTGCTCCATGAACTTCATGGTGACTGGTCGCCGTTTGGTCGTGACCCCACCTAGCTCTTTATATATATTAGGAAATCTATGTATGTAACTATTTGAATAATGTGTACTTCCCTCACCAGACAGTAACTATATATTCTTCTTCACCATTGAAAATATAACTCCTAATTTAGTGCTCAGTAAATATTTATTGACTGAATGAATGAACACATATGGTGTGGCAGGTTGCACTTTCCAGAAATGGTCATAGCAATAGCTCCCATCCCACATGCTCTTCTTAATGTGTGGTTTTAATACTTCTCCTGTTGAGAGGTGGGAGCTACCTGACTTGTGATTACAGTAGAAGTGATGCATTGTGACTTCTGAGGCCAGGCCATTAAAAGGCAACAGCTTGTATCAGGTTCTCCTGAGACCTTTGTTCTTGGACGTCAGACACCAAACCATGAGGAAGTCCAAAAAGCCTGTGGAGAAGCCCGTAGATGAGGAACTGAGACCCTTTATTCCATAGTCCTGGCTGAACAGCAAGCACCACCCTACAGCCCTGGATGTGAACCATCCTGAAAATGGATCCTTTAACCCTTAGTTGAGTTTCCCCAGCAGGACTATGGGAAGCAGTGAAGCCACCTCTGCAAAGCCCTGCACACAAATAAATGATTGCTATTATTTTAAGCCATGACGTTGTTGTTGTTATTGTTGTTGTCTGGGGTGTGGGAGGTGGGGCATTGTTACACAGCAAAAGATAACTGGAATATATAGTAAATGAGATTGGTACTTCACTGAAAAAATATCCAGATTAGGTTGTCAAGATCACTAAATCAGAATGAATATTTGGTCACTCACAAAGTATTTTTCAATCAACCATTTTAACAATTGAATAGAGCAGAACAAACCATCAAAACAGCACATCAAAGAGTCACAAAGAAAGGGATTTATGCCTTTTTACCTAGTCTACATCCCAACTACGCTTTATTTCTGTCCACTCCCTTATTCTTATTTAGCCTCTTCTTCCTATCTTTATTTCCCATTTTTGTGCTTTTGAAATCTACTGCATTGCCTCGTTCTAATCTTTGTGATGATACTGGGTTCAGGCCGATGATAATTACATGATTATTAGAGAAGCAGCTTAGAAGACTATTACAAGGATAATAGAAATACCCAATCAAAGGGTTTTCAGTGACATCTCTTCTGAACAAATGCATCTGGAATGGTTTAGGGTCTTGGTTGTACTTTTGCATGCTTTGTGGTGTGTCTTACTGAATATGTAGAAAGCAAGGGACTTTATGGATTCACTGTGACCTGGCTGATGATTAAGCTGGTGAGGTTATCATGGTTGTGGCAGGGGTACATAACTATAACTAGTCTCTCTCTGAGTACACCTTGAGAAGCGCGGTTCAAGTCTTCCCCAAAAGTAAGTGTCTACTGACAGAATGCAAACAGAGCAGAGTATATTTTGAGTAAAGAGTGCCAGACCTTGAGTCTGGCTAACGAGGTTTGAATCCTGGCTTATTATTTATTGATTATGTGACTGTGGTCAAATTACTTATTCTTTCTAAGACTCAGTTTCTTTAGCTGTGCAATGGGTACAAAATGGTACTCCTGGAGGATTGTTGGGAAGGTTAAAAGAGATAATTCACATGAAGCACAGAAAAGGTGTTTGGCTATGGAACATGCTCAGTAAACACCAAGTCATACATTGTATCCATTGTGACTCATCGCGTCCAGTTTCATTCCAGATGGCCAGTCTCTGCATGACCTTTATAGAAAGATGGTGTGTGTGAAACAATATTGAAAGCATTGAGTCAGTTTATAATTTTTAAGACCACCCTCACAATATCAACTCATTCCCCTTCCCACTTTGGTTGTCTTCATGTTTGTTTGGGTTGTATTACAAGTTCACTAGCTAAACAACCCTAGTTCTCAGTTTGTCCTAGTATCTTGGGGAACAAGAGTATCATTTAAAAATCAAGACCACAGCACACTGATTGATACCATAGTGTTTTCAACAAATTCCCAGAAATGCCTACTTTACTTCCAGGGAATTGTTTAATGAAATTTTAGGTGAATCTAGATGAACAAGTGCTTAAATGTGATGACAAAAATGTTTCCCCAGTGATATTAAAGGGAGAATAATAAAGTATGTGGGGTTTTTATCAACAAAATATCTACACAGTGCAGTGGAATTTCACTGTATTAAGCATAACTAACATGATTAAACATGAAATTGGGATAGACAACTGAAGATTTAACATCAATTGTGCGGGCAAATCAAGTGCTTTCTAGTCTTATAGATTCTAGACAGTGAGAAAATTCTTTCTTCTCCACTCCTGATCCAGGCCTGCAGTACAATATCAAACAGCACCAGGAAATTATGTTTCTATATTGAAGTTAATATGAACAAATTAATTATATTTACCCCATGATATGAACCTTTTAAAATTGTAGTTTTATTACATGGATATTTTAACAAGAAATAAAATGATGAGTAATACATTGATAATGATGTGGAGCATAATAACAACAGTTTTCCTACCTAATAGTGTTCTAAGGGCTTCACACAAATTATCCTATTTAATCTTCACAGCAGTGCCATGTGGGAGATGAGATCACTATTCCCATTTTATAGATAAGGAAATTGAGCTTAGAGAGATAAACCAATTTGACCAGGTTGCACAGGTTAATAAGAGTCAGAACTGGGGCCCTTGTCAGTTTGGCTTAGTGGATAGAGCGTCGGCCTGTGGACTGAAAAGTCCTAGGTTTGATTCCAGTCAAGGGAACATACATGGGTTGTGGGCTCGATCCCCAATAGGGGTTGTGCCGGAGGCAGCCGATCAATGATTCTCTCTCATCATTGATGTTTCTATCTCTCTCTCCCTCTCCCTTCCTCTCTGAAATCAATTTTTAAAAATTTTTTTAAAGAGTCAGAATTGGGATTTTAACATATATCTGTACAAATTCAGAGCCTACTTTCTTAACCACTATGCCATTGATCGGTTGGACTGCATTAGAACTAGGACTTCTATTGTTCAAAAGGCACTGTTAAGGGAGTAAAAATAAAACACAAAAACAATGTTTGAGAGAAGATATTTGCATTATCGATATCTGACAATGGAATCACATCCAGAATAATTTTTATATATTGTTAAAATCAAAAGCCAATAGAGACCAGCCTTGACGGTTCCCTGAGCAGATGGGCCAGTTTAGTCACACAAGGAAAGCTTAATGTAGCTTATATTGCAAGACTAATGATGGCATTCAGGGCAGGCAGCCCCAGAATATGCCACTTTGGCATATTGATTATTTTGAATTAAAGTTATTTAAGAAACAGTCAGTGTACGAAGGATAAACTGACCCTCCTTTGCACCACCACCAACCCCCGCCCCCCATGTGAAAGTTACCCTCCCTGTAGCAAGAGAAAGAGAGGTTGTCCTTATCACCAGAGGTGGAGAATTCAGGGTGGTGAGGTTGTACAAATTTTGTTACTTCAGTAATGTGCTACCCCAAGACCAAACCTTTTTTGTCAACTCTTCACAAACAATTGTTTCTTTGTTTAAAAAGTATAAAACCCGTCTGCTTTGGTCACTTCTTTGAACCTCATTTCATGTTTTGGTTTGAGTGACCCTAATTCATAAACTGTCTTTTTGGTGTGAGCACAGAAAAATGTTCACTAATTGGTACTCGTCAGTGTAAAGATAAACTGACCCTCCTTTGTACCCCCCCCCTCATTTCATGTTTTGGTTTGAGTGACCCTAGTTTATAAACTGTCTTTATGGTGTGAGCACAGAAAAATGTTCACTAATTGGTACTCCAATGATTCAATGGTTTTATTTTGGCTATTTATGAGCCTTTGAATATATATATATAATATTAATAAATTTTTACCAAACAATACAATAGAAAAATGTGCAAAAAGTTTGGACAAGCACTTCACAAAAGAGGATAACCAAATGGTCAGTAAACATGAAAATATGCTCAACCTTATTATTCATCAAGAAAATGAAAATCAAAACCATAGTGAGCTAACACTGCACACCCACCAGTAAGGCTAAAATTAAAAAGACAGACAGACATACCAAGTAAGAATGGAAAGCATCTGGAAGTCTCATATATTACAGTGAGAGTACAATTTGGCAAAACCACTTTGGCAAAATGGAGATACTGGTTTGCAAAATGCAGGGGATTTTGTATAAATGTATACCAATAGACAAGTATAAGACTTTATTGCAGCACCACTTGTAAAACTCCCCAAATGGAAACAACCCAATTGTCCATCAACAGTAAGTGGATTTTTAAAATTTTTGTATGAAGGAATACTATATAGCAATGAGAATAAACAAACCACAAGTGTACACAACATGGGAGAGTTTCTAAAGGCTCTGGTCACCAGTTCCAATGTGTTCAGAGGGATATATCCCCACACCACCAAGCGATTATATAACACCAGCTGGGTGTCCTATAATTCAACTCAATCCTGATACTATCTACCCAGAGATAGTGTGAGGTCCCACAGGTTAGAAGGTCAGTCGTACAAAACTGCCCCTTTGAGATACCAGTCACAAGTCTAGGCCATTACCTGTGCTTCTAACCGACTGGCTATCTATTAGGTGTTCCAACAACCTCTTCCTTGAGTTCAGTTGATTTGCTAAAGCAGATCACAGAACTCAAAGAGAAACATTTTACTTACTAGACCACTGGTTTATTATAAAAGTATATAACTCAGGAGCAGCCAGATGAAAGAGATGGGGAAGGGGCACGGAACTTCCATGCCCTCTCTGGGCACACCACTCTCCCAGCTCCTCCACATGCTCACCAGCTCAAAACCTCCTTTGAGGGTTCTATGGAGGCTTCATTACAAAGTCATGATTGATTAAATCATTGGTTATTGATGATTTATTCAACCTCCAGCCCCTCTCTGCTCCTTCTACCCCATCAAGTTGGGGGTTTGGGACTGAGAGTTCCAACTCTCTAATCACTAAAGTCGGGTCCCCTGGCAACCAGTCCCATTCTTAGGTTACCTCAGGGCTTTCCAAAAATCACTCCATTAACAGAAGACACCTTTATCGACCTCACCACTTAGGAGATCCCAAGGGTTTTAGGAGCTTTATGCCAGGAACAAGGTCAAAGACCAAATATATATTTCTTATTACAAAGTACTGTCTCACATCACAAGAATATTATTGATGAAAAGAAATCAAACACAGGATTATATATTGTATCTTTGTCTAAAGATATGTAAACTATTTACCAAGTAAAAAGATAGATGAAACTAATTGACAATAATAGGAAAGCAATGGCTGGGAAGGGGCCTAAGGAAGGTTTCTGCTGTGCTGATAATGTTCTATTTTTTTACCTGATTGGGTAGTAGGTCCATGAATGTGTTCACTTTGTGAAAACACATCAAGCTGTACATAAAACTTCTGTGCTTCTATATGTCTGTCTGTCATAGTAGAAAAATATTTGTGTGAAACTTAGTGTGACAAACACCTGTGTGATGTTTTAAACATTTCTGGAAAAATCATGTTTGTGAAGTAACTTAGAAGAGTGTACCCTATAGATAAGGGCTTGTTTTGAACTTACTGTGGTTGAAAACATGTTTTTAAGTGCATACCTGTGGCACGTTGATAGAAACTTGTTTTGCATCCTAATTGATAAGCACTGGACTGCCGTGGGTAAACAACCTGGCTATATAACAGGGACTCAAACCAGAGATGATGAATCGCCTCCAGAAGAAGCCCAGATCGACTGGCGATCCACACTCGCTCCCGTCCTGCTCCACGCCTAACGGCAGAAGACGGCTAATACCCCCCCATCGAGCCATGACTCAACTCCCTGACCTGTTGGAGATGAGGTTGAGTCAGGAAAGAGTCTGCATGAGATCTCTGGTGGTAAAAGCCATGGAAACCCATTCCTGACCTGACTTTGCCAGCCACCAGGCAGCACCGTAGCTGCCATGCTTTGGGGACCCCATTAAGCCTGTACCCATGGCACCAGGAATTTGTGTGAGTAATAAAGTGCTGTGTGTTTTGCAACTGCATATATTTATGTGGCGTAATTCCTCCGGCAGTCGTAACTATCTAATATAATAATAGAGGAATATGCAAATTAGCCGGGATGCTGTAACATCACGACTAATCTACAAGCGGCAGAGAGCTACAGGAGGGTGGGGCAGAGAGCTAAAAGCGGCAGAGAGCTGTCAGTGGTGGTGGTCGGGGTGGCCAGCTGAAGCAAGCGGCAGTGAGCTACCCATGCATGGATTCGTGCGCAGGGCTACTAGTATTAATATAAGGTCAGATGATGATGCCTACCCTCAGTCCTGCTTGCTTAGAGTGGTCTCTTTGTTAGCAACTACTTAATGTTGGAACACCTGCATGGTTAAGTTTATCTCAAGAGACGCCTTGGATAACACCCCATATATTCTACTCAGACAATCTCATACTTCAATAATAATAATAATTAAAAGGCAAGCAGCATGGCTCAAGTTTGTATTCCTAACCCATAGCTGTTAGCTGATGGTAAAAGTTTTATTTTGGTGTCAAGAAACTCACTCTTTGTTCTCCAAATCCTTCTCTGTTGTACTACCAGAATTCCTTGGACCGAATGAATGGGACCTCAGTTGGCTGGTTATGACCTTTCTTTGCCTATAGAACGAGTGGACACAATAAGCCTTACCATAATCCTCTTCTATTTATCAGACCTTACCAGCCTTTTCTGCATGTTTTTAACTAAAATTTTTAAAAATTTATTTTTAAATTTATTTTTAAATTACAGTTGACATACAATATTATATTAGTTTCAGGTATACAACATAGTGATTAGACATTTAAATACTTTATAAAGTGATCACTCCAATAAGTCTAATACCCACATGACAGCATACATAATTATTACATTATTAACTATATTCTCTAAGCTGTATTTTACACCCCAGTGACTATTTTTGTAACTGGAAATTTGTACTTCTTAATCCTTTTCACCTTTTTTATCCCCCCCAACACTTCTCCCAGCTAGCAACTATCAAAATGTTCTCTGTATCTATGAGTTTTTTCTGTTTGTTCATTTATTTTGTTTTTTGGATCCCACATATAAGTGAAATTATATATTTGTCTCTCTCTATCTGACATTTCACTTAGTATAATTCCCTCAGTCTAGGTCAATGCACACTTTCACAAAGGGCAAGATTCATTCCTTTTATGGCTGAAGAATATTCCATCATATATATGCACCACATCTTCTTTATCCATTCAGACACTTAGGTTGTTTCCTTGGCTGTTGTAAATAATGCTGCAATGAACATAGGGTGCATACAGCTTTTTGAATTAGTGTTTTAATTTTTGCCATGGGGTTGTCATCTCACATTATTCTTGAGTTCATTATTCTTATTGATTTTAACTTTTTGCCAGCTGTTGCCCAATCTTCTACGTTTTTTATCTTTACAGATGTGATATATGTATATCCTTTCTTTTTCTCACTTACCAAACTATAGACAAATAGGAATTAAGATGAGCCTGTCTCTCAGAACTTGCCACTCTTTTTTTTATTATTGATTTTTTACAGAGAGGAAGGGAGAGGGATAGAGAGTTAGAAACATCAATGAGCGAGAAACATCGATCAGCTGCCTCCTGCACACCCCCTACTGGGGATGTGCCCACAGCCAAGGTACATGCCCTTGACCGGGATCAAACCTGGGACCCTTCCGTCTGCAGGCTGACGTTCTATCCACTGCGCCAAACCAGTTAGGGCAGAACTTGCCACTCTTAATTATGAGTGAGATTGGGATCCAAGCAGAAGCATAATAAAGCAGAAAGAGCTCCAGAGGAAAGCTGGCCAAATTGTCTTGGAGTAGTACTTCCAAGTATTAATTGAGAAAATAACGACACCAAATCAGGAATAGAAACGGAAGTAGAATGAAATGGCTGAGATTACAATTCTAAGAACTTCAATTTTTCTGTAATTTAAAAAATTGCTTAAAATATCTATGCCTATAGGTCATGAGCAGTAAGTACTTTATGTATAATAAAATTTAATATTTATGGTGTTTAATATGTGCCAAGTGCTTTTATACACATTATCTCACTTAACCCTCACAATATCTTATAAGAGGGATTCTAATTATAGTTATCTCCATTTGACAAATGAGGAATTTGAAAATATTAAATAAGTCACCAAAGATTGCCCAGCAAATGAGTGGCAGTGTTGGAATTTGAACTTAGGTCTATCTAATCCCAAACATCACTATCTTAACCAGTGTATTATACTACCTATTATGTGTATGCTGATTGGAGACCAGGAATATGAAGGCTGAAATTAGGTGTATTACAGTAAAATGTCATAAAGATTGTGCAAAATTCAGTACTTGAAACTACACATGATGCTAATCAGGTTTGATATGGAGCGACCAGCAGTAAACCCAACCATATGCCATATTATGATATTTTATTGGAACTGGATGCATTGTAAACTCATCAGAGATGTCTCTACTCTCTTTAACATTCATCAGCACATTATTTGTTTAGAAACTCAAGGTTGTTGTACAAGTTAACTGAGGCTAATTCATAAACATTGTAGGTTTTACACATCTTCTGGGACCATTCTTTGGTATTTAGTGTCAGCACTAGCAAAGTGAAAAGGGAAACTTAGAGGCTGGAGACTCACTTTCCTGTATAACTGGTGCCATGGCAACTCCTAGGCTCTTCTCTGATGAACTGCTGCTATCATTAAAAAAAAAAAATACTAAGTTTTGCCTTTTTATTTTCTGTCATTGACTTTTTCAGTGTGTTTTATTATTTCTTATGACCCATGACCAGACAAACTACAAGGCATGAACAATCATCTTAGCTGCTTTGGGATCGCGTTCATTGGTTTCTATAATTCAAAAATTTTTAAATGAAAATAATTATTATGCTTTTAATTTAAATTTAAGATGTGTTGTGGTTGCAGTAATAGTAATGATGGTTTGGTTGTTCTGAAAGATTATGTCGAAGTCAATAAGCAGCTGCATAAATGACAAGGACCAGGCTTTCCCATCTAGTCAGGTAGATGATGGAGGGCAAGGTTGCCTGTGTGAGTAGCAGAGTAAACAGTTGGGTATGTCATGTGGCTGAGGGGGCTGTGGGTCTACCCACCTTACCTAAAAATATCTTTCCTGCTACTTGTTAGACACAGTGCCTAAAATGCAGCCCTGAGAGCTTTATTTCTCTGAGTCTTGAAAAGTTTTCTTAAAAAATTTTTTTTGGGTGTGAACTATAGGATACATATTTAGAAGTGTAATTGCAGTCATTAAGTAAACACCTAAGTAATCACCACCTAAATCATGAAATAAAACATTGATAGTACTTGCCATGTATCCCATGCAATTCACAGCCCCTTACCTCTTTCCCAAAGGTAACAGTAAAACTTTCTTTTCTTTATGGTTTTACCAGCTATGTATGCATTCCTAAACAATGTAATTACATTTGGCCTGTTTTTAAAAACTGCAAAAATGGAGTTGTGCTATAGATGTTCTTTAATTTCTTCTTTTGCTAACATTATATGAAGGATTCATTTAGATTGTGGCATTTAGCCATAGTTAACTCACTATCATTGGTGTATAATATTCCATTGAACTGTAATAGTGCATGTAAGCTATATTTTATCTTTTGAATTGTTCATATGATTTTTCTACTTCAACCTGTTTTTTTAATCTTTACCCAAGGATATGTTGAGAGAGAGAGAGAGAGAGAGAGAGAGAGAGAGAGAGAAACATCAATGTGAGAAACATCGATCAGCTGCCTCCTATAGACGTCCCAACCAGGGATGGAACCTGGTTGGGGCATGTGTCCCCTGACTGGGAATTGAACCCATGACCTTTTAGTGTACAGGATGATGCTCCAACCAACTGAGCCACCTGGCCAGGGCTACTTCAATATTTTGTTGTGATGAATTACATTGGTTGATTTTAATGTTAAACTAATCTCACATGCCTGGGCTTTGCAACTATTTCCATAGGTTGAGATTAGCCTCTATTTTTCCTTTGGAATACTAGTCTTATTGAGTTTTGGAATCAATGATACACTAGCTACATAAAATAATTTGGAAGATGTTCCCTCTTTCTAGTCTCTGGAAGAGTTTTTCCAGAATGATTTTTGAAAGGTGAACATGGTGGATGGTATGCACAGGTAGGCTACTAGTAAATAGTCATCTCAGATGGTGATTAAAGAAAATTGAATTTATTTAAGGAAAGGGAATGAGGGATAGGGCATACCAAGGGAAGGGCTGCACAGCACTGAGCCACGGGGACATTGGGTCAATGATGGCAGCACCCAGGAGCTGGAGTTTCATCCTTATATGCAGTCACTGGTGGGAAACTTGTTGTCAGAGGGTCTGGGTGCTGAACTGTGGGCTTGGAATGCAGATGGAATGCAGGTGTGCGATCAGGTGCCTTCAGGACAGTTTCCATTTCTTCTGTGGTCTGACTCCTGGTGTCCAGCCAGTTTTTCCTGGCCTTTTGTTTTCCTGTGGCAGGAAGCTTACAAATGGCCATGAAGTATATTGTATTGCCCTATAGGCCTAACAATGTTATCATTGAAATATTTCATTATTGAATGTTGGGAGAATTTTCTGGTGAAGGACTTGATTTCTGTCCCCCTACCCCTGAGGCTGCTGAATCAAAGCTCCAGTTTCCTGGTATCTGTCCAAACAGCGGCAGACGCCCTTGGGCACAGTTGGTACTCGGTGACTTTCCTTAGCTCTCTGGGATCTGACTTTCTCTCAGAGTTTGTCTGGCAGTCCCCCACTATTTTGTCAAGTGTTCAATGTTTAAAGGTACATTTTTAATATTTTTATTTGTTTTTTTAAGTCTGCATTTTTGCTTGTTTTTAAGTCTGAGAAAGGTAGGTCTGGATAAATGTTTAATTCTATACAAATGGAGTTATAAAATGCTAATGTGCTTGGAAGGGTAAACTCTTAGTACCTGATTTGAGCTCATTCTGCTGCAAATATATTCCTGAATTAAGCTGGGTAGGACTGGTGGGACAAAGGTGAAGGCGATAAGGCTCTGCCCCTACGTAAGAAGGAGACTATGGGAGTGACTCTTACCTCCCATGTCATGCCAGTTCCAACTTCCCCTGGAAGAAGTAGATATCACTGCTGCCTTGTGACTCACTTGCATCACCATTTCAATTCTGACTCCGACATAACTGATGCCACCTGCTGCACCCACTCCTGGTTCCATGTCTGCTTGTTCTCATCTCTTCCACACCTTCGATAGCTAGTGTATCACAGTTCATTGGTCTCTGGAAACCATGAGGCCACCCTGCCTTTGAACCTAAGAGATTTCACTTCAAAAGAAGTAGGTCCTTGAAAAGATGCAGGTGACACCATCAATTGGGACAGACTCTGAAGGAAATGAAAATTCCAACTCTGATGCCTCCCATGGAGTGAGTTAGGCCTCGCAGCTACCTCATGGATCAATTTCTCCTCAGTCTAATCCTACTTCCTTCACTACCTTACAAGTGTTGCTCCATAGTGCACTCCCCCAATAAACTTCCTGCCTGCAAATATCCCAGACTCCGTTTCATAGGGAACCTAAACCAAAGGTAAAGTTTTCAAATAATTAGGGGGAGTCAGTGGGTGATACAAGCTAAAGAGGTAGTGAGTGACAAATTCTGATGACTCAAAGTCTATTGATATTTGCTGGAAAAGAGGAAAGAGGAAGAATGATCTGTAGGAGGCAATGAGAAGGAAGGACCATCTCCACTCCCAGTGGGAGAGAAAACAGCCTTCCTTTGAGGAGACCAAAGTACAAGCAGAGTCAGGAGGGGATTGCCACCTTTCAGTGAGAGCAGGACAGGGAAGGAAATGTCCATGAAGACTGAGATTTTTTGATGGTGGAACATGAGTTTCAAAGAACTGGTGGAAAGGGAAGGACTAAGATAAAATCTAAAAGTAGGATATGCAGAATTGCTTGGGATTAGTGTGGGTGGGAGGAAAGATGACCTGAACTCATATAAAACAAATAACATGATAAAATTAGCGCTGGGGTTGTCAAAGCAGAGCAGGTGGGAGAGGCTGGTCCTGTAGGTGAAGAGGACGGGTGAGGGCTGTTGCCAGAATGCAGGGTATTGGAGTGGCATTTCCTTCTACCAGAGTTGATGTGAAGGCTGGGATGGAGTGGCTTATATTGAACATCGATACTCTGAGGCTCTCTCCTCAGTTCTGCACAGGGAGAAGCGGTATTTGTTTAATTTAAAACTTCTAGCACATTTATGAGATCAGGTGAATGAATTTATTCTCTTTCCCACAATCACAACAGTCTGAAACTATGAGACATACACTTCCCATCATAAAAATTTGCTCTTCCTAATCGGTGATATAGCATCACACTAAAGATGTTTGGGGGGAAAAATTTAAAAAGTAAAGATGTTTGCTTTTAGTAAAAAGTTTTAGAAATTGGAGTAGTCAAGTAAAAATACCCATTAAACATACATACACAGAGAAAAAAATGATTATCTGACAAGTGGAAAGAATAAAATCATCAAGAAATAAAAATATGTTCATTTATAAGAAGCTGAGGTGAGGAATAGATATAGGGGGAAAATGGATGAATTGAAAATCAATTTTTCTGCTCCTTTAAAGTAAGAGTGTTTATGTTTGTTATTTGAGAAAAAAAATTCTTCTGACAACTTCAATGACTGCTGAACATTTTGTCCAAAGAATTGGTTAAATGCTTGTGGAGAAACACCTTAATTCTAACCCCACCTTTGCCCTGAATAACCTGGGGGGAAATCACTGATTTATTAAATCATTCACACACATAAAAATATTTGTTTTGTACCAATTATGTTCCAGGCACTGAACTTAGTCTTGAAGATAAAGCTATAGAGAAATGAAGACCATCCTTCCCCTCATTGAACTGGGGTTAACTAGTTGGATACAGACAAACAATACGTGTCTCAGAAGCTCATATTATTTCCATTCTCCCTGGTTCTCTGGGAGATTGAAAAAGCAAGAGGACCAAGAATGGAATCCTGGGAAAGAACAATACTGAAATGGTGGGTGGAAGAAGAGGTGCCTGTGAAGTGGGCCATGAATGAGCGGTCTGAGAGAAAGGAGATTAGAAAGGGTGGTGTCATGGAGGCAGTGGTGAGGAGAGAGTCAATGGGGTCATTGCAGCGCTGAGATCAGGACAGAAAGTGGCTGTTTGTGGTCTCAGAAGAGTGATCTCAGTAGTGTGGTGCCAAATTGCTGGTGCCTGAGGCAAAACTTAGATAAATAATCAAAAGCAGTAGGTGTAGACAACTCCTTTTCGGCGTCTGGCTGTGAAGGGAAGGAGAAAGATTGAGTTATGTACATATGCAGAAGGTACTCGGGGTTCAGGTAAGACTTTTCTTGTTTATATGATTAGTTTTGACATAAAGAAGTTGATCAAATTCTGCACTGAGAAGGACCTAGTGGTCAAAGAGAGGCTTGGTGTGTATAGGAGATGGAGATTATTGATGGAATAAAGTTTGTCAGGTGATGGGAGAAATCTCATTCTGGAGAGAGATGATAGCCTACACCTTAGTCTCCAAATTTTTCCCCTCTGTGACCAGGAAAGTGACCTCTGTCTGGAAAGGGACCTGTTTGGGTCCATCACTCTTTATGTATGCTCTTGAAAACAATTTGAGATTTCAAAAGTCTTCTTCTGAGGGGGAAGCACCAGACTACTAAAAGAAGTTCTAATGTGATTTCTGGCTCTACCATAAATGTCCTGGGTGACCTTGGTTTTAAGATTTTTTCCTTCCTATTTCCTTAGATATCTGAGATATTGTAAGGATTTGAGATGTCATTGTGTTCATTTTTATATATTTCCTAGCACTCAGCACAGTTGTGTGCACACAGTGGGTGTGTAATAAACACATTGGTTTGCATCTGCTTGATCTTGACAAAATCAGGTCTTTAGAAACCTCCTAACAAAGATTTGTGTTTGTCTTACACAGGAGGAAAACATCTCAGTATTTAATCTGTATAATCCACAGACAAGAGGTGAGGTCGTATAATAATATCTAAGCAGTCTTTGTTATATTTCTTACTGGGGAAATTGTTATAACAACATCTAAATAGCCTGTGATTTAGAGGTAAACAGTGCTTTTGCCAGAAGCTGCTGGCTCCCCTCTCCTTCAAAGCGTGGAGATGCCCGTCCCTCAGCATGCAGGGACAGAATAATTGTTCATTCTATATGTATCAGTAGGTAGTTTGCAAGTGGATTACCAAAATGAATGAATTATATAATAGCATGACAATGGCTAGTTGATGTAGAAATTTGACCCAGAGACAAATCCTTTAACATGTTTCTGCTTGTTTCTAATTTTAGAATTCTATCAGATTAAGGCAAAATTGAGTCAAATTATCATTAGATTCAACCTAAACTGAAGTCAAGAGGCTGTTCTTTTTCATTTCTATCTGGAAACCAATTCTATCAAGCGTTTAAATTAAATGCAATATAATAAGCATGTGGTTAGTACATACAGGATGATTGAGCTGCCTTGTGGATGCAGAACAAGTTCACATCTGGGAGAAAGGAAGACATATTCTGATCTCTATCCAGGCTTTTTTTCTGTTTAGTGGTGGACTTTGTTACTCTCTGTAAGGCTGCTTTGATACTGTGTAGTCACTCTCTTCAAATCATATCTCTATCTATAGATGAAACCCTGACCCACCTCAGTATTCCTTCATCTTCAGCAGCAATGAATGTGAAAATCACAGAATAAAGTGGTCAGAATGTTTTCCACTCCCTCCAGACTCAGAATTAAGTTGAATGCAAGTAATGTCCCCAAGCCCTAGGCAAAAAGAGACACTATATCTATATCACTTACATCATATTCTACTTGTGTGGACAGTCTGGTGGTCAAGCCCTGTTCTGAGCCCTGCGGTAGGAGAATAAGGAGTCAGGGGTTGCCTTTTTGAAGTCCTGAAGAGCATTCCCAGCTTTGTCGTGAATTCTCACCACTGGAGCATTTGGAGGCCATGTGCCTGAGGGGACTGTCCATCAGAGAGACATCAAGCAGTGTTCTTGGCTGCATGTGATCAATAAAATATTCCTTGGCCCTTCTGTGACTAGCAGAGATGGTGGCCTCAGTGTCACAGAAAATTCCTAATTTAGATAATTACATTCTGCTTCTCTCTGTTGCTCCTGTAGCTTAAATAGAAAATTGAATTCTTCATTTTCTTTTGTCAACTATTGCTTAAGTTGCACTGCTGTGAGGTGTCACTGTGAGCTGTTAAACATCTGCTGAGCCCTACTTCAGAGGTGGTTGCATTTTAATTGGATTTTACTTAAATTGAGTGGATCACACCATATAGGTAATAAATCTGTTTACAAAATGCTTTGAGTCTATTTAAATAGAAAGGTTCACATAAATATTAAAACAATAATTAGCTTTATAAAAGATAGTTTGGGGTCACATTTTTCTTAAAAGATTTTTGTGAGCCTGGCCAGCATGGCTCAGTGGTTGAGTGTCAACCTATGAAGCGAGGGTTACAGTTCGATTCCCGGTCAGGGCACATGCCCAGGGTGTGGGCTCGAACCCCAGTGAGAGGCAGCCAAACAATGACTCTCTCTCATCATTGATGTTTCTCACTCTCTCTCCCTCTCCCACTCCCTTCCTCTCTGAAATCAATAAAAATATATTTTAAAAAATATTTTTGTGAAACAAAGTCTATTCCCGAGTGTTTTTGATGAATGTACATAAAATGCACATGATTTTTGATTTATAAAAGCTAAGAGTTTTCAATTAGCAAATCAGTCCATCAGAGAATATGTCCTCAACACCTGCTTAGCACAAGGCTGGGCTCTGGCTCCTGTAAAGAGGCGCTAACAGATCCAAGAATAAATTGTTTCCACTAGGGGTCAGGTCTGTCTCACTACGGCAAGCCCTGGGGAGGATACCAAAATGGGGGGGGGGGGGAGATACTGATGCCCTACCGGACCTTTCCCCCCAGTCTCTCACAAATACCAAAAAGCTCACTATTAAAGTTCTGTGGGAAAATCCAGAACTTTAAATTCTGTGAATTTATGGCCTGACACGACTACCAAACTATCAAATATTCTTACAAGTTTTCTCTCAACATCTACTGAGAGCCCTCTGTGCACAAGAAACCTTGCCTACAGTATTATCAGCACTACTGGGCAGGTGAAGACATTCTGTTGAGAAGGAAAATAGGGGGGCAATTTTGGGGGCTTATAGCCTAGTTCAGTATCTAGTTAAACAGTAATCGTACTTCCCCATTCTAACTGACTTGGGCAGAGCTGCAAAGCGCACCCCAAGGGGCCCGCCACAAGAAGATATACAGTGGGGCCTTGACTTACGAGTTTAATTCGTTCCGAGACCAAGCTCGTTAAGGAGCTCGTTAACTCAGATTACTCTATCAATTCAATGCAAAAAATCGGCCGAGAGACAGCTGGTATCTCAAAAAACTCGTTACTCGGGACACTCCTAAGTCAAGGCCCCACTGTATGTATATCAAAACCTCCCCACATTGGCAGTTCAGGCTTTTTGGATCAAAGTAACCTGGACTAGCAGCGCTGGGTAATAAAGGTTTACTTTCCTGATTCCTCTGGGTGTCAGCTGTCGCTTCTCCTGGGTCATTCGCCACAACACTGTGAGGAGTAGCAAATTAGCCAAGGTTGCATGGTTAAAAATAGTATAAATGGAATTCAACTCTTGGCAAGTTGTTGCTATTTCAGCCTCCTTGCTGGCCTCCTTGTGCTGATGAGTTAGATGTGGCCCTTGTCCCACAGGCTGAGAAGGCAGACATGTACCTACCTACAATAGTGTGATGAGAACTACCACAGAGAGGTGTTTACTGTAATACTAGAAGCTCAGAAGAGGGAATGACTAGCTCTACCTTGGGGATCAGAAAAAGGTTCACAGAGGAGGTGGCATTTTGGACTGAGTCTTGAAGAACACAGTGAAGATGATCTCTAGAGCACAGATATTTAGTGAAAAGTGTTTGGGCTTTAGAATCAAGGAGACTAAAATTTGAATTCCAGTTCTAGATCTTAATCATTCTATTAATTCAGCGGTTCTCAACCTGTGGGTCGCAACACCTTTGGCAGTCGAACGACCCTTTCACAGGGGTCGCCTAAGACCATCCTGCATATCAGATATTTACATTATGATTCATAAAAGTAGCAACATTACAGTTATGAAGTAGCAACGAAAATAATTTTATGGTTGGGTCACAACATGAGGAACTGTATTTAAAGGGCCAGAAGGTTGAGAGCCACCGTATTAATTTGAGCAAGGTTTTAAAATTTTTCAATTAGGAGGCTGTTGCAATGGGACAGTTGACAAGTTTTGAGACCCAAAACCTAGGTCGTGAAAGTAGAAATGGAAAAGGGATACTCGGTAAATGGGATTGATGGAAATATTTGACTGATATAAATTAAAGGTGACTTAAGATTTTTAATTCATGGGTCTATGTAAACGGTGTTGATGTAAACCAGTTTAGGGGAGTGAAAATGCTTTGGGAGGAAAGATTACTAATCTTATTTTATGTAATAAACAGAATTTCAGGAGCTGTGGGATATACCAATAAACATTTTTTGTAAGTAGTCAGAAGTTTGGCCTGATGCTCAGGATAGAGATCTTAACATAAATGTTAATGTCATCTCGGTGGAAGTTGAAGTCATGAGACTAAGCAAAGGTACCCTACAAGAGCAGATAAAGAATTAAGGGAGGAGACCCATGGGAGAAACTGTGGGAGAATATAAACATTTTAAGTGGGAGCAGAAACTGTGAAGCTGAATAAAAGCCTGAAGAACTATCAGAGAAGTTGGAGGAGATTTGCACACGCCAGGAAGCCAAGAAACCACAAAAATGTCCTCCACTACAGAGAAGAAAGTTCCATAAAGACAGGAATTTTTATTGTCACTGTGTTTCACTGATATTTATCCAAGCTTCTGAAATATTGTAAGTGGTCAACAAATTTATTAAATGAATAAATGGTAATTAATAAGATAGGGAAGAAGGGAGTTTTAAGAAAGAGTGGCCAGTAGCATCAAATGTTGTGAAAAGATCAAGTAGAATGTGAACTGAAAAGATCAGCAGTTGAAAACTCATTTGAGACCTTTCAGAATAGTGTTCATATTTCAGTGGGTTATATTTTAAAGGAAAACAGTATGGAAGTTCCTGAAAATACTAAAAATACGACCTAAGCCATTATGCTCAATTAATATTTGACAAAGGAGGTAAGAGCATACAATAAAGTCAAGACAGTCTCTACAATAAGTGGTGTTGGGAAAATTGGACAGATACATGCAAAAAAAATGAAATTAGACCATCAACTTACACAAAAATAAACTCAAAATGGATAAAGGACTTAAATGTAAGATGGGAAACCACAAAAATCTTAGAAGAATCCACAGGCAGCAAAATATCAGACATATGTCATAGCAATATCTTTACCAATACAGCTCCTAGGGCAGTGGTCGGCAAACTCATTAGTCAACAGAGCCATATATCAACAGTACAACGACTGAAATTTCTTTTGAGAGCCAAATTTTTTAAACTTAAACTATATAGGTAGGTACATTGTTATTAACTTAATTAGGATACTCCTAAACTGGCCTTTGCTAAAAAACGTCCTCAATCTGATTGAGGTACGTTCGCTGAGGTCGACCCCTTCCAACTCTCCCATCCACACTCGTCTTGTATACTTGTTTCGTCTATCTCAGTGGTCGGCAAACCACGGCTCGCGAGCCACGTGCGGCTCTTTGGCCCCTTGAGTGTGGCTCTTCCACAAAATACCACGTGTGGGCGCGCACGTACAGTGCGATTGAAACTTCGTGGCTCAAGCGCAGAAGTCGGTTTTCAGAAAGGAGATAGACGAAACAAGTATACAAATCAAAACGACAATGAGGTACCATCTCACACCTGTCAGAATGGCTATCATCAAAAAATCAACAAACTACAAGTGCTGGTAAGGATGTGAAGAAAAAGGAACCCTCATGCACTGCTGGTGGGAATGCAGACTGGTGCAGCCACAGTGGAGTTTCCTCAAAAAATTAAAAATGGAACTCCCATTTGACCCAGTGATCCCACTTCTAGGACTATACCCAAGAAATCAGAAACACCAGTCAGGAAGGATATATGCACCCCTATGTTCATAGCAGCACAGTTTACAATAGCTAAGATTTGGAATCAGCCTAAGTTCCCATCAGCAGATGAGTAGATTAAAAAACTGTGGTACATCTATGCAATGGAATACTACGCTGCTGTGAAAAAGAAAGAACTCTCACCATTCACAACAGCATGGATGGACATGGAGAGCATTATGCTAAGTGAAATAAGCCAGTCAGAGAAATATAAATATCACATGATCTCACTCATTTGTGGAAGATAATGAACAACATAAACTGATGAACAAAAGTAGATCCAGAGACAGAGAAGCATTGAACAGACTGTCAAACCTCAGAGGGAGGGTGGGGGTGGAAGTAAGAGATCAACCAAAGGACTTCTATGCATGCATATAAGTATAACCAATGGATACAGACACTGGGGGAGGGGTCCATGGGGGAGAAAGAAGACATATGTAATACTTTAAATAAAAAACAAAAAAACCCACAAAACTAAAAACAGAATTACCAAATGATTCAGCAACTGCTCTTCTGGTATATACTCAAAAGAAATTAAATCGCTGGGACCGGTTTGGCTCAGTGGATAGAGCGTTGGCCTGTGGACTGAGGGGTCCCGGGTTCGATTCCGGTCAGGGGCATGTGCCTGGGTTGCGGGCGCATCCCCAGTGGGGGATGTGCAGGAGGCAGCTGGTCGATGTTTCTCTCTCATCGATGTTTCTGGCTCTCTGTCTCTCTCCCTTCCTCTCTGTAAAAGATCAATAAAAAATGTATTTAGAAAAAAAAAAAAGAAAAAAAAAGAAATTAAATCAGTACCTCAAAGAGATATCTGCACTCCCATGTTTGTTAAAGCATTATTCACAGTAGCCAAGACATGAAAACAACCTAAGTGTCCACTGACAGATGAATAGATAAAAGAAATTGTGGTTTGTGCATAAAATAGAGTATTATTCAGCCATTCTGCCCTTTGCAACAACATGGATGAATTTGGAGGACAGAAGGGTAAAATACCAAAAGGTCCCTTTGGGAGAGGGTGAGAGGTTGAAAGTTCAAAAAGGAAGTGGTACAGATGTTCTTAGAATCAATAGAACTTTGAATTGAATAGTAATTTTAAAGCCATCAAGTCAAAACTCTCATTTATAGAAGCATGGTAACACTTAGTATGAGCTTGATACTATGTGAACCATTTATATGTGTAACCTAATTATATCTTAAATGAATGTGTTTTTCTCTTTTGCCTTTCTAGGTACTTAACCTTCACTCCATTGAGCCTGAATATCTAAATGTGTGTGAGAGAGTATGTCTGAGAGATTAGGAACTTTAAAGAAGGAATGCAGAGTAAGAGCATGGCAACATTGTGAGATTCAGCTTCTGACATGTAAAATAGGATTTGGCAACAGAATAATAGCTGTGCTCGCCAGGTTTTTTCTTGAAAGAGGATTTCCTAAATTTCCTCATCCCCCACATTGTCAAATTTACTACTGAGCTTGGAGGACAAAGCTCCATAATGTTATAATATCTGAAAAGTGCATCATCCAGTGGGCCAGAAGGCAAGGTGGAAGATGTGACAGAGATGCTGTTCTTCTCAAAGAGTGGAAGAGGAGGAGGAGATCACGTCAATCAGGCAGCCCAATTGGGTGCTGGCCTTGTTCAAAGAGACCAGACTATGAATTACACATTGCAGAGACAAAGCTTTTGTTTAAAAATTTTTTAAGTGAGGTACCCTGATATTTTTTATTCAGTTCTACTCTATTCTATATAATTTTATTTTTAAAAAACACTGGACACAATATCTACATTGGTTACACAACCTACTAATGGGTTTCAATCCATTGTTTGAAGAACATTGCTTTAGGATTTGTAATGAGGACGCACACATTCTTCATTTTCATGATGGAGTTTTACCATGTTCTAATACCATTAGAAAACATACTGGAATGTCAAAGAGGCTAGTGAGGAAGACAAGAAGAGAAAGTGAATTTAGAAATCAATGAAAAACAATATCTCTGGATTAAGAGCCTCATACCAGCCCTCTGTACCCCAAGCCAGAAGTCTAGATGTTAAGGAAAGTAAATATGGAATAGAGCTGGAAGACTATGAAGAACATTGAAAGTATAGGAGAAAAGAGGGGTAAAGAGAAAGCTTTAATGGGGGTACATTTGGCACTCACATAGGTGGTTTCCAGGAAATTGCTGAAGGGAAATCTCCCACCCAAGCCTGCCTGGTATGCAGTTTGCTAGAGAGAAGCAGGAACCATCCCTGAGAACAGTAGATGTGCAGACTTTTCTGTCAATCTGCCAGGTGCTTTATTTGAATTGCTGATGGTCCATGATAAACATCTTTATTTGAATTGCTGATGGTCCATGATAAACATCTGTATTTGAATTGCTGATGAAGTAGGATCCAATTTTGGAATTATCAGGGGTCCCAATGTGTAAGGAGTACCTCCAATCTAAGGAAAAGGAAATTTGACATCTAAAATACTAAGTGTTTGTTATTACAATCCTTACTTGTCTCTTTTCCTGTTCTTACTATTTTCTCCTGAAGAATCTGCACTTAACAGTCCTCATGTCACTCACGAAGTGTCAGTTAGAGATTGTGAGGAGAGTGGAATAAATGGAGAAGATTGGCCTTGTGGACAGGTATTCCAGAGAGAAAGATTTTACAGGCTGAGAAGCTGTTAGGGTTCTTCATTTGTAAGCAAGAGGGAAAAAATAGCTAATTTAAGCAAAAGGGAGAGGAAGAATGTTGGGGCAACTTGCAAATTTAAATTAGCAAGTATACAGTAAGGACAGGTCCAGAGCAGGTCTGGAGACCTCAATAACAAGTACCAAAAGACAATCTCTTCTAAGCACCGTCATTAGAATGGGCCAGCCCCTTGTATCAGTCTGAGGTCAAGAGTCAGCTTCCCAGAAGAAAGCCTCTCACGGCCTAGCTTGGGTCATAGTCCTACCCTTTGACCAGAAGATCACAGGTCATCTTGATTATTCTGCCATCAAGTTTGCATCTAATGAAGGAGGGAAAGATAATTTTCCAGAGCAAAACTGAGACAAAAATGACAGATGAGAGGCTGGCTGGTAGGCAGGGGAACATCACAGTGTCCACCACTACTGACTCCATGGCACAGTGCTGATAAAGAAGGCAGCCTCGGGAGACCTTACTAGGTCCAGAGAGGGCAGAGGAACTGGCATGGACTGAGAGGCCTGGGGTCCTCACATGGCTCATGTGCAGAGCAAAGGTACTTGACTGCCTCCACTCCCTTCTATGCCTGAATTTGGAATTCAGATCAAATGCTATTTGGATGGAAAAAATATGACTTCACTAGGCTGTTTCAAAGAGCACATCAAAGAAGCTCTTTGTAAATAAATCGTCCTGCTGTCTTACATAAATCATAAAGGACTGCAACTGCTCTTCAATATGCAACTGGGTTAAGTTATAATTAATGGCAAATGCCAGTCTATTGCTAAATATATATATATATATATATTTTTCACTTTTCCTTTAATCCTTTCAAGAGGTAGAACTGTTGATTTCCAAATCTTTGGGATTTAAGGATCAACCCAGTCTATTTTCCACATCACCTGCCATGCTAGTCCATGTTTTAATTCTCTCCAAATGCAAATTTGGCTTTTTCCCCATGCAAAAACAGGTCTTTACTGAGAACACTAGATTATTTTCAAATCAATGGAGAACGCAGATTATTGAAAGATAAAGTACTGCTGGAATGCCACTTTCTTAAATGAATAAGCTTCACACACATGTGGAGATATATCTCTTCTGAACGTTTAAATAACATACCACTCAGGCACCATCATGCAAATCCACATTTGTGTTACTGCTGCTGCTACAGCTTCCACCGTTGCTACTTCCTGAGTGCATGAACCCAGCTGAGTCCAAAAATATCCATTTGTGATCAGCTCTTCTTTCCCCCACAGAACAGAGATACACCGTAGGAAAGACTGCTGGTTACAGAGCTTGAATAAACTAAAATACATATTCTTTGCCCCATGGTCTGCCTTTACTAAAAACTTCCAGCAATCTTCTGATTGCCATTCAATTTGTGGTCCCTGCTGCTGCTCTTTCCCAATAAGTAATAGCTTTGGTGTGAAGACAATTCAAATTATAAGCAAGATAAGCAGTATTTTAATGCAATATTATAGAAGATGCCAAAACATGAAACTACTTATCCAGAAGTTTCCATAAGATTTAGGAATAAAGAACTTCCAGATTCCAACTCCTGGGCCACTTGCTTTTCCCTGGTGTAGAGTTATCTAATGTTGCATAAGATACTTGTGACTCTATTTGGTTAAACTTATTTAACCTGATAGAAATAACCCAAAGACTGATATCTGACCAGTTTCTATGAGTCACATTAAAAAAGAAAGAAAAAAAGTGTAAAAGCTAATATCATAGCAACAGAAACAGTTTAGGAAGGCCACCATCATTTTAAAAAATGTTTGTATTGATTTTGAAGAGAGAGGAAAGGAAAGGGAGAAAGAGAAACATCAGTTGCATGCCTCCTACTGGAGATCCAGCCTGCAACCTGGGCATGAATTGAACTGGCAATCTCTGGGTGCATGAGACAATGCTCAACCAACTGAGCCACACTGGCCATCTTTTTCAATCTATCAATACTAATCCTCGTTGGGGAGAAGAAAGACGACTGAGAGATAGTGAGGAATCTGAGAAGGCGATCTGTTTTATGTAAGTGAAATTAGATATGTCAACAAGTCATTCATTCATTCACATTTGGTCACTAGACAATTTGCTACCTTCTGACAGAATACCAATTCCACTGAAAACTGTACTTGCATATGTATATAACGGGTTTCATACCTTTCTCTGGTTTCAATTTCTTTGAAAATATGCTACTATAAATGAATGAAGATAAATAAATCTATGTATGCAGCTCCTCCCTACCATTCTAGGGAAGGTCATTTTGAAAGAATATGTTCAAAATGTCTAGGCAAAAAGAAATTTGTGAGATCCACAGAAATTCCAGCATCATCTGAGCAACCAACTAATTCTTCTTCTACTAATGTCAACCTTACTAACATACCACCTCTTCAACATGTGAAATGTTAAAAGTTCAAATTTAATTTTACCCACTGAAATACTGCATTTTTCATTACTTGAATCAATTTTAGAAATAGGCTAATTTTTATAAAAGAAAGATTACACTCATACTTCCCTGGCTTTCTCTTTCCTGAATAAAATTGGTCTTGTATGAGGAATCACCAATAACTTATCATTATATAAAGTGCTACTGTACTACAGTAAAATATTTAGTTGAAAGTATCATCTTTTAATCTCCAACATGGCTACATGTCAGATGAACCAATATTTTTCAATCTAAGCCAATCTCATGAAGAGCCATGACTTAATAATTTTTATCAAAAATTACAACTGAACTCATGTGGACTTGTTCTTCCATTAGGCATATACAGGGATGGGGAAAAGTAGGTTTACAGTTTTTTGTTTGGAAAATAACACAATGATTAATAAATAATAATACAGGAATAAATTTTCCCATACTTACAACTGAAGGCCTACTTTTACCCAACCCTGTAGAATCAACTTTAGTTAACTGCTGCTGAACATGTTATTCAATAATTCATTGGCTTGTGAAGCAAAAATACAATTTCAATATGGTTACTGAGTTCTTAAGGGATTAAATTACAGTCCTGAAAGTTATGAAAGGGGTATCTGTTGTTTTATTCCCTTTCGGCTATTTCTGAGTTTAACTGGTAATTTCTGTTTTCAATCTACCCTAGTGATCTTTTACTATTTCTTATATTGGACCTCTCTGTAAATTAAGGTAACTGTCAACCTAAGAATGACACAATTAGTCAAATTTATTGCTACATATGACCAAATTGCG
>NW_005356259.1:2373555-2410688 GCF_000412655.1 Myotis brandtii
TCTTTCCCCCAAAATTTTGCCCTGTAGTTTTCTTGAAATAGTTCTCTTAAGGGATTTTGCCAGACTCTCCACTGCCCATTCTGACCAAGGTCCCCTTTATGTCAGGCACCCTAAATAAAGGGCAAAAGGGGCTTTACTGTCATAGTTAGCTGTAGACATAATCTGATTCAGGAGCAAGAAGAAAATAACTCTCCCCACCAGAAGCAAAACTTTCTTTTACCTGCTGACAATGGCCTGAAATTATTTTCACAGGAATCAAAGTGTCTCATTTCACAGCTAGAAGTTAAGGGCAAACACTTAGAACATTTAAACTTTATTGTAGATGAGATTTAATATAACTGCAAATGCTGCTCATGGGGGTCAATTATGTAGGCTTGGGCAGACAAAGGATGGACCAGCAATAATGAGGATGAGAGATTGTCGGTGATGAGCAAAGGACAGTAAAAGAGAAGTTCAGGGAAAATGCAGCCTGCGAGTATGTGGTAGGAAGGCTAAGAGAACAGCTAGAGTTCTTTTGCTCTACTGGCTAAGGCCCTAATGACAACTAGATGAAGGGAAGTTAAGAAGAGGCAAAACTGAAAGATGATGCTATTTGCTTGACTAAGACACTTCTGGAAAGCTGTGAAAATTGGGAGGAACAGATTCTCAACCATCAATTTTGAAGAAATATTTTAGAATGTGAAAGAATCTTGAGGCTGAGCATTTACACTGCAATCAAAGTGTTTGGAATGTTTGTAACTGAGTGTGAAACAAACCCTTGATGCAGCTAATCAGAATTTCCTAAAATATGTTTATATTCATGTGTCTGGGATTAAATCATTGAATGAAAATCACACTCTGACTCTCACTAACATACTTAGGAGACATTGATATGCAAAGGACAATGAAAGCATCGTCTTTATTTGGGGGGGGGGGAACTCTTGTGTGACACAATGGTAATGATACTTTCAGAGAAGTATCCATATAGAGAGGTTATAGAGAATTTCTCATCACTGTGACAAACCAAGCTGCAGAAATATGTCAGCAAAATACTCTAGAACAATGAAGCAATTCCTAACAAAGAAATTCTCTCTGGTCAGTGGCCTAGCCTAACTACTCAAGACAAGTATACAAATGAGAAAGGAATAGGAAAGGCTAATTAAAATTAGTCTGAAAACAAACATAAAAATCAAGATAAAGAGAAAAATTTTGGACATATGATAAAATAGAGTACTTAGTGACAAATGTAGTGGTCATTGGCTACAAAAACAAGTTCAGCAAAAACAATCAGATTAAAGGAAAATTTTCCCCTTTGGATAAAACTTAAGGTCTAGTGGAACACAGCAACATCACAGACATTTAATGTATCTTGATTTTTAATAAATTTTTGATGAAGTTTTTCACAACAGCCTCATGGATGGGTTGTTGACATGAAAACACCGTTGCTGAGTTATGGAAGCTTGCACAAACACAGTTGGTGTTTATGAATGACATCGTGTGGGTCAGCCCACTTTCAGAGCAAACCCTGAGTAAAGCACACAGCAATGCAGTGTCTTCAATAAAGTGTAAGAGGTTCTTCCTGACTTCATTCTGTTCAACAATATCAGTGACTTGGAGAAAGTCCCAGAAAGCAATATTATTTAAATTTCAAAAGGTAAAATTAGAAATGATGATTTATTCAATAAGAAGATTGAATTACATAATTACAATTTGTTGTTTCTATGAGCTAGAATAGTACATAAAAAATCTGTGGCATGAAACTTAATGGAAATAAATGGTAATTTGTGTATATATTTTTTTTAATGATTAAAAAGAGAAAAACCCAAGTGTGCTTTGGAAGTGTGGTTTGGAAACAAGTTGTTTTTCATGAAAACACTTTGTAAAAGATCATTCTGTCTTAAAACAAATAGTGTTCACATGAGACAAATACTTCCTTTACTTGTAGAGTATTGTGTTGATTTTTTAGTGGCAGATTTTAAGAAAGAAATTGAAGTGAAGTATCCAAAAGTCATTGGAGCATCCTGGAAACCATACTTACTAAGGAGCAGTAGAAAGAGAAAATTAAGAAAATCCATTTTCGAGATTTAAGATATATATATATTTTAAGAGTTTATCTTTGGTCGGTGTGGCTCAGTTGGTTGGAACATCGTCCCGTACACTAAAAAGTGCGGGATTGATTCCTAGTCGGGGCACATACCCAGGTTTCCTCCGGTGTGATCCCTGATCAGGAAACATTCGGGAGGCAACTGACTGATGTTTCTCTCATATCAGTCTCTCTCTCTCTTCCTTCTTCTCTCTAAAAATCAATTAAAAATACATTTTTAAAAAGAGTTTTCCTAGATCGCCAGTACAAAGCAAACTGCTAAATGTTTTCTTCCACTTCCTCTACTTTTGATTGGCATGACTCTGTCCTAATGTAGGGCAGGAAATAGTTTGACTAAATGTCACTGCATAACAAGGGTCACCAGCTCTCCAGTCTGCAGTGGCTAGGGCCTCATTACTACCATTTTGCCTCTTCCAGTCCATTGATTCCACAATTTAGAGTTAAAAAAAAAAAGTTTTCCTAAAGAGGTGAGAGAATAAATTTGTTTTATATTTCCACAAAGGGAAAGAGCAGGTCAGTAAGGAGGCAGATTTTAATTCCATCTGAAAACATACTTGTTTAAATAACTAGGACAGTGATACAGGTTGCCAGGCCAGGCAGGCAGCTCCTTTTACATCATGGACAGAGAGGTACAAGAGTGAGTTATAACAGCACAGAGGCAGTGATTAAGACACAAAGTGAGTGGAAGGAGAGGATATAGATTACAAAGAGAAGAGCCAGGAATGGAACCCTGACTTTGGGGTCCCTGAGGAAGTCAATCCAAAGGAGACTTCGCAGGAGAAATTCTGGAACGAGGAGGAGCCAGAAAACAGCATCATGTCTTGGAAGCCAGGGGAAGAAGCCAAGAAGAAATAAAATGGTCAACAGCATTGGACATTCAAGAGACATAAAATAAGAACTAAAAAGCAGTATTTGAACTTAAATATTAAGGTCGCTGATGATCTTAATTATTTCAGTCACATTGTGAGGAAAGAAGCCAAACTGTGGAGATTCATGGGAAAATGAGAGGTGAGGAAGAGGAGCAGGAAGTGAAAGTTCTTTTTCTAAAATGTGATCAGCAAATTTCCGGAGGAAGGAAAATGGGGCAATGTTATAAAATGAATGTGTATGCCCCTACCCTAATTCATATGTTGTGATGTGGCGTGCCATCACAAATACATCAATGTGATGGTATTTGGAGATAGGGTGGTTGGGAGATAATTAGGGTTAGATTAGGTCATGAGAGCAGGAACCACATGATGGGATTAGCAGATTTATAAGAAGAGGAAGAGAGAGAGATCTCTCTTTCTCTGACAAGTAAGGACACAGTGAGAAGGTGGCTTTCTACAGGCCAAGAAGGAAGCTCACCAGAACCCATCATGTTAGCACCCTGATCTTGATCTTACAGCCTCCAGAACTGTGAAAAAATTAATTTCTGTTGTTTTTAAGCCACTCATTCTATGGTATTTTGTTATAGCAGCCTGAGCTAATACAGGCAATAACCAAAATAAGGTTCTGGATCAAGGGAAAGGCTTTTGATTTTAATTGTTTTAGGATGGGAAAGATTGTGTATCTTTCTAGGCTAAGAGGAGGAAGCCAATGGACAGGAAAAATTGAGATGGAAGATAGAATGGATAATTCGAAGTGCAAATATCCTGAGGAAGCAGTAGGAAGTGGGACAAAGAGCATGACCAGGGATTAATCTAAAATAGGAAAACCACTGACTGGGTGTGTATGAAGCAGTTTCTAGATCATTACTCATCATCGGTTGTTGATGTGTTTAATATTCTGCATTCAGAAAGTGTTTGAAGAGCATAAAGTGCCAGGTTGGAGAAGAGTGAATTCCACAAAATGCTTAATCAGGAGTTGTGTTGGTTTCCTACTGGCCTTCCTCCAATTATAGGAACCTCCACCTATTTTTAGGGATAATTATTTTCATTGTAGCTCTGTGGTAAAAAGGCATGGTAACAAAACAAACAAACGAAAAAGCAAAGCTTAAATAACTGCTTCTAGGTGGAGTTAGTAAAACTAGGGACATACACATCTATAGTCAATGAAAATAACACATTATTGATGCTCGACAATACACAGCCAAAGCATTTTGTAAAGATTTACAATGAAAATCTGAGAGTCAGAGCTATTTTTCAATGGAGAATAATTTCAACTCTCCTGGGGTTTCTAAATGCCTATGATTATATAAGATTTAAGCCCCTACTTCAATATTGTTTGTTTGGGTTTTTTTAAAAACACATTTAATGTTACCTGGGCTCTATTAGTATCTGCAGATAACCATTATTAGCACAATTTAACCATGCTTTTCCTGCCTCAGGAAATTTCATGTACTCCCCAAGTAACACCTGGCAACTCTCAAGTACACAAATAATGTTTGTTAATTCAAGTTGTACTGCTTTTTAGCATTTGCCCAGGAAGTAACAAAGGCGAAAACCAAAGCATGACTGTTTTGTATAGACTCATCTATATATAATATAAATAGCCTGATTAAAGACAATTATCCAATCGTCCTGAATTGCGAGTGGAGGAAGTTTTAAAACACTGCCATCTATTGCAATAGCCACACATTGCATGGGCATTTTATGAACTGAAAGTAGATACAAGAGAAACTGTTTTACCATTCCATCCACAGGGATATCATTAAACTATTGAAGATTGTTTAAAGTAATAACTAAGTTTTTGTTCTTAACCATTATACTATGAAAGGTAAATTTATATTGTGCACTTCTATGATACTTTCTAGAATAGTTGGGCTTTTATTCAAAAGCAGGATTGGGGAGCACTTGTGGGTTCTGAGATGAGAAACCTGGTGTGAAATAGCGTGTTTAGTATACTACTTCAGTGAGTGGCCAAGAAACTCCTGATGTGAGTCACTAAGTAATAATTACCTTGAACATTGAATACTGGCTTGGTTTAAAGGGGAGACATATAAACCCTTCAGTGAAACGAAATCGCTTTTTGTCTGATTCTCAGAGTCCTTAAAATTCTCAGTTCAAGGGAGGTCAAATAATTATATCATAATGCATAAAGTTAATTCATCTTTTTCTGCAGGTTTTTATTACAAAAAATTTGCTTTTAACAGAACAATTCACTGATTCTTTTTATATCTCATTCGAGTGTATATATTTGGCAGAGAAATTTTTATGAGAATATTATCTGCAGGGCCTCTATCGTCCTAACATCATGAAAAAATAACCTTGACCAAATTAAATAAAAAGAATATACTATTGTTGTTAAGTCTCCATTTGTCTAGGGAGAATCTCAATCATCTTTATCTGTTTGCCTTTCACTGAAGTGTATGATCTATTCTGTGATTTTGCAGTTATTTTCTAGTAATACACATTAAGGTGACAGATCTTAGGATTTCCATTGGTAAGAGAAACATAAACAAGCAAGATCAATAGTCTGATGACCCCATGGATCAGAACTTCGGAGTCTAATGTTTACCCATTATCTTTCACAGGCTTCTAGTTCAGTATGTGTCATGAATATCAAGTTGACCTGCTTTGGATCTCTGAATAAAGCATATTGACTGAGAAAAGAAGAATTGAGAGTAAGCATGATTTGTGCCCTCTTAGACATTAACCATTAGAATAACCAATTTTTAAAAGTGTATAGAAGGGAATTCTTTAGCATTTAAATTCAACATTTTAGACTGGACTCAAGTTACATTGTCCTAGGCATTCACTTTTCAGGTTACTTACAAAAAGGCCAAATACAATCATCTAGTAATGATTCTTCATTTATAATGCAGATCCTCAGTATTCTGATAAAAAGCTTTATTTACCTGCTGTGATGGTTAATTTTATGTGTCAGTTTGGCTGGGTCACAGTGCCCAGATATGTGGCTAAACATTACTCTGGATGTTTCTGAGAGAATGTGTTAGATGAGATAAACATTTAAATAGGTGGACTTTGAGTAAAGCAGAGTGGCTTCGATTGGGTGGGTCTCATCCAATCAGTTTAAGGCCAGAATATAACAAAAGATTGACCTCCCCTGAGCAAGAGGGAACTTCCTCAGCATATAGCTTTCAGACGTGAATTGTGAGATCAGCTTTTTTTGGGGTCTCCACCCTCTCGGCCCACTCTACAGATTTTGGACTTGCCATCATTCATAATAGCATGAGTCAATTCCTTAAAATAAATAATTTTAAAATACATTACATATATACATATATATAATTTGAATGTATATATTTGGATTAATATACCTTGTGTTTAAAAATTTTTAAATTAAATATATATGTTGTATTACAGTCTTTAGTTTCAAGCAACAGATTCTGACTCTGGCTAAGTTAGTTATGTTTTCCATGGGCCCACTGAGTAAACAAGACTTGGACTGTCAGAGGAGTTGTCTGACAGCCTCTACCTACTGATCCAGGGAATCACTAGAGGGGCATTTGATAAGCATTCACAGCAGGAACTACTGAGTCTAGGTTTCAGGCAACCAACCATGTAAACAATGTCTATGTAATTCTCTCAAACATAATCCAGTAACTCTGCTAAGTGCACTCATATTGATATATTTAACCAAATCCAAAATTATTGATTCCCCCCTTCTTGTTCTATCTCTTTTAGAACAACATATTCTTTCTTCTTCCTCCTCTCCCTCCTTTCTTTCCTTCATCTCATCAACACAAATTAACAAAATCTTGCTATTATTTTGGAATGTGAGTCTTCGATTCTTGGGTTTGATTTTATATTTGCCAACTTTGGGCTTGATGGGGGGAACTGACTCCAGATAAAGATGTGAAGACGATGGGAGATGGTACAAGTGGCAGGAGAATTGCCTCCCTCCTTGCAGGGAAACAGGCGAGATAATCACAGCATCTTTAAACAAGTCAGGAGGACTCGCCTCAGACGGAGGAACAGGTAGTACTTCTGGAGAGAAGGTGCAGGAGAATTTGTGAATTTGAAATACTCTGAGTCACTCAAATCTTCCTATAAGACCTCATTCCAATTCTTGGGGTCCCATTCTTTCCTTTAAATTATTTTCTAGAGAACAGGCACTGACGGCTGTGAATTCAACTGATACAATGCAACAATCCAGAGAGTCACATTTTGAGTTTGGTTTTCTGATACATTATCCTACAAATACTTTTGATAAGAAATTGTATATCATAATCATAGATATTCCATTGTTTTCCGTGAGCTGCAATTTTAATAAGTTGAGGATTTAATTTCTTTTCTTTAAGCTATTCAGTATAATTAGAAGCAAGCAGCTTATCGTACAGCCCTTAAATTCCTCACAACATTCATGTTTTTTTCTGAGGTAGCAGGCACTTGGTCACACAAAGTCTTGCCTTTAATGGGCCCTTTACTCCATGAGGCTGTAGGTGTTAATTGTATTAATTAGCTCTATTGTCACTGTGGGTGTGCCATGTGATGCCAGAATCTATCTCTTAGTAGTAGGTAGATTTTAGGCCCCACCAGCCTCAACCAGTTCAGAGAACCCATTCCAGCATTACTCTATTTCCCTGAGGTTATGTATCATTGACCTACTTCTATAACCAATTTCTGTATCTAGAGTTCTTACCCAGAAGAAGAAAAAGTTGTCTTGGTTGATTAAGCATAAATTATACTTTACATTAAGATATTAAGAAGCTCATGGAATTGTAGGGATAATGAGGCTAAGCTTCTAAGAAAATGTCCCCAAGCACACATTAGAACTGATCTGATAAAGAAACATTCACAGTAGCCCTCATCAAGTATTGATGCCAAGACCTTGACTTTCCTACAACCTTTGCTACTTCCCGGGACTCAACCTTATAGCCACTGACTTCTCTCAAAGCTGAATGCCTCTGTGTTACTCTGGGTCCTTCTAGAAGAAGACACCAAGACGCAGTTACACATGCAAAGGTTTTACTAGGGGAAAACACCCAGGTGAGATAAAATAGAAGGTACTGGAATAGGAAAGGAGAGCCATCAAACCTTCAAACAAGTGTGACCCTAAATGGAGGGAAAAGAGAGGATAGGTGAGTAGAGGTGTGATAGACTGCTACAGTCTAAGGAAGTTTCTGGGAGGTCCTTCAGGGAGTTTTCCGGCTGAAGTTGGTCATCAGAAAATAGAAATGCCTGCCTAGGTATTCCTGCCTCATTCATTGAGCAGCTGTGTAGAAAGTGTGGCCTCCATTCAAATGCCTCAATGGCTCTTAGGAGGCAGCAGCTGGTAAAGGATGCTCCCCATTGTTGGATGCACTCTCATGGTTGCCACACCTTTGCCACCTTGCCTTGCCAGCGTGCAGACTCTCCTGCTCCAAGCTACCTGCTTCCAAATTTTAAGTGTCATCTGGTGGAATCTAATGAAGTTATAGGCCTTTCCTTTGTCTGCAAAGAAGGCTAGGAAGGGGGCATTGAATTAAAAGCTGCAAATTCCTCAAATATAGCAAGGGTGTTAAAAAATAAGTTGGGCGACAAGAGAATATGACAGATGAAAATCACAATACTGAAAATGACATTAATGAAAGACATGAAACTGGGTATACTTAGCTATTTTATTAACATTTAGTAAATTGGTCTTTAAAAAGCAAGCTTTGTGAATATCTTTCAGAAGTAGAAGTAGGAAGACTGAGGACAACAATGACTAGGAGAAAGAAAAAGAGAAAAAAAACAGAGGGCAGAGATGAAAGGGGGAGAGAAGCAGGAAGGAGAGAGAAGAAGTTAAAAGACATTTTGGCAGAAAAGAAGCTGGGGGAGGGTAGAGAGAACTGGGGAAGGAAAAAATGGAGAACATTCAAATCCAGGAGCTGTCCTCCAGAGGCCACACTTTTAAACATTATAATCCATGATTACACAACTAATAAATGGCAGCTGGACTTGAACCCAGATCTCTAAACTCCTCATTAAAATGCCCTCTGGACATTCAAACATACTGAAGAGCTGGACTTGAACCCAGATCTCTAAACTCATTAAAATGCCCTCTGGACATTCAAACATACTGAAAGAACTTTTTGCAAATGAGTTTTTTCATTTGATTTGGTGCATAGAAAATTATAAAAATCATGTACAAATGAGGATGGTAACCCATTACTTGAACCATGCAGTTTACTCCATCCAGTCAACTCAAAAAATACTGATTAACTAGCTCTTTGATTCGGTATTTTGCTTTGCTTTTTGAGACCTTGCTCCTATCTGTCCTCCTTCCCAGAAAGGTTTGTTTCTTGTTAACCAGATATTCCCACAGTAGAGTACCTTTGTTTTTGTTTTGTTTTTACAGAATTTTCCAACTTTAATTGCAGGTAGGGGTAAGATGGCACCTTCGTTGGTGCTTTCATTTTCTTCTGTAAGTAAAATTCTGATAGAACTGTGTGATGTATAATTCATATAGGAGGTATTTGAATTACATAAAATACAAAATGTGGGTAAAGGAATTAATTTTTTTCTGGTACAAATTCTTACTTTATTTAGGCAGGTATAATGATTTCAGATTATAATTACATTACTGTGCTAATCCTGAAAAAGTCAATTGGATTTTATATACTAGCTATAACAATCAGCACTATTTTATAGGTATACGATGCTGTTATGAATATTAATTTCCACTATCAACTGTTCCTGGACTGCCACCATTTATTCTCTATTCCTTTGACTCTAAAATAAAGGCTCTATAGCAAAATCTACTTATTGCTACCTGTGAAAAGCAATATTTTAAAATGTCTTTTAAAAAATATTTTGAATTTCTCTAATTCTACCTTCCTATTTTTAATAAATGAATATTGTAGAAGAAGAATATTTTGGAGGGAATTCTGGTTTTACCATTCTATTACTCATACAATTTCAGCCAGTCTTAATCCATACATATAGAATATATTATTTTCCAACTTTTCTAAATGAAGATTTTTTTAAATTTTAGTGGATACAAGACTTTACACATAAAATAAATAAATCAGAAAAGTCTGGATAATTAGGTAAATTTCAGAATAAAATAATTATGTTTAAAATTAATGGCTATGTCTAAGATCTACTTCAATAAGACCTGGTCAACAATACTTTGTGAGAACTCTTTACTGTATATCCCAAGTATGACCATACTCTTTTGGTTAAAAACTTTTTTGTCAAAAATATACTAAGAATTCTTAAAACTCAAACATAAGAAAACCAATAATCCAATAAAAAATTTGAGCAAAAGATGTGGACACTTCACCTGAGAATATATACAGATGGCACAGAAGCATATGGAAAGATCTCAACGTCATTTGTCATTAGGGAAATGCAAAATAAAACAGCAATGAGATACCACAACACATATTAGAAGGCTAAAATCCAAAAAACTGGCATTAGTAAACAGTACTACACTGGCAAAGATGTGAAGCAAAACACTAATTCATTGGTAATAGTGCTAAATGGTATAACAACTTTGGAAGACAGTTTGGCACTTTCTTACAAAGCTAAACATAGTCTTAACAAGCAATTAAGCAATTGTGCTCCATTTATTTACCCAATTGAGTTAAAAACATATGTTCACACAACAACCTACACAGGAATATTTACAGCAATTTTATTCATAATTGCCAAAACCTGAAAGCATTCAAGATGCCCTTTAATGGTCAATGAATAAACAAATTGTGGTACATCCATACAGTGAAATATTATTCAGCAATAAAAAGAAATGAGCTGTCAAGCCACAGAAAATATGGAGAAAGCCTTAAAAGCATAAGTGAATAAAGCCAGCCTGAAAAGACTGATTACGATTACATGATATTTTGGAAAAGGCAGTAGAGAGACAATAACAAAAATCAGTGGTTATCAGGGGTTCAGGGGGGAGCAGAAAGAATGAATATGTGAAGGATAGAGGTTAGGGGATTTTTAGGGTGCTGAAACTATTCTCAAACTTACAGTTCCGTGGGACCAGGAACACAAGCTCCCCTGGACTCCAGAGCCAGGCGCTCAAGAGGTATTTCCTAGGTTGCGGCGGGAAATACCTCAGGGCTCCAGGTGTATCTAACCTCTCCCTTTGGGGAGCAACTGCAAAGGGCGTGCGAAGCTGGCCTTTGCCAGTCTTCGTCCTCAGAGAGAGTACAAGCAGACTTCTACAGTAGATACGTATATGTGTTAAATAGAAGCCTGCCCCTCAGGCTGATGGAGCAGACTTCTACAGTAGATATATGTGTTAAATAGAAGCCTGCCCCTCAGGCTGATGCTTTAATATAAAGCAGGTGAGTCTGGATGTGATTGGCTACCTCTGAGCTGGGCCCTGGGGCAGGTGAATCCAATCTCAGGACCACTTTAAGAGCCATTTCTCAGGTTGCTTCAGTCTTGTGGATTTTTCAAAACTAGGTGATTTGGGAGTTCATCTTCCAAGTATATGTCTTAAAAGTTTGGGTGCCCTATGTGAGGTTCAAACTCTTTGCTCCGGAGGGAGAAGTTCTGGGTTTTGAGTTTCCTCCCCGTCATGGGTCTCCATGCTGGGGGGTGGAGTTTATGGCAAGATTGGTGGTGGTGGTGGTGGGGGGGTCTCTCCTGCTTGGCTGTGATTTTCTTCTTGTTTGTCCAATGTGTAGCTGTTACTCAGCCTTTATGTTTTCTTAAGAGGCAGTTGTTCCATATGTAGCTGTAGATCAGTGTGTCCATGGGAGGAGGTGAGTTCAGGGTCTTCCTAAGTCACCATCTTGAAAATGCTTGTTTTCAAATGATCTCTCTGCATGTATGTTGACAAACGTACACATGCCTGGGTGTTACTTGATTCATAGTGGAGCTTCAAACATTGTAAAATTCAAGTTTACATGTGTTTTCAAACAACATATTTTAAATAAAGTTATTTTCAACCAGAAGAGGGAGCTCGTTTATTCCTCATTCATTGGAGTAGTATCTGTCGAGCATCTCCTCTGTGGCATTTTGTCTGTCCACAGACTCAGATATGAAGCACCTATGTGAAAGAAACTGCTGGATGCCGAATCCTCTGGTTGGGACAACTTGGCTGACCGCAAAGAGAACCCTAGAGCTAGAAAGAACCTTCAAAATTAGTCCAAATTGGGTCAAGATGGCCAGGCTTTACACTCCTCCATTAATCAATTATCAGGTGGCCGTGGCCCAGAGATAGGAGATGACGTTGGCAATGACATTCTCTGCAGTTGAAGCAATTGTGCTAGCATGTCAAACTCACGGCTCGAGGGCTGTGAGTTTGACATGTTTGGAGGCTATAATATATTTAATCAGTATTTCTGAATGTTGATTCTGAAACTCACAGAAATAGCTGGGCTCTTCCTCACTGGTTTGGCTCAGTGGATAGAGTGTCACCCTGCAGACTCAAGGGTCCCAGGTTCGACTCTGGTCGAGGGCATGTGTCTTGGTTGCAGACACATCCCCGGTGGGGAGTGTGCAGGAGGCAGCTGATCAATGTTTCTCTGTCCCTCTCCCTTCCTCTCTGTAAAAAATCAATAAAACATATTTTTTGAAAAAGTGTCCTCACTGGTTTGGCTCGGTGGATAGAGTGTCACCCTGCAGACTCAAGGGTCCCAGGTTCGACTCTGGTCGAGGGCATGTGTCTTGGTTGCAGACACATCCCCGGTGGGGAGTGTGCAGGAGGCAGCTGATCAATGTTTCTCTGTCCCTCTCCCTTCCTCTCTGTAAAAAATCAATAAAACATATTTTTTGAAAAAGAAAGAAATAGCTGGGCTCTGAAAGAAAGGAAGCATGTATGTGTAAAAAACTAAAGGCTCCTGGTGCTCTTGGGTTAGTCTCCCGAGGAGGAAAATGCTAGTCCAGCACATTTTTGTAAATTCTTTGGAAAAAAGACTTAACTCTGTAAATTCCCAGATGATAGCTTGGTGTTTCTGTTGCAGTAGGTGAACACCTACTAATAAACATTAGTTGAATTGTATTTCCTTTTCTGGGTGATCTGTTAAAAGAGGTGTAAACCCTGCCCAAAATAGTAGGGTATTATTCCAAGGCTCCATGTCCTAATAGTAGTCATGCCAGGAAAGTGTGAATGATTAAAGTTGGCTGAGAGAAGATGCCAGGCCATATGGACTTGTACCTGGAAGAGGACCCCATGAGCTGAAACTAAGGGCTTGCGATTCCTAAGGCAGACTGATCCCAGGCATGAAGTATTGATAAACAGTGATGTGAAAAGAGCCCTAATCCAGGAAAAATGATTAGTCATTAGGGAACTGTCACAAGTTGGGCTTCTTGGGGAACAGAATCTGAGTTCAGCATGCTGAATGTTTATTAAAAAGAAAACTTGAGCCCTAGCCAGTTTGGCTCAGTGAATAGAGCATCAGCCTGCGAACTGAAGGGTCCTGGATTTGATTCTAGTCAAGGGCACATGCCTGCGTTGTGGGTTTGATCCCCAATGCAGGGTGTGCAGGAGATAGCCAATCAATGATTCTCTCTCATCAATGATGCTTCTATCTCTTTCTCTCTCCCTTCCTCTCTGAAATCAATAAAAATATATTTTAAAAAATCTTTGAAATTAATACCTGTGGAAGGTAGAGGAAAGAAGCAGGACTGGCTAGTCAAGGGCACATGCCTGGGTTGTGGGTTTGATCCCCAATGCAGAGTGTGCAGGAGATAGCCAATCAATGATTCTCTCTCATCAATGATGCTTCTATCTCTTTCTCTCTCCCTTCCTCTCTGAAATCAATAAAAATATATTTTAAAAAATCTTTGAAATTAATACCTGTGGAAGGTAGAGGAAAGAAGCAGGACTGGAAGGAGAACAAAGTGGAGCTGCAATCAGCCCAATGACAGCCTTGGTTGACCTCAAGGAGAACCCTAGAGCAGGCGTGGGCAAACTTTTTGACTCGAGGGCCACAATGGGTTCTTAAACTGGACCGGAGGGCCGGAACAAAAGCATGGATGGAGTGTTTGTGTGAACTAATATAAATTCAAAGTAAACATCATTACATAAAAGGGTATGGTCTTTTTTTTTTTTTAGTTTTATTCATTTCAAATGGGCCGTAGTTTGCCCACGTCTGCCCTAGAGCTAGAAAGGACCATTAAAGTTAACTTTCCCAGCAACTGGGGCAGCAAATCCTTCACTGAGGAGGGACCTGGGCCGGGCATCACAGTGTCTACCACAGTAAATGATCTGTGCCACTCGGAAACATTTCTTCATTTATATTCTTGAAGCAGTTCTGCCAGGATTCTTGCTGATTACTGTTCCTGGAGGAACTTGGCAGAGAAGATTAGAGGGTTGAATTATGCCCCTGCCACTCCAGTTGGTCTTAAAGCTGTACCCAATTCTCATCATTTCTCTCCCCCATTGTCCATTCTGGATTCTCCTCACCCTCAGCTAGCACATACCTGAAGGGTCCGACCTTAATCACCATGATTTACTCAGGACAAGGTTACTGTACTTCTTTTCCATCCACCATAAAGATTGGGCATGGAAGTACCAAGTGATGCCCCAGTGACTCACCTAAGTGTCAAACAAATTCCTTCCTGCTCCCATGTTCAACCCTGCCACTTCTCAGTGATCAGGGTCAATTATCACTGTCAGAATGATGATTCCCCTTCTTACCCACTGGTCCCTTGGCGCAGGACCCTAAAGTGCCACAGCAGGTGTAGTTTAAAATTCCCTTTTTTTTTTTGGAATCAGGATCCATAAACCTGCAGTGATCAGAGTTTCATGAATGGGAAAAACTACTCCTCACATGGGAAGCAATGGTAGTCACTTGGGAGTGACAGTAAGCAGGGCCACTCCTGCTTTCACCTTTTGGTTTTTGGACCCATCCATTCTTCCTACTAGGGACACAGAACTTTATTAAGTTTTTTTATTCAGAGTGTATATTGTGTCCTTACATTCTTGTAAAGTATTGTCTCCAAGTTTATACATCAGTTATGCCTTTAACAGGATCTTTCAATGTCCTGTTGAACTGAATCATGTTCCCTTGCATGAACAGACCACATTTTGCTTATCCCTTCATCATCAGCTGATGGACAGTTGAGTTGTTTCTTTTAGCTATGATGAATAAGGCTACTGTGAACATTCATGTGCATGTTTTGTGTGGGCATGTTTTCAGTGCTTTTGGGTAATGAAGAATGATAGGAGTAATGGATCCTGTAGTCAAAGACCTAGTCCCACTCCTCCTATTCTATAAAGTGAGTCCCCTGATCTGAGATGATATTATGTGGGATCCTATGACCGTGGATCAAACATTCTGCAAGCCCTTGCATAGTGGTTCTGGCTGAGGCCTTGCCAGGAGGAAAGGCAAAACCTCTGAGAGACTATGCATAGATTTTTGTCAGAATGAATTGCTGGCTTTTCCAGAGTGGAAGAATTCCGATGTGGTCAACTTGCCATCAGGTGATAGGTGGACTCTTCAAAAAATAATCACATAATGGGATCTCATTGTTGGTTTCAGTTGATAGCAGATTAGATATTCAGCAACAGCAGCAGCAGCAGCAACTAGATCAGTCTTGTAAGTGGGAGCCATGCTGCTAGGCCCATTGGCCATTTTACTTATGGGCCTTCCTATTCAAACCATATTTTTGCTTAACTTCTAAGATATAAGGATTTCCTGATTTTTCTCCCAACTCCCTGTCTACTCCTTCTCAAGTAATTTTTCCTGATTGATTTTCTTCAGCTTAACTTTTAAACATTATTGACACCCAACTTTCTGCTCTCTGTGGTCTTTTCTTCTCTAGTCACATATTCTCCCTGGGTGAACTCATCCATTGACAAGGTTTTTTAAATCAATTCTGAGCTGTTTCTTGCCTCCAGAGTGACCACAATCCTGAACTCTTGTTAATATTTTAGAAAGAGAACTCTTGAGACATTATGGAAGATAGGTTTACCTAACCACACACCTTTATTCCCCTCCCCCCCGTAAATATTCATTAAGTTCCTATTACCCAATTGGAAGTGGCATAGGGTGGGGGTGGGGGTGGGGATTGAAAGCAGAGAGACCAGAATTCAGGCAGGTGGTGAATGAAGCCATGGATAAGAATGGATAAGATCATGTAGAGTCTTTATGTAAGGGTAAGACAAGGCAAGCAAGAATCAAACCCTAGGATTTATCAACATTTAATAGACGGGTAGAACATACACTACTGAACTGGGATGAATTGAAGAGAGCTCAAAATCAGCAGGAAGGTCTCCAAAAAACCTTCATATCTCTTTTATGTACCTTGCTTTCCCCCTTCCTCTTATAACCTTTGGTCAGGCATCCCAGTCTCTCAAGCTGGAAACTTGAAAGTCAATATCTCACTCTAATCCTTATCTTCTGCATTTAATTGATAACTAAGTCCTATTATTTTTCCTGTGACACAACTTTAGTCCCAAGACCCCCCATCTTTGTTTAGTCTTGTGTCACTTCTCACCTAGAGGTGACATTAGCCTCCTATTGTCTTGGGCCAACTCATGGAACTAAAGAAAATCTAGTATGTGCAGCCTGTGAGAAACATATGGGAGGTCTTGAGGCTGTGCCAAAAGGGTGTTTGTAACCAAGCATTACTCTGTGAGATTTCCTGAATAATGAGTGATCTTAATTAGAATCCAAACAGTGGATCAAAAGGTCATGAGTCAGGAAAAAAGTCATTTGGCATAATAGGTGAGAGAAGCTAGACTGAAACCAGAAAAACGCACATACCGCTTGTTTCCTGAAATCTTCCTCTCAACTGTGTTTTCATTTTCTACAGGAGTGAGAGCCAGATTTTAAAGAAGCTGAGTTGAGTGAAGATGCTAATGGATTTCTTAGCTGCTAGTCTGCCCCTCTTCAAACCTGGTACATGTGAGGTGATCAAGTAACTTTCTCCACACTGCTGTAAGTGTAGTCTTTCTAAACAATGAATTTTATTTTATCATTCTCTGACTTAAAATATTTCAATGACTCCTACTGCCTATAGCAGGAGTTCTTAACCTAAAGGTAGTTGGTGGGAAATGGGAGAAGTGAATCTATGTCATGTTGAATTTTCTTGCAGAATGGTATGTGTTTCCTAAGGCTAAGAATCATTGGCCAATTGGACAAAATGTAAACTCCATATGACAAGGCAATAGGAGGCTAATGTCACCTCTAGGTGAGAAGTGACACAAGACTAAACAAAGATGTTTCTTGTCTCCTTACCTTTAGTTAATTTTTTTCTAATTATATCTGATTTATCAATCACTATTCTCACTAAATTGACTAATTGCTGCTCTCAAACATTCATGTATAATAATCCATGCCTTTGCACAGGCGCTTCACTTTTCTGGAACACTCTTATCTGCCTGTGAGATTTCTAATCATCTCTCATGACTCAACTCAAATGTCAAATACTCTCTGAAGCTTTCTCTTGACCGGTGGCAGAGTTAGACTCTCTTAGCATTTGGAAATATTTCCATGTCTGAACTTAACACACATGTATTTGTAAATCTCTTCTTGCCTAAATTTTGGGCTTCTTGATGGTGGAGACCATGTCTCCTTCATCTTCATTTCCTCAGCACCTCTACCCTGGTGTCTTAATGAATGTTTGAGGAATGAAACATTCCCCATGTTTTCACGGGGGGGTGGGGGGGTGGAATCTTGCAATTACATTGAGCTATGTGCAGTGATATTGTCACAGCTTCTGGATGAGGCATCAATTCAACAGATATGAAACTACTTGAAAGTACTTTGTATCATGAGCCTCTCAAATATGATTGGAATTATAAAGAGCATCATTTTTCACTTCTCTTCTTTATAAATAATTAACATTTCTATTTGAACTGGAAATGTTATATTTTTAATCAACTCATTAGGCTGCAGCAGTTTAAACTCTAGCTACTTCTCTTTTTTGAAACCACATCCATAACTATCATTTTACTATCAGTAATATTCAACTAGTTCCTCCTGGACGTACCAACAGGTAACAATTATCCTTGGATACAACTGAGTACCGGTTTTGATGTTGCAAGGTGGGACAAAAGTAGGTTTACAGTTGTTCACATGGAAAATAATACAATAATTAATAAATAATACAATAATAAACTCTGGGTTTCACGTACTCACAACTGTAAGCCTACTTTTGCCTCACCCTTATTGGCTCAAGCCCAGGGTGAAAACTGGTCTCCATTATACTGAATATTAAATGAAAAGGGGAAAAGCTACATATGTGAACAAACACCTTCACTCTAGCCTAGTAGATAGAAATCTTAATGCTTTTCTTTTCCTTTTTAAACCTGACTGTTAAAATCATTCTTACATCCAGACTAAAATACGATGTTAGTATTTAAAGATCACATCGATTTGTGGGTGATGAATAAAGCTTTCTTAAACAAAAGTCCATTTTAGTGTAATTTTCACACATGCTTAGAGTGAGTTCAGATCCTAAATATAAAATGCAAAGGAAAGGAGAAAAGAAAAAAGGAGGAGAAGGAGGAAGGGAGACCGTTAGCAGGCTTTGTGGGAAATTTAAAGTTCCTTGGACTTTTCTTATATTCTGAAAATCATTTTAAACATGTGATTGCACAAAAAGCTAAAGGTATGTTTTTTTTTTCCTTAAGTTCCTTTTATTGGTGTGGTAAGAATCAGAGAGATATTTCTGAATTTAAAAACAAAACAAAAACCACATAAAATTATGTATGCGATCAGTTATTCTTATCACGTGCCTTTATTAGAATCCGAGATGTCTACTTGGGCACACATAAATCTGAACCAGATGCCTGTAGGCAGCTTCACCCAACGGCTTCTCCTGTTTATGACTGGTGAAGATTATATCTCTCCAACAAGTACCTTAATTCATACATATTTGTATTCTACATGCTTTCATGGGTGAAGTTTTCTCATTTTTCCAACTTGTGAGGTAGTTAAGATTTTGGCTCAATGCTTATAAAAACATTGACTACTTAGACAGTGAGCTACCTCACTTAAACATTTCATTAGATTTACAGATGACCAAAAATGGATTCCAACTGTATTATGAGTCTGAAGAGTCTTGTTTCCCCACTCAAAGCATTCTTTATTCCATTAACTTAAGACAAAAAATAGGAGTGTAAAAATCTGACTAGTTGGTGCATAGGAATTTAGTAGGCTTTCCCTTTGTGCCCTCCCTTCACTTCTACTGCAGATTCCAGGACCCAGACTGCTCTGTCCAGATTTGCTTTAATGCAGGTCGGTGCTTTCAGGATGACAGAATGTCTTCTCCTGTCATGGATGTGGCTATAGTCTTCAGCTTCGGCACCATCGTCTGACTGTTCTGACTTTATTAACCTTTTCTATCTGATGGCTGCTCTCATGGCTCTATTTGAGATGCCTCTAAAAGAGACATATTTTGTGGTTCTCTAATTACAGAACTATCTTGACAATGACAGTTACTGCCTGTAATTACTCATCCCAGTTTGCTCCGAATGTGAAAAATAAAAAAATTGTCAAGGCTGACAGACTAACGTTTCAAAAATAGTTATTTCCTTAGGTGCAAAAATGTCTCCTATCTTGCCTCCCCTACTCTCCCTATTTGGTTTTCCCTATGCACCCTCCTCCTTCCTCCCAAAGGTCATCATCAATCATTCAAGAACAGACCCTACATACACATATTTCTCCCCTTTGTGCCCATAGCCCCAGAGACCCACAAAACACTGAATTGAATACGTGCATTTGAAGGCATTGTATACATTTCTGCAGTTATCCCATAATTCACTGCATTTTCTATCAAAGAATGAAAGTGAGAGGAGCATAATGAAAATTTACCAAGACATCAGTCTCCTAGACAAAGGATTTTAAGTCTGCTAGTCTTGTTAGTGCTCCTGTGAAAAACAATGAACACACTAATGAATTATCTTGAAGCATACTAAAGAGGAAAATAGACACAAATCTGTAGTGGTAATGAGACTTATCTCTGTGTGTGTGTTTTTTTAATTAATGAGAGAAGTATGCCTTTTCTATACAGAATGAAATCGTTAGGCAAGAATAAAATGACTTAAGAAAGACCACTGAAGCCATTGTATCATCACTTAACTCACATCTCTAATTTACATTTGTGCTCTGACACAGGAAAAAACTGAAATGTGACACTTCTGGATACTAGAAATACTTGCAATGACACATAGCAAAATTAACCATCTGACTTTCTTGCACTTATTATTATTTTTTTACTTCCATATTCCTTCCCTGAGCCTCAGTTTTCTCAGGGGAAAAAAAAAGGAGTTCATTATGACGGCAAACCAAACTGTGAGTGTATGCACTAAGAAAAAGTGATTGATGCATTGATGTTTCTTCTCTATAAGGCCAATTAAGAATAGTGATAGCACATCTTAATTAGTAACTGTTACCATTTACATTGCATTATTCATCTCATGCCAGTCCACAAAAGTAGTGTGAATCCAGATTCTGCATTCGTCACTATGTCAACTGCTGAAAATTTAATCAGACTGTGTGATCTGGGAGGAACCACAGAACAGTGAGTATTAAGGATAGAAAACGTCTTAGAGCAGCGGTTCTCAACCTGTGGGTCGCGACCATCGGAAAACACATATAGCATATCAGATATTTATATTACGATTCATAACAGTAGCAAATTTACAGTTATGAAGTAGCAACGAAAGTAATTTTATGGTTGGGGGTCACCACAACATGAGGAACTGTACTAAAGGGTCGCGGCATTAGGAAGGTTGAGAACCACTGCCTTAGAGATTACCTAGTCCAGCACTTATCCATGGTGGCTATGTGGCTATACATCAGAATTACCTAAGGTCATTTAAAAATTATAAATGCCTGCCTAGGCCACATTCTTACAGATTTTGATCAGAAAACCTAATAGGGAGCTTAGGCATTTGTATGTTTTAAAACCCCACAGGGAACTCCTATGACCAATGAAGATTGTGAGTTACCATCTGATCCACTTCTCTTATTCCAGAGGAAGAGAAAACTGAGACCTATACAGCTTTTGAGATTTTCCAAGAGTCATATATATAATGTGTGACACTATTATGCCTAAATTCAGCTTTCTCACTCATCATTCCATGCTATTTTATAATGGCCAGGTTTCTTTTGGTTGCAAAGGGCAAAAATCTAATTTAACTACCAAAAAAGAAAGTCTATTGGCTCATGTAATGAAAAAGTTCAAGGGTAACATTGGGATGAGGGGCAATTTCTCTCTCTCCAAGTCTCTCCAATATGTCCACTGGTATCCTTAAAAGTGTTTTCTATCAATTTGGCAACTCCAGTAGAAAGAACAAGTTTTTCCTGGGAGCTCTAGAAAAACAGACAAAGAAACAACAACAGAAAGCACTTGATTAGACTGGCTTATGCCACTTGCTTGTTCCTCTTCAGCCAAACACATTACCAGGGGATGGACAAGGCTGGTGGGTGGGGTAAACTCTATTCAAGAAGCATGGGATGAAAGTGGTTCTGTTGCTAGAAATATGGCTAGAGAAGGTATTAGACAAAAATAATGTCTAGTTTATTTATCTAACCCACTCTGAAATCTAATTCTTGGCTATAAACTTTTTAACCATGACCTACATTGATCAAAAATAACTTGATCCTAAGACCCCAACTTTTGTAAAACATAAGTTTTCCAAAACCACTGTTTTTGCAATGCATTCATATTTTCCAAATTCTACTTCATTTTAAAAAAAATCCTTGTCCTGACTCACCAAAGTGTTTTTATGGCCACAATTGATTCTATTTTGAAAAGTAGTATGGTTGATTTCAATTTGTCAAATACTCAATGAGCAATTAATATTGTCCAGCCAAAAAGATAGGCATTATGCAGAATTGAAATGACATATATGGCAGACTCTGATATCTAAATGTGTAAATAATCAAGGAGAGGATGAATAAGTGTGGCATAGAAAAAGGAGGCTAATCAGAGGGGAAAATAATGCAACATCTCTCAGGAAGAGGACTGAGGGAATGGGGATACTGAATCTAGCCAGAGATGATGCTGGGTGAGAACCATATAAACAGGTAAAATGGATGGCATCCCAAAGCCAGGAAGTGAAACACAAACCAAGGGTGAACAGAAGGTAATCCCAGGAGGCAGCCAAGAAAATGTGTGAGAAAACAGTCAGAAGCTGAGAGTCAAGACAATTGGCAAGATGCTGGAGGTAATGTGAGATGAGAACCAGCAGCATGTGAAAGTTGGACAGCTTGTGTTAGAAACCTGCCAGTGGACCCCCAATGAGACAAAGGGGTCCAAGACCATGCTGCCACATCTGGTGAGTAAATCAGCCTGTGAGAATTACACCCCTCTTCCCCAGTCTCCTCATGAGAACTTGCATTATGGAGCAAACATTACTCTAGTACAGACAGTTGACAAGGATCTCCACAGGACAGACAGATTGCCAAGCCTCCGATGATAATGACAGATTCTAAACAAAAAAAAAATCCTGTGGCGAGCTCTGTAAAACTCACAGTAATAGTATTATGTAAGGACACACTGAACATCTCCAAGATATTTTATATATGTCTGCCATATGGTAGACAACTTTATATTACATTTGTTTATTTATTTAAGTAAGCCTCTTTTATTCAGTGAAACATTTGAACTAGCTCATATGAATGTTTTCTTATATAATAAAGTCTTCACATTATGGATGCTTTCTCAAACTGTGAAAATAGCCCCCAGATGTCTTTTCACGCTACAAAATAGCTGCAAGGAGGCCCACATATGTCAGTACCTTACCTCTTGATTTTCTTTTACTCTTGTCTGCACCTTTACCTCTTAGAGAATGTCCTCTTTGTGCAGCTCTGACCTCTTGAAAAGAAATAAACCATTTCCTATTGAAGTGCCTTCCTATTTCATTTTCCTTACTGCTTTCCTTTTCCCAACCACATCTTCTTTTTCATATAAAACTAAGATCTAATAAGCATGTGGTTGCTACTCAGCAAAATCCCTTGGTAAGTTGCAAGACCTGGATTTATGTTCCCCAAAAGGTCCCTTTCTGCTAATAAGCTTCAGGCTGGGTAACAGCGACTGCCCCCTCCGCTCTCCTCTTACCTTGCACCTCCATCTCAAGGACACAGAACATAGCTTCAGCTTCCCCTTTAGTTCCCAATGTGTGAATAAAGGCCAGCCAAAAAGGGGGGAGTTACTGCTATGGCAAATTTATTGCTTCCTTGGCCAGCAGACTTACACACCACATAGAGAGCCAGGGAGTCCCCGCCACATGCTACCTCTCCTCATGTTTCATCGCTCCCTATCTACCCTCAAGAGAGACTAGACTTTCAAATTAATCAATCTTGAGGGTGATCTGCTCTGATGTTGTACTAGTATTTCCCTATAGTTGGAATAAGTGACTTGAGGAGTCTTACTTGCAACAGTTGTTCTGTGTGTGAGTCAGTAAGATTAAAGTACACAAGTTCCACAGTCATTTTTGTAAACCCTTGTGGTTTAGTCTTCTGGAATTCAGAATTTTTCAGATTTTATTAAGAAAATATGGTGCATGGGATATATATTATTTACCATCCCCAGCAAGTCTGGGACAATAACCTATTACTAAACATTAATTTCTCTCCAGCAAGACATATGACTATTCACACAAAATAAGACAAGTAATAACTATGAATAGCTTCAAGTCAGATCAATCCAGATACTGCTTCCAAATAATTACCAAAAAAACTTTCATTTTCCAGAGCTTTCTACATTTTTGAACTGTGGACCTATATGACAGACAGTAGCTAATGATGGGTTGGGTGACAACTGCAGTGCCTGGTTATTTACTCAGGAGTGGCAATCTCCGGCTGAGGATGTTGCATTTCTAGCACTGTGATCAGCAGTCTTCACTCATACTTTCCCCATTCTTGAGTCTGGGAAGTGCAAGGACCCATTCCTATGTGATGTTTGTTGCCTAATCAAGGTACTGAGTCTAGCTGACAATACACAAGGTTCTTTGACTTTAATGTGAAAGGATAATTTGTTGAGATATTAATTTATATTATTTCTTAGTGCTTTCCCTAAGCCCCTGGTTCCAAGGATGTTCCTTTGCCTCTGTGTTGACAATCTCCTTCTCTGGCATTTGTTCCCCAAAAGCCTGAAATCCTTGAGGAAATTATGCAAGGAAGAAATGGAAAGTGAATTATTTGAGAGAAAGAGAGAGAGAGAGAGAGAGAGAGAGAGAGGTTTTTTCAAAGATTTGGAAGAGTTTGGAGGTCAGCAGTCTCCGCTGATTGGAGACTTGAGACTGGATTGGGAAAGTTGACAGAACTTGGGTGGGAAATTAGCTGCATGGTCACTGTTATAGATTGAATGTTTGTGTCCCCTCCTCAAATTCATATGCTGAAGCCCTAACCCCTGGTATAATGTATTTGGAGGTGGAGGTTTGGGGAAGTAATTAGGTTTAGATGAGATCATGAAGGGGAGGCCCCATAGTGAGATTAGAATCCTTATAAGAAGAGAGACCAGCCCTAATCGGTTTGGCTCAGTGATAGAGTGTCGGCCTGCAGACTGAGGGGTCCCAGGTTCGATTCCGGTCAAGGGCATGTGCCTTGGTTGTGGGCACATCCCCAGTGGGGAATGTGCAGGAGGCGGCTGATCGATGTTTCTCTCTCATCGATGTTTCTAACTCTCTATCCCTCTCCCTTCCTCTCTGTAAAAAATCAATAAAATATATTTAAAAAAAAAAAAAAGAAGAAGAGAGACCAGAGCTCGTTCACTCTCTCTTTGCCATATGAGGACACAGCAAGAAAGGTAGAGCCATCTGTAAGCCTGGAAGGACTTCACCAGGAAACAAATTTGTGCTTGATCTTGGACTTTCCCACCTTCAGAACTGTGAGTAATGAAAGTCTATTGTTTAAGCCAGGGGTAGGGAACATCTGGCCCGTAGGACATACAAGGCCCAAGAAATCATTTGGTCTGGCCCTACCAGGCATTAGAGGTGAGTTAATTAAATGTTTGACCAAATATAGCAGGCTAATTTTTAAGTTGATAATTTTGTATGGCCCTCAAATGATGTCATAAAGATCTAAATACCCTTTGGCAGAAAAAAAGTTCCCCACCCCTGATAAGTCACCCAGTCTATGGTATCTTGTTAAAGCAGCTCTAACAGACTAAGCAGTCACCTAGAATTAGCAAAAATTCACATACCCAACAAAATAGAAGATCCTTCAAAAGTCTACCAAAGACAATGGAAATATTAGTGATAACTAGGTTGGACTGGAAATGGGAAATACCACCCATAATATTTTATAAATTTCTGGAGTCCTTCATAGGATTGAGGTAAAGGGTAGGGGCTTATAATATGATTGAGACTGTACTTTCTGTCGACCTGGTTATAGGAATTGGGACCAAAGTCATATTAAATTATATTTTTTTAAAAAAATAAAGTAACAAGTTTATGCACCTGAGTGTATGGATTCATATTTGCCATCATTAATTTTCCAACATTTTTCTCTTACCTTTCTTATCTTGGCTGCTTTTTTAGATATAGTATTACCCTACTCCTGATTACCAGAGATTGATTTATATTCTTTATATTTTACATTTTTAAACTTCTTCACATTTCTTCCTTACCACTCCATTTTATTCTCTTCTTTTCTTCATGAGAAAGAATCTCTTCGCAGAATATTTTGAAATGACCAAGAAGGAAAAGAATAAGCATTTGGGAGCTTGAGTGTGACCTTCTATAAAACAAACATCAAGACAAACAGGTAAATTATATTTGCTTCTACCTGAGACCACTGACCTATTTGTATCTTCTCTTAGGTAAAGCTCTGGCTCGGTCTGGGGTGTGGGAGCAGAGGCTGACAGTGGGAATGCTTTAAACACTTAGTAGATCTATCATCTTTGCTGCTGGGCTAACAGAGACTAGCAGTGGGCAAGTACAAGTACATGTGAAGTGCCTTGAACAAAGTCCTCCATGACTGCAACAATTCTCCAGGACTGACTCCACTCAGGTTGTGTTATGTCTCTGAGAACAAACAAAGGTGAAGGATGAACCTTAGGAGTCATATATCAAAGTGTTTAGGGACTAAGATGGGCTCCCCAAGATGTGGTAGAATGTTGCTTATGAAGAAGCGCTAGTAGACTCTTCAGCTATCATTCCACATCGTGAGTGAGCCATGGTTGTGTGGCTGGGAGGTACTGTGAAAAAGGAGCAATACATGGTTGAGGACTTCCCCAACTTGACAAATATCCATTTTCTTATTAAGCCTTCTCAGTATCCTCCCTCCCCATCCCCCAGGGTCTTCCTGAAAGTGGCCCTGGGGATTTTGCCAGTGTTCCTGCCAAGTGACTGGAGGTGGGACAAAGTAGCTCAAAGTTCTCACACTTGTGTATATTTTTAAAGTGACAAGCGTGTGGTTGTTTTAAAGTCTTGCTTTTTTTTTTTTAGATTTATTGCTAGAAACTTATTGCTTTGGTAATAGTTTTTAAATTAAAATTTCATACTGTCTATTGTCATTTTTTGCAAACAATGCTTTATATTTGTCTGTTTAGCACTTCCTCACCATTGCTTCTTGCATTTCAGACCTTCCTTCTGATGTAATCTTCCTCCCTTTTACAACTTTTACATGTAACTTAAATGTTGATCTGTAGTAGCAAACTCTCTAAGTTTCTCTTACTTATCAAAATAAATTTATTTATTTTGCTCTCATTCTTTAAAGAAGATTTTCTGGGCACATAATCTGAGAGAGATATTTTCTCTCAGCTCTAGTAGATATTTTTCCTCTCCTGGTCCTCCTTGTTGAGTGGGTCTACTGCCAATCTATTTGTGGTTTCCTGTTAGGGTTCTCTGACTTCCTCTTGGGCTATTTTTATAATCTTCTGTTTGTTTCTGCTTTTCTGCAGTGTGCTAAGGTGAATAAAGGTAAATCCTGCTATATCACCTGGCAGGAGGAAAGAACAGGTTTCACTGGGGGACATTCATAAGCCAAGGGCACCAAGCAAGGACCTGAGTGTCCCAGTTCTTCCTCCACCCCAGGGATACCTATGCCACTAGGAGCCACACAACCCAGCTGCAGTGAAGAGTCCCCCGTCACCTCTCTCATTGATTGAGCAAGTCTGAGAATAATTGTCAGTGGAGCAACCACTGAGATTCCCTAGTTTCCCAGAAATGATGACTTCAATATCAGCTGTTTACAAGGAGTTTTCTGGGAAACCCAGCTTACCAGCACCTTGGAGGTTTTGGAGCCAATAAGAAGTTGCAGGCTCTCCTAGCCCAAACTAGTTTATTGTCCAGGCAACAGAGAGATTCCTGGAATCTCGTTCAGGCAATTCAACTGCTGTACCATTTTTCCAGCCTTTAACCTCTAGTCCCCTCATATATCTGACCCTGGAAGAGTAAGAGCAGTTATTTGTCCCTCACTCCCACCCCCGCAGTTTTGGGGTTGAATGTGTCTAAATTTAACCAATTAGGGTTTGCCATTCCCCCAGAGGACAAGGTAGATTCAGAATCCTTTACCTGGAGCACTGTGTTCTCAGGGATACAGTTGTATTCTGACTCCACGAGCGACATCTAGGGGTAGAGAAGAGTAGCTGCAGAACTACCTGAAGCCATCTCAATATATTAGTATTAGTAGTCCTTCCAGCACCCGCTGAGATCCTCTTTCCCCAGTGACCAGGGCTCCTGCCAGGGTAGAGTAGCCGAGATTGTTCCCTGTCCATAAATGCATGCTTTTCTCTAGAGAAGATATCCATTTCCTTCTGTCCATAATAAGGTGGCATTATTGGCTTGTGACCACCTTTTCAGTCTCTCCTGTTTAATCCAGATGTTCCAAGTTTAGCTAATTGAAGCAAATTACTAGAAGGAAATTTGGTAAATATATCAAAAGTCTTCAAAATCTATAGACATGTTGACCTAATAATTCTGATTCTAGGATTTTCTTTTCTTTTTTTTTATGTATAGGGCATAATGTCACAGGAAGGCCATAGTATTCTGCCACCCGTGAGGAGTAAGCCCAAGTTGCTGTTGGATGTGTTATTGATTCTAGGATTTTAACCTAAGGAAATCTTTAAACACATGTCAAGATCTCTATATAAAGATATTCATAAAAATATCCATAAGAGCAAAAATTGGGAATGGGTGATTGGTTAAATAAATTATGGTGCATCCATACAATTGAATTACATGTAGCAGCTACCGAAAGGAATTTTAGGGATAAAATAGGCAGGTTTAGGAATAAAGAGGGCCATGAGGAAGGAATGCCTAGGTGAGGGCTGGGAGCCACCAGAAGGCATACATTCACAGAGGATAGAGAACAGTCACAGAGTGCGGGGATAAAGGAAGCATACCTTAACAGAGGACAGAGAAATGTCGACAAATGCTGGAAAAAGGGAAACATGTTCACAGAAGACAGAGGAATGTTGCAAGATAAGGGTGAGAGGAAAAAAGGGGCACCATGTGGGTTTTGGGCTTTAAAGCTGATATTCTGCAAAAAGCGTGACCAATTAGTAAAGCACAGAGTCATAAAATGGGGGAGGGGTCCAATTAGAAGGGACAAAGAACGACAGCCTTTATAACCCTTAGAAAAAAAGGGGCTTAGTGGGTTACCCTCTTGGGAACCACTCCCTACGTGGGAGTCTGTATTTGCTTCCAATAGGGGCTTTAAAGCTGATATTCTGCAAAAAGGGTGACCAATTAGTAAAGCACAGAGTCATAACATGGGGGAGGGGTCCAATTAGAAGGGAGCATGAAGGGACAACGAACTACAGCCTTTATAAAAAAAGGGGCTTAGTGGGTTACCCTCTTGGGGACCACTCCCTACGTGGGAGTCTGTATTTGCTTCCAATAAATTTCCACCCTTTGAATAACAAGTCCTTTTAGTTTGCAAATTTTATTCTTCAAACTTCGTGAGACAAGAACCCACAAGGGAGAGATCCACTCCCCGCACCCCACGCTTCATTACATTGTAGCTACTTTAAATTACAATGCAGATCTATAGTTATCGAAATGAAAAAAATGTTTGCAATATCTTGTAGGAAAATAAGTCTACAGAACAGCGTAATATATCAATACGTATTCCCTTTCTTGAACTGTTCTTAGTTTCATTGACATTCTCATCACTTCTAATTTTCATTCTCTCTCTCTTTCTCCTGTCTCAATCTATTCATCTGAATGTAATGTTTTTCAGACTTTCTTTTCCCCCTTACTTTTATTTATTTTTTATTTTTTAAAATATATTTTATTGATTTTTTACAGAGAGGAAGGGAGAGGGATAGAGAGTTAGAAACATCGATGAGAGAGAACTGGGGATGTGCCCACAACCCAGGTACATGCCCTTGACCGGATCAAACCTGGGACCCTTCAGTCCATAGGCCGACACTCTATCCGCTGAGCCAAACTGGTTAGGGCTCCCCCTTACTTTTAGAAGCATGGAACAGACTGATGAACCTCACTCAGAGTGAAGGCCCCCTATATTCCTCCTCAGGCTCCCTGGATGCTGAACTGGGGCTAAGCTTTAATATGGCACAGGATCTCTGGACATTAACTCTATTTCTGGCCCTGATTTTCCATGGTGGAACAGACGGAGATGGAACATCCGATGGGGCATCCTTTTATTTTCTATCACAAATATTACCATTAGACCTCATCCTTCCTTGTGGGTCCCCAGAAATGCTTTTCCTCACGACACTGCAAAAACCCCACTTCCACTTCCACCAACAACACTAATAGAGTATGGGGTCCCAGGGAATCCTCAGAAACTTCAACCTTACTGGCCAAAGATTATTGGCTATTTGTTATGTAAGAACTAGAGGCCTGGCCGAAACCGGTTTGGCTCAGTGGATAGAGCATCGGCCTGCTGACTGAAAGGTCCCAGGATCGATTCCGGTCAAGGGCATGTACCTGGGTTGCGGGCACATTCCCAGTAGGAGATGTGCAGGAGGCAGCTGATTGATGTTTCTCTCACATTGATCTAACTCTCTATCTCTCTCCCTTCCTCTCTGTAAAAAATCAATAAAATATATTTTTTTAAAAAAGAACTGGTGCACTACATTCATGCATTGGGGGAAGGGGTCCCTCAGCCCAGCCTGCCCCCTGTCGCAGTCCAGGACCCTTCAGTGGACATCCCAAGGGGTCCTTTGCACGACATTCATGCATTGGGGGAGGGGGTCCCTCAGCCCAGCCTGCACCCTGTCGTAGTCCAGGACCCTTCAGTGGACATCCCAAGGGGTCCTTAGCGCTGACACAGAGGCGGGAGAGGCTCCCGCCACTGCTGCTGCACTTGCCAACCATAAGCCCGGCTTCTGGCTGAGCGGTGCACCCCCTGTGGGAGCACACTGATCACCAGGGGCCAACTCCTGTGTTGAGTGTCTGCTCCCTGGTGGTCAGTGCGCGTCATAGCGACCAGTCGTTCAGCCGTTCGGTTGATTTGCATATTAGCCTTTTATTATTGCCCCGCCAGCCTGGCTCAGTGGTTGAGCATTGACCTATGAACCAGAAAGTCGCAGGTTCAATTCCCAGTCAGGGCACATGCCTGGGTTGCAGGCTCTATCCCCAGTGTGGGACTTGCAGGAGGCAGCCGATCAATGATTCTCTCTCATCATTGATGTTTCTCTCTCTCTCTCCCTCTCCCTTCCTTTCTGAAATCAATAAAAATATTTTTTTAAAAAGAATTCTACCCCGACCCAAGAAAAAGATGAATTTGATAAATGGTACCAGGAGACCAAAGATCTTCCCTGTTTTGTTCTCAAGAAATAATTGATATGTTACTGCAAGGAAAATACAACAAAACAATAGATGTTCTTGATATTCTTATCTTACTTGGTCTTGATGTTAAAGAAAAATCTATTTGCCTTAATTAAATGATTAAGCATCACCCCATCTAGTACATAGAGGCGGGCAGGACTCTACATGAAGATTTTTATAGGAAACTGGGTTGGACAAGGGAATAATTAGCAAAAGAAAAAAAATGGATTGTTTCAGGCAAAGTGTTTGGGGGGGGGGGGGCAGCAGGGTCTTTTCAACCAGATTATGTCACTAGTATTGATCAAGAAACAAGAAATTCCAGACTGATTGGTTGAAAAGTCACATTCCTGGTGAGAAAGGCTAGTAAGTCAGGACAAGTGGAATAGGGAAACTGAGACATATGGTTAAACAGCCAGTTTCCAGCCACATAGTAAATTGCAAAATCTTATCTTCCCTAACCAGGGACACTTAAGAGTAAATTGGGTTCGTTCCAAGACTATCCAATCAGATCTCCTGAATTAGAATTAATTAATATGTATAACCTCTTTTTACGCTTACCTCTTAAAACTAATCCCAAGCCTTTGTTTGGGGAGACAAATTTGAGCCTTGTTCATGTCTTATTGGGCTTTGATGCATGCAGGCAAATGGACCCCTTTAGTTCCATAACAACGGTCCTGAAAAAAGGTCAGTCAGTACCTTGTTCACAAGACATGCAGAAATATGAGAGTCCCATGGGAAAGTGTCTCACAACATCTTGAAGATAGAGCCAGGATTTATGATGGATTTGTGAGGTATGAAGAAAAAAGGAAATAAATATGACTTCAAAATTGTTGGGCTAAGCAACTAAAAAATATAGTGCCATTTTACTGAGATGGAATGACTATGGGAGCAGCAGTGAAAGAATTAGAAATTTTGTTTGGGTATTATATATCGAATACAATCTTTTATGATATATCAAATATTCTTTCTACAATTTTTAATTTTTGATTCCTGGTGTTTAGAAAAGTTATTGGTCAAACACCTGGGAAGACTTCAACAAAATAATTATAACCATAATATTTATTGGGCATTTGCCATGTTTCTGGGTACTGTGTTAAACACATCACATGCAGTTAATCAAGAAATATTAATTGAGCACCATATACATGCTAGTCACTATTCTAGGAGCTGAGATGCAGTATTAAACAAGGGCAGCAAAATCCTTGCCTTCCACTGTGGTGTCTGCATGCTAATGAAGGACAATCAAGCTGCCAAGGAAGTACAATGTGGGTGGAGAAAATCTCTCCCTGGAGATACAGAAATGTCAATCTTGTGAGGTAGTATTATTTTTATTTCCCCCCACTTCACAGATGAGGAAACCAAGGTTTACAAAAGGAATATGCCTAAGGTCACAGTTAACAAGCATTAGAACCAAGATTCTAATTTAAGTCTATTTAACTCTAGAGCCTATGCTTTATTATTTATCGTTTGAATAAGATTATATTCATAAATATTCACTAGTAAAAGTGACTGTAATGTTTTTTAAGCAGTGTCAAATTAGCTTGTCCAGGAAATTTACCTTTGAAATGCAATATTGAAAGTTTTAAAAGAATGTAAAAATAATGGATCTGGCTGTTGCCAGTGTGAAAGTTAACTGAATTACTTTTTCAACTTAATATTGATTTAATTCCACTCTGGTATTGGATTTTCTTATATTTTACTACATAAATTACTTTTGAATGTAGTTTCATTACATATCCTTATTACTTTATTTTTCTTTTGTGGTATAATTTTAAAAATTATCGAATTGAAATAAATTTGAGTTTAGTTGAATTTTAAAATATCTGTCCTACTTAATGTAATATTAATAAAAACATTTACTGTAAGTTAGTAGCTTTCAGAGAGTATGAAGCACTAAAACTGTGGTTCTATAATGAAAACCCAACACTTAGAAAGAGCTACTTTTGATCATTGATCAAAGAAAAAGCTTTGTGAAAAATATTTCCTGGGGCTATATATAGCAAAATTCTCAAATAATGTGACAGGGACCATAAGAAACATATTTTAGGCTAAAAGTAACATAAAGAAGAGAGGGAGAAAATTGTGGAGAAGGGATTATTATTCCCACATTTATTCAATCACACATCTATGTATTATATAAGGGTTGATATTCATTATTACTATTTGCTGAGATTTGGCATTTGTAGCACTCAATAAGTTTCTAATGACATCTTCATTTTCTTTTTCCTCCAATAGATTGTAAGTTTTATGAGTGCAATGTCTCTATTGGTCACACTGAATCCCTGGCACTCAAGCATGATTGGTCCTCAATACATACTAGATAATGAATGGAGTTAATGAATTTGGGGATGTTAATCCAATTGGTGCCCAATAGACCATAAGCAAAAATATTCAGAATACAAGGTTGAGAGTTTCAGTGCTATGAAAGTGAAAAAAGTAAATCTTATGAGACTTCAGACATTGGAAAATTTTGTGGAGAAAATTAGGGGAGTTTCATAACATTGGAGATTAGATTTAAGATAGGCAGATGTCTTAGCTTTGGTTTCCTAGAAATACAGCCTGAGTCAATGGTGAAAGTCTTTTAGATGGAAGGTTCAAACCAAGGGTAGAAAGGATGAGTACAAAGGGAAATGAGGTAAGAGAATATATGTGAGTTTAGATCTAAAATTAAATAGTTGAGGCCCTGGTCAGGTAGCTCAGTTGGTTAGAGCATCATCCCAATACAGGAAGTTTTCGAGTTTGATCTCTGGTCAGAGTACATATAAGAATTAACCAATGATTCTTTCTCAAATCAATAAATAAACATTTTTTTAAAAGCCCCTTTTCTGGAGGCAAAGACCAACAAGTAGTTAACATCATAAATTCAAGAGGTCCGTCAGAAGGCTGATGGACATTGGGGCTTTAGCAAGGGCTGAAAGCTATACACCGATTGTTCTGTGGAGACAATGGTGGCTCAGGGCGATCCCATAACCTGATAATCTTTTACTGTTTATCAAACCTTACCTTTGATATGTCTGTTTGGTTTGCTAAAGGGCAAATGTATATTCTGGTAAATAAAAAGCAGTGGGTCCAGAGATTTGGGGAGCCACTCCACTAGAGAATAGGTTTCTGCCTGGCTACCCCCAGTGCCTTCTAAATTTATATTTCTTATCTAGTATATCCATTTGCGTGTGGACCCTTCTCCAGATTCTGAATCCTTGCTGCAAAAGGTTGCAGCACCCCTTTAGCTCTAGCTGGTTTGGCTCAGTGGATAGAGCGTTGCCTGACCACTGAAGGGGCCCGGGTTTAATTCCAGTCAAGGGCACATGCCTGGGTTGCAGGCTCCATCCCAGTAGGGGACATGCAGGAGGCAGCCAATCAATGATTCTCCATCATCATTGATGTTTCTCTCTCTCCTCCTCCTCCTCCTTTCCTCTCTGAAATCAATAAATAAAATATTTATTTTTTAAAAATGTCCCTTTAAAAATAACTAGTTGAGCTCTACTACTAACTAGATTGTAAAAATCTGAAAAGAGCATTACTCTCACCCTGACCAACAAAGCTGGAGAAAAGGGTTTCCCAGAACTAATCCTAGTGTGTATGTGGAGGCTTCCTCACACCACCAAGCACTGGACACCAGCAGGGTCCCTGTCTGAGATTTCACAGGTCAAGAGCTCGGGCCCACAAGTTGTTCTCCACTTCAGACTGGCTTATACATCAGAACTCCTCTAGTTTGATTAACTTGATTAATTTTCTAGAATGGCTCCCAGGACAAAAAAACCTATTTATTTACCCATTGGATTACTGATTTATTACAAAGGATATTAATGGACATGAATCAATAGCCAGATGAAGACATATATAGGGTGAGGTCCCACATGAAGAAGCTTCTCTCCTCCTGAAGGTTGGGCCCTAGTGATGCTGGGGGGCACCCAGGGAGGCCAAGGGAGGCCTCGACCTCTAGCTCTGAGGGTGCGTGTTTTATATAGCATACTGCACAACTTACAGTTCTTGCTCCCTCTGGCTTTCAGGCCTGGACATATAATGCTCCCTTTGCTTGGAATGGCTTCCTTGGATTCATTCACTTGGCCTCTACTACCTTGTTGCTTGGCAAATGCTTATGTACTTTGCTAGGTTTTCTTTTACTTACACCTTGGGAAGCTGCTCTTGACACTTAGAATATGCTGCCATTAAAGGTCATGCATAATACACAGATAGTTGAGCCCCGGGACTCAAACAAAAAATACTTACTATTTTTGTTATTAAATAACTCAGTATTAAATATTTCTAAAAATCTTATATTTCTTATTTAACTTATTTAAAAGCATGTCACGGTATTCTCAAATGTATGGATATTTTTTATCTTTTAATTATTGACATCTATTTTGATTGCATTGCAATAAGAATATGATCTTTTTGATACCAAGCCTTTAAAATTTGTTTAATTTTGCTTTATTCCCTGGTACATGTTGGTCAATTTAAGCAAATGTGCTGCACATGCTTAGAAAGATGAATTCTTTATATTATTTGTTGTATAGCTTTGTCTGATTAAGTCAAGCTTGTTGTTTCTCAAACCTCCTATATCCTTACTATTTTTGTGTGCTTAACCTAACAATAATTTAGAGAGATTCTGTTGAAATCACCTGCTTTGGTAGCGTACTTATCAACTTTTCCTTGAATTTCCACCATTTTTTGCATTTTACATTTTGATGTAATTTTAATATAGTTCTATATGTTGATACAATAAGAAAGTTACAATACTTCAGAGGATATTGTATAATGAGCCTCTCTTAAAATCTGAAACAAATATCCTTTTTAATCACTTCAATATCCTTGAAATTTTTCCAAACATATTATGAAAACTAATCAATATGAGTACTAATCAGTGGAGCGCTTATAAATTTTTGTACCAGCAGAAAGATCAGAATAAATGCTAATGTAACAGGTGGTGTGTTAGTTTTCTATTGCTGCTGTAACCAATCACCACACAGCGGCTTAAAACAACACTTTTTCCCCCTCTCTTTTATAGTTCTGGAAGTCAAAAGTCTGACAGGAGTCTCACTGGGCTAACTCAAGGTTTGACCAGGGCTGCATTCCTTTCTGGAAGCCCTAAGGGACCATCCATTTCCTTCCTCTCTCCAGCTTCTACAGGCTGCCTGCATTCCTTGGCTCATGTCCATCCACTTCCAAGCCAACAATGTCAGGCCAAACCATTCTCACACTGTCACTTTCTGGTTCTCATCCTCTGCCTCCCTCTTCCACTAATAATGACGTATGTGATGATACCGGGCCAATCTAGGTATTTCACCTCCCCAGCTCAAGGTCAGCTGATAACCTTCCTCCCATCTGCAAGCTCAATTCCCCTTTGCCATGTTACCTAACATATTCACAGATCCTGGAATTAGGTCATGGCTATCTCTGGCTATAACTATGATAATCAGACTACTGAGTAAGGATGGGATGCCATATTTAACAACACAGACAGCAATCATCCTTGCAACTAAAACTAAGACTCTGGGGTGGGTTTTTCCTTTTTCTTTTTTTTTGGTATTTTACTTATCAGTAATTTCCCCTTAATATCCATTTCATTAAACAAATAGGGTTAAACACCTGCTCTGTGCCAGAGCTCATGCCAGTCACTGGGGATCAGTAAAGTCATTCATTAATTCAATACCTATTTATTGAGTGCCTGCTACGCACCAGGAACTCTTCTACGTTATTTAAGCTCCTAAAACAGCTTACATTTTAGTGGGGAAGACTGATAATAAACAAGGAAAATATACAGCTGATGATAAGTACTGTGAACCAAAATATGAAAAACAAAACAGGAATGGGGCATAGCAGAGACTTAAAGTGGTCAAAGAAGGCCTCTTTCGTAAGATGACATTTGAGGAGAGATCTGAAGTTGAGAAGTGAGCCGGCATATGAATAAGGTTGAGGAAAGGGGTCCAGGAGGAACAGCCAGTGCAGAGTCACAAAAAGCGGGAGCATGCCCTGCATTTCCAGATAAAGCACTGGGGCCAGTGCAGCTGACGGGGAGTGGGCTGAAGGAAGAGAAGCGGAGATGAGTAAGGAGCAGGAATCCCCAAGGTCTTATTCATTTCGAGGCTCTGGTTGGGAGGGGAATGAGATAAAAGGGTCTGAGCAGCGAGTGACAATACAATGAAATTACTTTCATAACCTTCCATTATTAACTTGCCAAAACAAAACCTTCTGGAAGCCCGGCCAGCCTGGCTCAGTGGTCGAGCATCAACCTGTGAACCAGGAGGTCACGGTTCGATTCCCGGTCAGGTTGCAGGATCAGTCCCCAGTGCGGGGTGTATCTTCCTCCAGGTGTCAGGCTCCCGGGTCATCAAAGTTTCTACATTTGGGGCCTCCAGCAGGGAAAATGGAAGCCAGGGCTTCGCGGACCGTGGGGAGCCCACAGAGCCCCTTGAGCTCTTTCGGCCTCATCTCTGTTCGCCCACCCCCGCGTCCTCTCCTCGGCCTTTCGGATGGCAAGGGTCGCGGGTAGAAACGCGCACCCCAAAGCAGCCTGAGCCTCAGCGAAACTCTCCCGCAGGAAACCACACGGGGGCCTGAGGCGGGGCCAGGCTACGCGCGCGCGCTGACGTCACGC
>NW_005356259.1:2410794-2415408 GCF_000412655.1 Myotis brandtii
GCCGTCCCCGGCAGCCGCCAGAATGCCGCACGTGGAAAACGCGGTGCTTTGTCGCGAGTCCCAAGTGTCCACGTTGCAGTCCCTGTTCGGAGAGGTATTGTGCTCAAGCTTGTTTTCCAAGCCCCGGAGGCAAACGTTTCCGTGGTCTTGCGATGTGTTTCTTTTTAAAAAACATTCCGCGTGTGGATCGAGGGTGAATAGACCGTCGGTTGCGTTGAGATAGGGCGTGTTGTCCGTCTCCCCCTTTTCCTTCGCACTAAAGAACTTGTGTTGGACCCTTTTACTCGAGAAAACTGCACCGGAAGGACCGGCCTGCGCGGCAGGATGTGGGTGCAGGACCAGTGCGTTCCCACGCGCCACCCTCGGGAGAACTCAGAGTAGCCAGGAGCAGTTGCTTCTTTTTTTTAAAAAATATATTTTATTGATTTTTTACAGAGAGGAAGGGAGAGGGATAGAGAGTCGTGCACTGGGCCTCTAGTGTAATAAATGTTTTTTATGACTATTGTAGTGTTACATGATGATCATAGAGACTCATGAAAATGACATCATCCAGTTTTCTTGTAAATTTTTTAAAAATGTATGTCTTCTCACTAGACTCTGAACTCCTCCAAAGCAGATTTTGGCTTTAACTGATATTTATTTAATTAATTAATTAAAATATATTTTATTGATTTTTCACAGAGAGGAAGGGAGAGGGATAGAGAGTTAGAAACATGGATGAGAGAGAAACATCAACCAGCTGCCTCCTGCACGCCCCCCACTGAGGATGTGCCCACAACCAAGGTACATGCCCTTGACTGGAATCAAACCCGGGACCCTTCAGTCCACAGGCTGACGCTCTAGCCACTGAGCCAAACCGGTCAGGGCTTTAACTGATATTTATACTCTTCAGTGCATCATTGTTTTGAGCATTTAAAAGGTTTCTAATAAATATTCATTTTATCACTGAAGTATATTTGTAGTATTACTTTTTGCTAGGCAGTTGACTCTTAATGTCCTGCAGGAGAATCTTGGAAATATTATGTATTTTGAAATGCATGCTATGTAGTTTTTATCTTTTTTTATGAGGTAAGTTTAATATGCATAACTTGAAAGTATCCTGTAAGTTTTTTTAAGAGAGGACCCTTGACGTTATTCTAGCCCAGTGATTATATTTGTTTAGTTTCAAAGCTTTAAAATGTATAATGAAGTATCAGCTTATGTGGGATTATCCTATCCTATATAATAAAGAGGTAATATGCAAATTGACCCTCACACCCTCACAAGATGGCTGCCTAGGACCAGGCCGGCAGAGGGGTTAGTGAAGGACGACCAAAGGACTGAACAAGCAGGCTGCATGGGGCGACCAGACTGGCAGGGGGCTTAGTGAGGGACAACCAAACGACTGAACAAGCAGGCTGCATGGGGCGACCAGGCTGGCGGGGGGGAGGGGGGGCAGTTAGGGGCAACCAGGCTGGCAGAGGAGGGCAGTTGGGGGCGGGCCTAAACCGGCAGTCGGACATCCCCCAAGGGGTCCTGGATTGGAGAGGGGGCAGGCTGGGCTGAGAGGACCCCCTCCCCCATGCATGAATTTCGTGCACTGGGCCTCTAGTAGTCTATAAAAGGAATTAGATAAAAATGGATAGCCTGGCTGGGTGGCTCAGTTGGTTGGGCATTGTCCTGTGTACCCCAAAGTGGTGGGTTCATGCCGGGCACATGCTGGGGTTGCAGGCCGATTCCAAGTGTGGGGCATGCAGGAGGCAGCTAATGGATGTTTTGCTCTCACCTTAATGTGTCAAAAAATCTCTTAAATATCCTATAAAATCTCCTTTGAAAATATGAGTTTGTATTATATATAACAATAATATAAAAAGTATGAGTATATGTAGTATATAATAAGCCAAATATAATTTTTCAGAAATTTTCATTTCTTAACAGAGAAAGTGCTTAGACTTGAATGCAAGTAAATTCAAAGTGTGGTGATGACACCACTTTATGCTCACTGCTAAAATAATTTGAATTGAATATTTTACTTTACCACATAAAACTTTCTTGCGAGCTAATAAATGTTTATTTTCTGTTTTGTATGTACAGTCTGATAATCATCTTTTCTTTTCTAGAGACATCATTTCAGCTTTCCATCCATTTTTATTTATGGACATACTGCCAGTGGAAAGACCTATGTCACACAAACTTTGTTAAAAACTTTAGAGGTAAGAATAAATCCCCTCTCCCCCCAAAAAAGAATAAACACAAACTCCGTGTTAATTGATTTGTGCTCACAGTCTTAGAAATGGAAGGGATCTGGGAGATTATTTAGTCCAGTTTACCTTTCTCTGAAGGAATATCTATATATATAAAAGGCTAAGGGACCATCTGACCGGCCGGTAGATATGATGCGCACTGACCACCAGGGAGCAGACGCTCAACACAGGAGCTGCTGAGCTGCAGTGACTTGGCAGCAACAGTTCTCGGGTGATGCACGTGGAACCAGAGAGGAGGGAGCCCGATTCCGGGGTGTGTCACCCAAGAACCGCCCTCACAATCTGGGACCCCTTGGGGGGTGTCGGAGAGCTGGTTTCGGCCCCATCTCTGCAGGCCAGGCCAAAGGACCCCACCTGCTGGAGGGACCCTGCTCACTCCACAGATGACCTTTGAGCCGCAGCGCTGCCCCAGGTGCGGCCGGCTGGGGAGGGACCTCGGGAGGTTGGCTCCAGGGCGTGTCCGGCCCGTCTTGCCCAGTACCGCCCTGCCCAGTCGTGCCCCGCCAGCCACCACCTAATTAATTTCCTTTCAGTGTGCACAAATCTGTGCACTGGGGCACTTGTCATCTACATAAAACATTTTTGACCAACTTTTGTTTGAATACCTTCAAAGACTGTAAACTTCAGAAGGGATTGTTAGATAACTTGAGCCTTGATGTTAATTATTTTTTATTTCTAACTTTCATTGGCTGATAATATTTGGGGAAAAACACACATGAAGAAAAATTCTTCAAAAAATATTAAAATGTTTCTTTTCCATTGTTGTTTTTATAATATTGATACTGATAATTCTGAATCTCCACATATACAAAACCTACTATATCTCCTTTACCCTGCCTTTTTCCCCATATTGCCTATCAGAGTGAATGGTCTCAATATTAACATAGTTGTCAAAAAACTTTCTCTTTATTCCTTACTCATCCTCACTCTTTCAATAAATTGAACCAGTAAATGTGTTCTATTCATTCTACATTATTAATATATATATTTTTAAATATATTTTATTGATTTTTTTATAGAGAGGAAGGGAGAGGGATAGAGAGTTAGAAACATCGATGAGAGAGAAACATCCATCAGCTGCCTCCTGCACAGCCCCTACTGGGGATGTACCTGCAACCGAGGTACATGCCCTTGGCCGGAATCGAACCTGGGACCCTTCAGTCTGCAGGCTGACGCTCTATCCACTGAGCCAAACCGGTCAGGGCCATTCTACATTATTAATGTCTTGACTTCATCTACCTTTAATCATAGCCATAACTAATTCAGTTCCATGAGGTCCGCAAGGTTGGCGACCTCTGGTTTAAGGAAACCTTTGGAACAGTGATTGCCAACCTGTGGTTTGTGGACCACTGGTGGTCCGTGAGGTCCAAAAGGTTGGTGACCGCTGCTCTAGGAGGGTTACTATGGTTTCTAACTCAAAATCCTTTTTTTTAAAAAAAAATCTAGGTTCATTCAGCATTAAGGACATTATCTAAAATTCTAAGTGTGAAATTTCTACTAAAAATTTTCACATTCAAATGTACTTCGGTTTCCTTATAAGAATTCTGTAGAAGAAAATACAAGTTTGCTTTGAATCCCTGTAGGAAACCAAGGGCAAACTTAAATAATTAAGTTTAATGAAGAGACTATTTTACAAAGGTTGAAGAAATGTTAAGGACCAATAAAGAACGGTGAAGCAGTGATAGTCTTTACCTCTCCCAGATCTGAACTAGCCAGAGAAAGTTGTTGTTACCAGACCCCAGCAAGAACTGTAGCCTTTGAATATGAGCTGCCCAATGGGGCCGTGGCCTTTGATAGGAGGTCGTAGCCACTGTCAAATTGTGGGCCTCTGAGGCGTGGGGCTGGGAATCAAGGGAATAAATACTCAACTTCTCTCTCTTACTCCTCTACTTCCTTCAGTCTCTTGCTGGTTCTTCCTATTGGCTGAATCCAGTCAGTGCTGGAAAAGAAGAGAGAGTCTGGGCGATGCAGTGTGTAATGTTCAGACTCCTGGGTCACAGAGTAGGTTGGAAGATTATGGGGTATTGGTTCCGAAGGGTAAATGGGAAATATCTCGCAGAGCCATACTTGTGTATGTGTTTTCTTTTCTATTTACACTTTTTTGTTTGTTTTCAGCTCCCACATGTCTTTGTGAATTGTGTTGAATGTTTTACATTGAGGCTGCTTTTGGAACAAATTTTAAACCGGTTGAATTACCTTAGTTCTTCAGAGGATGGATGTTCTACTCAAATAACCTGTGACACATTTAATGACTTTGTTCGCTTGTTTAAACAAATAACCAAGGCTAAAAGTCTCAAGGATCAGACTGTATATATTGTAAGTATTTAATTCCATTATATCATCTCTTATTTTCATGCTCTCCATGAAAACA
>NW_005356259.1:2415438-2500663 GCF_000412655.1 Myotis brandtii
ATATATACTATATCTACTTTACATATATCTGCTATATATGTATATCACATATATGTCATTCTTAAAACTTTATACATGTACTTTTCTCTCTATATAGTGTATATACTATATATCTCTAAAAAATAAGTACCTTAAAAAAACAACAGTCCCAATAGCATTGTCTTCATACTGATCAAAAATTTTATCTTTTTTAACATGATCCCTTTGCCAGTTAAACAGGATTTAGCATGTAGTTAAAGTTCACGCAATAAAAATTTCACATGATAGCCCGGCTGAGGTTGCTCAGTGGTTGAGCGTCAACCTATGAACCAGGAGGTCAGGGTTCAATTCCCGATCAGGGCACATGCCCAGGTTGCAGGCTCAATCCCCAGTGTGAGGTGTGCTGGAGGCAGCCAATCAATGATTTTCTGTCATCACTGATGTTTCTATCTCTCTCCCACTCCCTTCCTCTCTGAAATAAAAATATATTGGGAAAGAAAAAAGTCTTACGTGATGAAATTCAGAATTTTCTGTCTCTCTCTTGCTTGGGTCAGAAAGAGCTGTAGTTTTTGCTTCATGGTAGACATTTATCTTTTTATCAAATGGAATAAAAAATGCACATGATTGTATTTCTTAGGAACCTAAGAAAATGTCCTTAGAGCATCTTGCATCCTTATCTTTTTTATAGTATACCTGTAAAATAAACCTTTTTAATGTAGGTCAAAATGACTCATTTTCTATTTAGAAATTTGAGTTAAAATATGTCATAAATAGTCTATTTTTTAACTTATTTTACCTATTTAAAATGTCTTCTACAAATGTAAATAGCAAAAATTAAATTTTTTCTTTTCTACATGGCAAATTCAAGTCTTGAATTGTACATTATCAATCTTTATAATATATGTAACATAATGGTAAATGTTTTGTAAAGGGCTTTGCAAATTGATTGATCCTACATTTTTTTTAATAAGGTTCTAGATAAAGCAGAATATCTAAGAGATATGGAAGCGAATATTTTGCCTGGGTTTCTTAGGTTACAAGAATTGGTAAGTAATGTTTGAGATCTTTTTCCTCTATTGCCTAATCAATGGACTGTATTGTCAACTTTTTTCCTTTTGCCAATCTGATAGGTGAGAAATGACATCTATATATATATAAAAGCCTAAGCGACCAAATGACCGGTTGACCAGTTGCTATGATGCACACTGACCACGAGAGGGCAGATGCTCAATGCAGGAGCTGCCCCCAGGTGGTCAGTGCACTCCCACAGCCAACCTCTCATGATCCCCGCCCCCTCTCCCCCCTCGGGTCGGCCAACCTCTTGTGGTTTCTCCCTCCAGCTGGCTGGCCCTCCTAATCAGCCCCGATTGGGGGAGGGCTGGCCAGCCAACCTCCCTCAGTCCCTAACCCCCGTGGCCAGCCAACCTCCTGTGGACCCTTCCCCTGGCTGGCCAACCTCCTGTGGTCCCTCCCTCTGGCCAGCCGGCCCCCTCCTTCCCCCCATTGGCTCCAATTGCTGGCCAGGCTGAGGAACCCCACCTGTGCACAAATTCATGCACCTGGCCTCTAGTCTTAATATATTTGCATTTCTCTATTATGAGTGAAATTAATGTTTTTTCAAAGTTAAAGCAATTTGTGACTTGATAACTTCACTTTAAGCTTTTTATTTCTAATTGTGACTAACACTGCCTTCTAGTAAAAGATTTTAGGTGTTTGCTAAATGGCAGTGGACTTGACTTGGAACTTCCTGCAAGAATTTTAAAAGTTTCTTTTCATTTCAGTAATTTAAAAAAAGAATTCTATGTCTAGTCTGGATCACCTTGAGTTCAGTATCATGGTCACTCAGTGTTAGAACCAGCTTTGTATTTAATTTACAATTATGTTGGCACTGAATAGTAATACTATTCTAAGGGCCATGGCCTACATAAAGAGCAGGCATCTTTTTTCATGTGCATATGTGTCGGGTGAAAGCCAAATATTATTGCAAAAAACAGGATTTTACAATAGTTTAAGTAAGGAAAATTGGTGAGAAAATTCATTGTTCACCAATACCAGTTATATAGGAATGCTCAACTCAGAAGAACTTGCTGGTTCCTATTGGAATCGTGTTCACAAAACGAGCAAAGATTTAGTTTGAACAAACAGTATTATTTATCATATTCAGTTAATGTCAGTTTAAATTTTTTTGCTTTTCTAAGTTTTTCACTAACTTACACATTTATGTTGATTTTATATTTTCCTTCTTTCTAATGTTTTTATTGATTTCAGAGAGAGGAAGGGAGAGGGATAGAAACATCAATGATGAGAGAGAATCATTGATCGGCTGTCTCCTGCACACTCCCTGCTGAGGATCGAGCCCACAACACTGGCATGTGCCCTGACGGGGAATCAAACCATGACCTCCTGGTTCGTGCTCAACCACTGACCTACACCGGCCAGGCTGATTTTATATTTTTCTAAGTGCTTTGAGCATAAATAGTTTATATTTACCTAGTTTTATATCTGTATTATTTAAGTATTAAGTAACATTATAACGAAAATTAAGTATTTGGGGAGATAGTGCTTAGAGCATTTCCACCTTATAAAGTTAAATATATTACTCACATTTGAGAAACTGCTACAAGTACAGAGAAACTTTCCAAATGCCACTGAAATTCAGCCTAAGGCTGAATCCTAAAATTCACAGTTAGTAATAGTATTCTAGGCCAATCTGGAGAGGACAGGAGGAAATTAACTATAGTTCTTGGTGGCCTATTCTGGAAGTTTCCTCACACAGTCCAGCCTTTCCCAGTTTGATTAATTCTTGGCGTTTTACCGCTGAGATTAGGGACCCATCCTGTGTGAGCAGATGTCTCCTGTCTTTTATTATTTTGTTGTGTTTGCATCCACATCCAATATTTCCCATTGCTTTGGTCTAGAACTCCCTGTCTGGTATCCAGAGTGCATTCCTGCTGTCTCTTGCCTTTCCAGTATAGCTTACCCCATTTTCCCCCTCATGTTCAGTAATGGTGATTATGCTTCCCTTCACAGCAGTTAGGCCTTTCACTTTTGTTTTAGTTTTAATTAAATAAACTGAAGGAAATGAAAAGATGCACAGTAATGTTCATCTATCAGAAAAGATAATCGCTATTTGACATTTCTGAAAACATGCTTGATTTTTTTAAAAAAATGTATTTCATTTCAGAGAAATATAGCAAAAGCATTTCCCAGTTTTTATATTAAATATTTGAGTAAACTGAATGGGTATTGTATATTGAAGTACTTTCAGATGAACAGATGAGAACATTACCAATTTAAAATCCTTTCATGCTGACAAATACAATTTTTTAATCTCAATATTTTAAACTGATTTTATAAAATGCTTTTTAACTGATTTTATAAAATGCTTTTGAATAATCATTTTAAAGCAAAAACAACTCAATGCTTTGAATCAAGATTGTGTTTAGAGCATGCTTTTTTTATCCCTATAGAAATAAATTCAAGGATTCTTAAAAATTAATGCGTTTATAAGATAAAAATAGCATTTGAAAGTAAAAATATTTTTCTTTCTTTCATAAACATGCTAAATTTTTGTGGAATTATTAATTTATTGAACTTAGCTGCTTTTGTTAGCCAAAATGATTTTTTCTAAATAATGAAAATTGGAATATAAGATTATACATAAGATAGGAATCAAGCCTTAGCCAGTTTGTCTCAGTGGATAGAGTATCAGTGGAAGAGTCCTGGGTTCAATTCTGATCAAGGGCAGGTACTTCTGTTGCAGGCTTTTTCCCCAGCCCTGGTCAGGGCACGTGCAGGAGGCAACCAATCAATGTGTTTCTCTCACATAGATGTTTCTCTCTTCTCTGACTCTTCCCCCTTCCAGTCTCTCTAAAAATCAATGGGAAAATATCCTCAGGTGAGGATTAACGGGGGAGGAATGAATATAGGAATCAATAAAAAGTAAATCACTATCAAAGTATAGTATAATTTGTGAGATAGTGTTCTAAGAATAGTTATAGAACAAAACAGCTTTCACTTTTGTTTTAGTTTTAATTATGGAAACTGAAGAAAATTAAAAGATGCACAGCAATTTCCACTCTACCAGAAAAGAGAATTGCTGTTGAAGCTGCTTGTCAACTTGGGAGATGTCAAAAAGAATATGGGAAAAATTAAAATTTGTGTTGAGAATGCAGAGGTATCTACAGATAAATTCTAGCTAGCATGCATAAGGCATTTGTGGCCACTTTGTAGAAGGATAACACACACAGTGGGCTGTTCTCAGTGTTCTTTTTGTATACTAATTATAATTTCTAAATATACTTCAGAAGGTATCTGTTTACTTAACAGTGGTGTTTTATATCATAGTTGTTTGTGTTTTTGTATATGCAAAGGCAATTTTAATAATTTGTGTGAAAATATTCTTTAAAACAACTTTTAGGTTTTTCTGACAGTAATATGTGGTTACATAATATGGCTTAATCTGTTTTTCTTCAACTCATATTTCTTTTTTTCTGAATTACTGTAGCCATTTTAATGATGAGAGATGTTAAGTTTTGCCTTTTTTGATTGTTTATTAATTGAAAGCTAATGATTTCTTCGAAAATTCCCATAAAAAGGTTTTGTCTTAACTATTTATGCATATGTTTCTTAATTTCTATAAACTAGCATTCATGGATAACTGAAATGCTGATTAACCTAAAAGTTTTATGGAAATTCCCATGTAATTATGTATAAAAATTTGCAAGTAGATGAACTCCTTGATTAGGTTTTCTAAATATGGTGTGTTAATATGCAAATAATTTGTTACATGTTGGAACTTTGTTCGATTTATTTGAAAGAAAGATTCAAATGGAATTGCTCTGATTAAGATTTTTAAATGCAAAGTTAATTTTATTACTTTTTTCTTTTACAGACTGACAGAAATGTGACTGTTATCTTTCTCAGTGAAATTATTTGGGAAAAATTCCGTCCAAATACTGGATGCTTTGAACCATTTGTCTTGTATTTCCCTGATTATAGCATAGGTAAATTTTAAAACATTGTTTTGACAAGTGATATTCAGTAAAATAGTCTGTGGAAGATTAAGCTAGCATGTTTAAATGGGAATACTCTCATGTCTTAATCTGTTAAAGTTTACATCCAATCTCAAAATGTTGCTTGTCTTTCTGCATTTATAGAGGTTTTATTTTGGAACTCTGAGGAGTTATTTTTATGTAATTACTAATATTTTTTTAATAAGCACTTCTCACATATTTGTGCTAATGGTTTGTTTTTACATTTTTTAGCTAGTACATTAAGATGTATATATTGCCCTAGCAGGTTTGGCTCAGTGGATAGTTCGTGGACTGAAGGGTCCCAGGTTCGATTCAAGGGCATGTGCCTTGGTTGCAGGCTCGATCCCTGGCCCTGGTCAGGGCATGTGCGGGAGACAACCAATCTATGTGTCTCTGTCACATTGATGTTTCTCTCTCTCTCTGTCTCTCCCCCTCCCTTCCACTCTCTCTAAATATCAATGGAAAAACATCATCTGGTGAGAATTTACAACAACAAAACAGATGTATCTATTGCATTTGTAGTATCCATTCAAAAATCAGACTAGGTTGGCAAAGCACATTAAAATTGTATTGAAATCTTTATTTACCATGAAGTTGCCCTAAGTACTGTGTGAGATGTATTTTTGATTTTGTAAATCTCATTTTTATTACTGTAACTCTTGGAGTACCAATTACTAGCCCTTGTATTTATTTCTTTTTGGTTTATCTTTAATCTTAAACTTCATAGATCCTAATGGTTTTATCTTTGGAAGAAAACAAAAGCTTTTTGTATTCTTGAATAGTTTTATAAATTAATACTGTGATGTCACTATACAGACACAATATTTCTGATTCATAGATTGTAACTGTGAAGCATAAGGTGGTTAGCACACTCTGAAAAAATGGCATTCCTTGACTTTGGTCTCATCAACACTATCCTTCTGAACTAATCAGCTGTAAATATTCATTGTTAAAATCAACACATTTTTGCTTATTTTCACAAGAACAGCAATAAAAAAAACACCATAAAAAAACACCTCCAGTGTTAATTAAGTGATATATATATATATTTTTTTTTTTTTGAAAGAAACCCAAAATAGGCTGGCTGGCTCTGTGGTTGAGCATTGACCTATGAACCAGGAGGTCACGGTTCAATTGTGGGTTTGATCCCCAATGTGAGGCATGCAGGAGGCAGCCAATCAATGATTCTCTCTCATCATTGATGTTTCTCTCTCTCCCTCTCCCTTCCTCTCTGAAATCAATAAAAATATATTTTTTAAAAGAACCCCAAAATAGATGCAAGGAGTCCTTATTTTCAATAGGTTCTCTTTCATGAAAATCACAAAATAAGGAGAAGAGAAATGGGTAGGAAGAAAAGAATAAATCAAAGGATTTAATTAAAAAGTTTTCTTTGTAGCTATGTCATCACTGAAGTTAAATGTTTTCATGACCCATTTTAGCCTTCAGTATTGAAAAATTATTTAGAAATTTAAGATTATAAAAAAATCCTGGTTTTCTACATTGTAGTGAAGTTAGATTAAAGTATGGTATAATGAATTATAGAATTTAATTAAAATTTTAAAACATGAAAAGGTACAAAGTAGCATAGATGGAGCTAATTTAAGGACATAATTAATTAAAGCAGTGGTTCTTAACCTGTGGGTCGCGACCACTTTGGCGGTCGAAAGACCCTTTCACAGGGGTCGCCTAAGACCATCATGCATATCAGATATTTACATTACGATTCATAACAGTAGCAACATTACAGTTATGAAGTAGCAACGAAAATAATTTTATGGTTGGGGTCACAACATGAGGAACTGTATTTAAAGGGCCAGAAGGTTGAGAACCACTGAACTAAAGTGATCTTGACAATTTTAGAAAGTGTGAGATATTAGATATTTGAAAATATATAAAAACTAGAGCTAAATTTAATCTGATTATTAAATTCAAGTGCCTTTTACCAGTACATTGAATTTTTTTTTTAAGCAAAAATACCATAATCACACAAAAAGGCTTTCAGAAAGGAAGCATTAATTGATAAGTCAAATTGGAGTTAGAATGAGTAAGCATGGAACCAGGGCAGGAAGATAATCTTAGTGGTTAAATCATCTAGTTATGATTTGATACATATGTCATCTTTAGGAATATGGTGTCTGATATTGAGGGCACCCTCTCCACTCAGCAGTGACACTGGATCACAATTTGGAATTGTTGTTTTTTGATCTCTGTCACATGAAGATTATTCAGCTTTTGGAAATGCATTTTATCTTTTCTTCAGGTAGATTATAATGCAGTTGATCAGGTTTTTGGTTTAGTTATTGTATCAGTCAGCATAAGTTATGCTTTAATAATAACAATTTGAAAATCTCAGTGACATAATTTTCTCACCACCTTTATGCCATTATTGTCCAACATTTTTCTTCTATATTTACTATAATCTCAATAATACTTTATTATTTGGGCTTCAAAGAAATAAGACAAGGAAAAATGTCTTTTGTTGTTTATTTTACTTGAGATTTATTGAGCTTCTTGGATATATAAATGTATAGTTTCATCAATTTAGGAAATTTTTCAGCCATTAGTTCTTAAAAAACTTAGCCATTCTTCCTTTTTTCTGGGAGTGAACTATATGTATCTTAGACCACTTGATTTTGTCCAACTGAATTTTTTATCCTCACTGGAGGATATTTTTTCATTGATTTTTATTTATTTTTATTTTTTACTTTATTTTTTATTAATCCTCACCCGAGGATATTTTTCCATTGATTTTTAGGGAAAGTGTAAAAGAGAGGGAAAGACAGATAAACATTGATGTGAGGGAAACACATTGACTGGTTGCCTCCTGCATGTGCCCCGACCAGGGCCTGGCCAGGGAGGAGCCTGCAACCGAGGTACGTGCCCTTGACTGGAATCAAACCTGGGACCCTTTGGTCCACAGGCTGACAGCTATCCGCTGAGCCAAACCAGCTAACTAGGGCTTTCATTGATTTTTAGAGCGAGTGAAAGGAAGGGAGTAAGGGGAGAGCAAGAGAGAGAGAAAAAATCATCATTGTGAGAGAGAGAGACATTGATTGGTTGCCTTCCATACATGCCCAGACCCGGTCGGGTATTCAACCTGCAGCCCATGTATGTGCCCTTGACAGAGAATTGAACTGCGACCCTCTAGTGTTCAGGCCCACGCTCTAACCATTGAGCAGTACTGGCCAGGGCCCAACTGAATTTCTATTTTTTTAAATTTTAAATATTTTTTCTCTGTTTTATTTGGGATAGTTTTTGTTTCTGTGTCTTTAAAAGTTCACTGATCTTTTTTTTCGTGTGTCAGATCTGCAGTTAATCCCATTCATTCTTTTCATATCTCATTATGCTTTTGTTTTCCTTTATATCCTTGAGCATATGAGCATATTTATTAGTTTGAATGCCCTTGTCTACTAATTCTATTACCTCATTTATTATGGGTTTGTTTCTCTTGACTAATTTTTCTCTATTATGGGTATTCATTATGCTTCTTCATGTGTTTAGGAATTTTTGATTGATATTGTGTTTTTTATTGCATGTTGGACTTTTTTCTGGTAAGCATTTAAACTTGAAGCTATCTATATATGATGCTTTTAAGGCCATTCTAAAGCTTTTTTTGGAGATAGGATCTTGAGTAGCCTTTATTCCACTGCTAATTTTAGCTCCATTTTTAAAGATATAGCCCTTCTGGGATCTCTGCTACATGCCCCATGTATTCAGCAGAGTTTCTCCCTTCTATAGGTGGCAACATGAATGATTCACATGTGTGTACTCTGGGAACTGCTTGACTTACAGCTCTCCAATAATTGTTTTCCCCCAGAAGTTGTTCTTGTCCTTAGGGGGTATTACTCTTTTCATATACAGATTGGTATTCAGCCAAGACTCAAGGGGAACCCCTATGCAGATTTCTGGAGCTCTTTCTTACATAGCTCTCTTATGTTCTCTGCCCTGCAAATGCTAGCTGCCTTAGGTCCTTCTACTCTCATCTCTGTCTCTTTAACTCAGTGAGATGAATGGACTTCTTTTGAAATTACCTCTAGCTAGAAAGACAGGCTGACGATGGGACTCATTTGGTTCCCTTTTCTCAGGTATCACAGCCCTATAGTGCCTATTATATGATGTCTAAAAATAGTTGTTTTCTATATTTTGTCTAGGATTTAGTTAATTTATTAGTGGGTAGTATTTCTGAATCCTCTTACTTTCTCATGACTGGGAGCAGAAATTCCTTTTGAGTTCTTGAGTATTAGTTCATACTTTGATAGTGAAATTTTAAGGCACCAGAAGACCAGTCAAATGGTTTTTCATTTCTTTTATTTACTACCTCTTAATGCAGTTTTTAGCATCCTGTAGAGATGAAATATTTTTTAATAAATTTGACTAGTCTTGATCCTTTGAGCTGGCTTGGCTTACTTAGAGTTGTACTCTGGGATTTTGTCTGCAGTCTATAACTGAGCAGCTGGTTTACTTTTACAGCAACACAGTAAGAATTCTAATTCTTTTAAGACTTTCATCAGGACTGGAGACTTAATTGTTTTCCAAATTTCCTTATCCATATACGTATAGACCGTCTTTTTTGCATAAGTATGTTCATCTATCTGACAGTTTATCCTTTCTTTCCTGCCTTCCTTCCCTCTCCTTCCATCTATCCAGTTATTTGGTGACTTTCATATAAAAATATCTTTATCTCCAAGTTTGGACCTTTGGACATTTTCTGTGTATCAAATATTTTCTCATGCATAGTTTAAAAAAAAAAGCTTAGTGACATTACATTTAAATTTTGCTATTAGAATATAAAAATACATAGACTCCAAAGTCAAGTTTTGACTTTTGTGTATTTTTTTTTTGGTAGTTGTGACATAAAAATGCAAATCAAGTAACCGTCTTCCGTCTGGAACCTGTTCATGATAATATTCTAAACCTAAAACTAGACTTTGAAAAAAATATTTTTTTGGATCAACTGCCCTGTTTAAAAGATCCCCTGGAGATAGCTACTTCTAAATTTCTGTTTATGAACATCTGTTGATAATCCACATAAATTGTTTGATCTCATACCTGTATCTAACTTATTGTGAGGAACAAGAGAATAAGAGAGTGCTTACAGTCAGGAGCTGTTGTTAAATGTCACAGTAGCTATGGTAAAAATGCTCATTTAATCAGAACGTTAAATAAGGAAATTGACATGATCAGAACATCCTAAAAGAGTTTTTACTTGTAAGTATTGCAAAAGTCTTGAACCCTGTGGAACTGTGTTTAAAGTATAAGTCATATTCAAAAGGCTCTTAACTGAGAAGTGTAAAGAAACCATTGCACCAAGAAGTCAGAGGGAATTGCAATAAGGATTCATTACTGTAACTGGGAAATTTTGAATAATAGGTGATTGTTTCTCTATAACTGTTTCTACAATACGATATTTCTAGCAAGATTAAATATAAGTTTAGGGACTCTGAATATATGATATTGTATAAAGACTTTAAGATAGAAGAGAAATAAAGATGCCAAGATTGTAGGAAGAAAACATTTTTTCAAAAGGGGAATGACAAAGTATGATGACTTTCATTAAAATATTTATAAATTCTTTTAATTTATAAAAAACTGAGCATTTTCCAGTGTGGTGGTAGTAGCCCTAGTTTATGTAGTGCCCCTTTTTGTTTTTGCAAGTTGATATACTTAATAGGCAGGAAAAGAAAATAGAATCTATGTTATTTTTTGTCTCTGATAATGATTTTGCCAGTAATAAGGATCTTGAAATTTTCTTTAGATGTCATTGTTTAATATTTGTGTTAAGCAACATTTAATTTTTTTAGAACATTAGATTTATAATTGTTTTTACCTCAGTTTCAACTTTTGTATTACTTTTAAAATCTTGTAATAGTTTTATTCTTTAATTATTGCTATTTTAAACCTTTGTTATAAAATGTTGGAAGATATAAATAGGGTGCTGTATTAATCATTCTACGTTCATTTGTGTCCTGGGAACAGGGAACCTTCAAAAGATCCTGTCCCACGATCATCCTCCAGAATATTCAGCTGATTTCTATGCTGCTTACATTAATATTCTTCTTGGCGTTTTCTACACTGTCTGCCGGGATTTGAAAGAGCTCAGACATCTGGTGAGTGAGCATTCTGCTTAAAAAAAAAAAAAAAAGTATGCCTTTTAATATTTTTCCATGTAGAAATGATGTGGGATAGGTTGGAAGCTAACAATTTATTATGGAAATTTTGATTTGGCCCTTTGAGGCTAATACACCATAAAATGGAAGAAGTCTGTGGATTAGTACAAATTTTGAACCGATTAGAAAACTTTCATTTATCTTTACTTAGGTCTTTTCACTTGGCCTTGGGAGTGTTTTTGCCCCTTCTTTTTTTTTTTTCTAATTGTAGAAAATTTAGAACTCTGTTAAAATAAAAATGAAGAGTAACAGAAAGGTATAAAAACTTAACAGACACTTAAATTTTTTTTATTGATTTCAGAGAGGAAGGGAGAGGGAGAGACAGATGGGAACATCAGTGATGAGAGAGAAGAATCATTGAGCTGCCTCCTGCACGCCCCTACTGAGCATCAAGCCTGCAACCCAGGCATGTGCCCTGACCGGGAGTTGAACCATGACTTCCTGGTTCATAGGTCGACACTCAACCACTGAGCCACGCCAGCCGGGTGAATAAATATTCTTTTAAAATACAAATAATTTCTGAGAGGATCATTGATAATTGGCGAATTATTTTAATAAAGTAGCATAGCTGCTTTTTATAGCCAGGACCCAGCATTTTCTGGGGTTTTGATTTTATTTTTTAGCATGGGGCTAGGTGGATGGCTCCTGGATGTTGAAGAATGGGAGGAGTGGGTATTAGGCAGCAGGGCAGAGAAGGATCTGGCACAGAAAAGCTGCATAATGTACAGGAAGACTTTTGATGCCTCACTCATAACTTAGCTCTCTCACATGCAACTGACCAACTCAAGGTAATCTCTGACTACTTCAAATGGTATCATGACATTCTTAGATTTCAAATTTTTTCATGTATTTTTAAACTGTTTTTTGATGAGGAAGAGATTGTTCTGAAATGGTTGCATATCTGTCCTTCAGCTATCAGTGGATTCATAAAGACAGTATATAATAATGTGTTTCGGTACATAGTAGTTACTTTTGCTTATTTGCCATGTGATTGTATAATAGGAAAAAATGGTCCCTGAGAACTAAAATTAAAAAGATTGTAACATTTTATGAGTAAAGAACTATGGTGTCTGGCTCGATAGCATATGCTCACAACTATTATACTGTGTTAACTTCTCAAATAAGATCCAGCCTTGATTGAGTATGTCCTGTGTGCCAGGCACTGTTATGAACCTTTTTTCCATTATTAGTTCAATTAATTAATTTTTACAACAACCCTATGAAGGAAGGTACTGTCATGAATCCTCATTTTACAGATGAAGAAACTTCTTCCTTTGCCAGCTCTGTGATCTTGACCAAATTACCTAACCTTTTTGAACATGAGTTTTCTCTTGTGTTAAGTATATATAATACTTATTTCAAAGGAATTTTGTGAAGTAAAAAGAAAGGAATACATGTAAAATGCCTGATAACCTGTTGGTGATCTGTTAATTTTAGTTTGCTTTCTTCTGCTGAGCAAAAGTTTATGGGCTTAAAAATAGATTGAGATCTGCAAGAACATAAACCAGAGCCCAAGTATGGAGACTGCTAATACCTACTGTAGGTTTGTATCAGAGATTGAAGTCATATGAAGTCTGAGGCAGAAGAGTTGTCATCCTATTGACTGTCAGAGTTAATCTGACAGATAGCTGGGTGAATGGTGTCCTTCACCAATCTTTTATATCCTTAGGAGGCCCAGTGCACAAAATTCATGCATGGGTAGGTTCCCTAGCAGCTGCTGGCTGCCGGCCACTGGCCACCGGCCCTGGCCTCCCTTCCCCAGCTGCTGGCTGCCCTCCAGGGCCTTCCCTCATTCTGTGCCGCCCCTGGTGGTCAGCACACATCATAGTGAGCGATCGAACTCCCAGTCGATCAAACTCCTGAGGGGACACTTTGCATATTAGGCTTTTATATAGATAGATAGAAACTGATTGCTTTATGGATGAGGATGACTTTTTCACAGATAAGAGCTGTTCTTTGGTTATGGGTACTTAAGGGAGAGGTGGAGTGTTTAATTAGGACAAATAATCTAGTTAGCTTTGTATTTCTTTTATTTTTTCTTAGCTTTTGATTAAAGTACACTATACCTAAAGAAAAGCACAGAAACCATAAATATGTATTCCAATGTATTATCACAGAGTGAAAACACTTCTGTAAATATAATTTAGGTCAAACAGTAGAAAATTACCAGCATCTCAGGAGCCTACTTCATGCTTCCTCCCAATTTCTGCCTCTTCTTTCCTTCTGAAGTAATCACTGTTCTTATTTCAAAGATTAGGTTTGTTTGTTTTTGAACTTTCTTTAAATGAAAACATACAGAATGTGTTCTTTTTTTCTTTTCTTTTTTAATCTATGTACTTTTGCCCAACATTTTACTTGGTATATTCATCCATGTTAAATGTAGCTGTGGCATATTCTTAAAAGTTACATAGTCTGTAGACATGGAATAAACAAAGTGGTGTTTAAGACAGCTTTTACAGGGTGCTTTTATTTATGGCCTTGGATAATTAAGAATTCTTTTTGTATCAGAGTCACATTCATTGGTACTGACATGCTAATAGTTTGATTATTTTTTATATATGGTATTTACAAGAAGGTGAGAGTATTGGATGTTTTTAAATTTTATTTTAAAACTAGAGGCTCAATGCACGAAGATTCGTGCAGGAATGGGCCTTCCTTCCCCTGGCTGCCGGCACCGACTTCACTCGGCCCAGAGCCGCCTTTCCGCCTTCCATGCTGCCCAGAGGCCCAGAGCAGCTGGGGCAGTGCCAAAGGCAAGCGTCCCGACCCACCCCCGGCCACTTAGTGCCTGTGTATGCAAATTAACCCACCATCTTTGTTGGGTTAATTTGCATACTCCTGATTGGCTGGTGGGTGTTGCAAAGGTATAGTCAATTTGCATCTTTCTCTTTTATTAGTGTAGATTTTGGAAGCAATTTTAATTTATAGAAAAATTGCAAATATAGTGAACTTTCCCTCTTTTCCTCCTAAACACTTGAGAGTAAGTTTGTGACTTGATCACCCTGAATCTTAGTGGGCAGTTTCTACAAAGACATTCTTTTACAAAACCACAGTACAACCATCAAAATTAGAAAATTGATTTATTGCTTCGATCTGATACTCAGACCCTATCAAGATTGGCCAGTTATTCCAATAATATACTTCAGAGCAAAAGAATTCAGTTCAGAATCACATATTGCAATTAGTTGTCATTGCTCTTGAACTTTCATCTGGAACAGTTTCTCACTCTTTGACTTTCATGATCTTAAGACCTTTGAAGATTGTAGGCTATTTGTTCAATTTGTTTAATGTTTCTTCATGAGTAGATTTAGGTTGAGTATCTGACAGAAATATCACAGAAATGATGCAGTGTTCTCATTGCATCCTGTCAGGTTACAAGATTTGATTTTATCTTATTACTGATAATGTTCACTTTGATTGTTTGATTAAGGTGATGTTTCCTTGGTAATTAATGTGTATTTTGTGTGGAGGCACTTTGAATCCTTGTAAATAGCTTATTCCTCATCTGAATTTCAACTTATTTATTTTTTCATGTTACTTTGATTGTTTGATTAAGGTGGTGTTTCCTTGGTAATTGTGTATTTTGTGTGGAGGCACTTTGAATCCTTGTAAATAGCTTATTCCTCATCTGAATTTCAACTTATTTATTTTTTCATGTCATCTGGCTTCAGGATATCCTGACAGCAATATCAAGGTGGTTCTCATCTAATCACATGAGTCCTTTAGAAGGGCGAGTTTTCTCTGGCTGATTAAAGAAATGGAAATCAGATATTTAAAGCTTTAACTTTTCTGTAAAATGGGAATAATAATGTCTACTTCATAACATCATTTGAAGGATTGAATACATTAATGCATATAGAGCACTTAGAATAGTAAGATCTGGCACAGAGTAAGGCCTCATTGCTTGATGAAAATTTCTATAAATTAATGTTAATGTAAATGTCCTCAGTTCTGATCTTTGTCCTGCTAATGTTTTTGAAATAAAATGTAGGTATTCTAAAAAAGGCAAAAAAGTTTAGAAATTACTTGTACTTGGCCATGGAATATGTTTTTATACTTATACTTCATTGTATATATTAGTTTTCTATTGCTGCAAAATAAATTACCACCGATTTAGTGGCTTACAACAACACAAATTTATTATCTCATAGTTCTGTAGGTCAGAAATCCAGACACTGTGTTGCTGGCTTCTGTGCTGAGGATATCACCAGGCTAAATTAAAGTTTTGGTTGAACTAAATTCTCATCTCGAGGCTCTGGGGAAAAACCACTTCCAAGCTCTTTTAGGTTGTTGATAGAATTGAGTTCCTCTTGGTTGTAACAGTGAGGTCCCAAGTTTCCTTGTTTGTCTCTCTCAGGCCTCCTAGAGCCCACCCACATTTTTTTCCACGTGGCCCTCTCCATCTACCTGCCAGCAAGGGCATGTTGAATCCTTTTATACCGAATCTCTGACTTCTGTGACCAGCCAGAGGAAACTTTGCTTTTAAAGGGCTCCTGTGATAGGGCAGACTTATCTGATATCTCCTTACTTTAACTCTCCCATAAATAGTATAGTTTTTAGGGAATTAATTGCATCTACAAAATCCCTCATAGCAGTGCCTAAGTTAGTGTTTCATTGAATAACAGAGGTGTGTGTACTCTAGCGGCCAGGAGTCTTGGGGTGTATCTTACAATTCTGCTTATTACAATGTACAGGTATCAGGTTATTTTCTAACAAATTATTTCAAATGCAACAGTGAAGTCTTTCTGAAAATCACTGAGAAGTTGGAAAAGCTTCCCAAATTGCCTATCCTATTTTGTGGCAACCTACTCAGTATTCATCATGGATTGTTTTGTTTCTTAAAGTAATGCAAGTTTTTCTTTGCTGTATAAGCGAAATACAGGTATACAGGTTGGGTTTCAGATCACCATCCTATATAATAAAGAGGTAATATGCAAATTGACCATCACTCCAACACACAAGATGGCCACCCCCATGTGGACACAAGATGGCCGGCAGGAGAGGGCAGTTGTGCGCGATCAGGCCTGCAGGGGAGGGCAGGTGGGAGGGACCAGGCCTGCAGGGGAGGGCAGGCACCCCCATGTGGACACAAGATGGCCGGCAGGAGAGGGCAGTTGTGGGCAACCAGGCCAGCAGGGGAGAGCAGTTGGGGGCAAATAGGCCTACAGGGGAGGCCAGTTAGGGGCAATCAGGTTGGCAGGGGAGGCCAGTTAGGGGGGACCAGGCCAGCAGGGGAGGGCAGTTAGGGGTAATCGGGCCAGCAGGGAAGCAGTTTGGTGTTGATCAGGCTGGCAGGGGAGTGGTTAGGGGGTGGTCAGGTTGGCAGGCAGAAGCAGTTAGGGACAAGCAGGCAGGCAGGCAGGCGAGTGGTTGGGAGCCAGCAACGGTCCAAGATTGGAGAGGGTGTAGGCTGGGCGTAGGGACACACACACACACACACACACACACACACACACACACTTCCTCCCCCCGTGCACAAATTTCGTGCATTGGGCCTCTAGTAATTAAGTATTGCAGTAAAGCAAGTATCACGATAAGTCAAGTTGTAACTTTTTTACTGGTAGAGAGTCTTACTTTCAATTTGTAAAAAACACAACACCTGTGAAGTGCAATAAAACTAGGGATGTGTGTATTTTCTGTTTCACCAGAATCAGGCTTTGATAACATGGCATCCTTATTGGTTTGGAAGTAAATTCCCAGAACATCTCAGATCCACAATCATAATTCAGGCAGTGGAATCTCTGTGTGCCTGTAGGCAAATTATATTTTTCTTCTCTTCCTTCAGCTGATAAATGGGCATAATGAAAATTTAGTTGTCAAGAATGAGGTAACAGGTGGTTATAATTAGCTGTTGATAATTACGCTTCTTCTGTTATTAGGAATACTAGTGTTCCCTGAGCAATTGGTCATTTTTTAATAAAGTTATGCCTCTCCTCCCTTCCCTTTACATTGATGAGATTAGTTAAGAGTAAATTATATACTTAAGTGGTAATGAATAATAGGAAGTTATATGGGAGAATGTACAATGGTTGTGAAAATTTATAATATAAAAAAATCATCTAAAATTATTTCTGATTGGGCTTTGGAATTATTTTTGTGATTTTGTTAGTAGCCTTTATATGTATTTTTACTCTCTGGGTAGTTTAAAATACTAGTGGGCTTGAATTTAGATTTGTTGTGTATAACTCCAATACAATCAAGTGGGAATTTGCCTATATTTGAGGATTAACACAGGAGAAGTGGGCATAACATTGGAGAGCATATTTGAATGTTAATAGTCAAAGTTGTGAAAAGTATTTTGTATTTGACAAATATTTTGTTTTTAAAATTCCACTTGTTAGTAAGGGCTCACTTTTATAGGTGTACTTAAATATAGAGACTGTGTTTGAACAATTACATGTACTCAATTTGCTTAAACTACCTTTCAGTAGAATTCAATGTGGATTCATGGAAAACTACTAAGTGATTATGATTAATCATTGCTTCTCAGACTTTAGGATACGTAGAATTCCTAGTGAGATTGTTAAAACATAGATTCTTGGGTCTCATCCTCAGGATTCTGACCAAGTGTGCCTTGGAGGATGCTAAGAACTTGGATTTGTAACAATCTCAGGCAGTGCTGGCAGTCGAAATAGTTTGAGTTGTACTGCACTAGATGTTTAATTTGTGAGAATGATCAGACTTTGGAAATTAACAGGTTAATTCTTTGGGCTAGGGGTATTTTCTTTGTGTTTTATGTTTCTTTGAACATTATAACTTAAAATTACAAATTATGCTTTGTTGTATTACTTTATATCTAGGGGCTAATGGGCAGGATTTAGCCAATTAAGGAATATTTTTCATATTGTTTTACTACTACTATTGATATTTGCTGTTTTATCCTATATAATAAAAGCCTAATATGCTGTGTCTGGTCGTCCGGTCGGTCATTCAACCAATCAAGGTGTAATATGCTAATGGTATGCTAAGGCCACTCAATTGCTTGCTATGACATGCACTGACCACCAGGGGGTAGACGCTCCAACCGGTAGGTTAGCTTGCTGCTGGGGTACAGCCGATCCCCAGCTGGCTAACCTCTCGCATCTTTCCCTGGCCCCAATCATGCACCAGTGGGTCCCTCGGCCTGGCCTGCGCCCTCTCGCAATCTGGGCTGAGGGACTTCCCCACCCCCACCCCAGTCCTCAGTGCATGAATTTCATGCACCGGGCCTCTAGGTGTAGTAATAAGCTTTAATAACATTTTACCTGAGAAATTAAATCACAGTAAAATTGCTTGAATAGTTGAAGATTTTTACCTGAAAAATAATTTGTAATTGTGGTAGATAACTACTATTTTTCTTTGTTTCTAGGCAGTACTTAATTTTCCTAAATATTGTGAACCCGTGGTTAAAGGAGAAGGTAACTATATAATTTTATCTATTAACTTTAAAAAAACTTTTTATAAGCTCTAAATTATTGAAATTTTCTTCATTTTGGGTAGCAGGTGAACGTGATACTCGCAAACTCTGGAGAAATATCGAACCTCATTTGAAGAAAGCCATGCAGACTGTTTATCTCAGGGAAATATCAAGGTAACTTTTTGTTTAGTATGTTTATGTCTTTTATTTGGTTAGTTATTGTACAGTTTTCCTTCACCTTCTTCACATTGGAAAAAACTAGAGGTTTGAATTACTTCTTGATTTTTGGGGAAGGACAGACAATTTTTAACCAGAATGCTACACACTTTGGAACAATTGCAAAATGTAAAATATCTGGGTAGGTACAACAAAATCAATTTTAGCCTTTTAAAAATATATTTATGTGAGATATTTGAATGGTATGAAAATTTGATTATTAAAGAAATATGTAAATCAAATCAAATCTACATTTGTCTTTTATTAGAATTTCATAGTAATGAAACTGCTCAGGTGATAGGGTGGCACATAGTGTAGTGGGAAGTACATGGTTTTGATTTCCAGCTCAGCCATTTTTTGTCTTATGGGGTCTGAGCAAGTCACTTAAAAATGCCAGTCCTGCCCAGCTGGCATGGCTGGGCATGGTCATGGTTTGATTCCCGGTCTCACACCCATCTTTACCCTTTTCACTCTTTCTAACAACATATAATTTCTGGTCTATCCTCTGCATATATATATATATTTCTCTGTATCTTTAAAAAAAATTTCAAATATGTACATATGTGTGCTACTTCCCTTTGCAATTAATATATGGTCTGTAATATGTTTTTTTCACAGAAAGGTATAGAGCACAGAAATAAGCATTGCTAATCTGACCTCCTGCCTAATTGAAGCATTTTGAAAACCTTTTTTTTTAATGAGTGACTTACACCCATTTGTATTTATTGATATAAAGTATATTTGTTTTATTAACTTTGTCGTGTTAATTTGCTAAATTCCTTTAATAATCATTTTCTTTGTCATTTTTGAAAAAAATTGTTGGTTGTTAGGATAGTTTGCATTTTTACTCCAAGTGGTTACTTTTCTAGTCATATTATATATAACTAGAGGCCTGGTGCCCGGATTCGTGCACCGGTGGGGTTGCTCGGCCTGTCCTGCAGTGGGGTTCCTTGGCCTGGCCTGCAGGGATCGGGCCGAAACCAGCTCTCCGACATCCCCTGAGGATTCCCAGATTGTGAGAGGGCGGTTCTTGTGTGACACACCCCGGAATCGGGCTCCCTCCTTTCTGGTTCCGGTGCATCACCCAAGAACCACAGCTGCAAAGTCACCGCAGCTCTGCAGCTCCTGCGTTGAGCATCTGCACCTTGGTGGTCATTGTGCATCTTAGCTCCCAGTCGGAGTGTCTGCCCCCTGGTGGTCGTGCTACTTCCCTTTGCAATTAATATATGGTCTGTAATATGTTTTTTTCACAGAAAGGTATAGAGCACAGAAATAAGCATTGCTAATCTGACCTCCTGCCTAATTGAAGCATTTTGAAAACCTTTTTTTTTAATGAGTGACTTACACCCATTTGTATTTATTGATATAAAGTATATTTGTTTTATTAACTTTGTCGTGTTAATTTGCTAAATTCCTTTAGTAATCATTTTCTTAGTCATTTTTGAAAAAAATTGTTGGTTGTTAGGATAGTTTGCATTTTTACTCCAAGTGGTTACTTTTCTAGTCATATTATATATAACTAGAGGCCTGGTGCCCGGATTCGTGCACCGGTGGGGTTGCTCGGCCTGTCCTGCAGGGATCGGGCTGAAACCAGCTCTCCGACGAGGATTACCAGATTGTGAGAGGGCAGTTCTCGTGTGACACACCCCGGAATAGGGATCCCTCCTTTCTGGTTCCGGTGCATCACCCGAGAACCACAGCTGCAAAGTCACCACAGCTCTGCAGCTCCTGCGTTGAGCATCTGCACCTTGGTGGTCATTGTCATTGTGCATCTTAGCTCCCAGTCGGAGTGTCTGCCCCCTGGTGGTCATTGCACATCATAGCTACTGGTCGAACAATTGCTTAGGCTTTTACATATATATTAGAGGCCCAGTGCATGGGATTCATGCACTGATGGGGGGTGTGGCCTAGGGGATTGGCCCACTGCGGAAGCGCCCACTTATCCCAGTTAGTCGAGGGGTGCTCCCACAGTGGGAGCGCACTGACTACCAGGGGGCAGCTCCTGCATTGAGCGTCTGCCCCTTGGTGGTCAGTGTGCGTCATAGCAACTGGTTTACTGGTCATTCTGGTCGTTACACTGTTTGGCCCCTGGATTTTTATTATATAGGACTAGAAGCCCAGCGTGCGAAATCTGGTGCCCGGATTCGTGCACCGGTGGGGTTGCTCGGCCTGTCCTGCAGGGATCGGGCTGAAACCAGCTCTCCGACGAGGATTACCAGATTGTGAGAGGGCAGTTCTCGTGTGACACACCCCGGAATAGGGATCCCTCCTTTCTGGTTCCGGTGCATCACCCGAGAACCACAGCTGCAAAGTCACCACAGCTCTGCAGCTCCTGCGTTGAGCATCTGCACCTTGGTGGTCAGTGTGTGTCTTAGCTCCCAGTCGGAGTGTCTGCCCCCTGGTGGTCATTGCACATCATAGCGACTGGTCGAACAATTGCTTAGGCTTTTACATATATACTAGAGGCCCAGTGCATGGGATTCATGCACTGATGGGGGTGTGGCCTAGGGGATTGGCCTGCTGTGGAAGCACCCACTCATCCCAGTTAGTCAAGGGGTGCTCCCACTGTGGGAGCGCACTGACTACCAGGGGGCAGCTCCTGCATTGAGCGTCTGCCCCTTGGTGGTCAGTGTGCGTCATAGCAACTGGTTGACCGGTCGTTCTGGTCGTTACACTGTTTGGCCCCTGGGTTTTTATTATATAGGACTACAAGCCCAGCGTGCGAAATCACATGTCCCTGCCCACCAGCGTGGCCTCACCGTGCTCGCAGCCCCACCCACCCGCGCCAGTGTTTGGTCATTACAGCGTTAGGGCCACATGCCTTTTATAATATAGATAGATGCCCTCCCTTTTTTCTCACAATGTGGCATAAAGGAGCAGTAAGACTTTGCAGTAGTATAGTAGAGAAATAGCATTCTAAGATTGGTGATATCTACTTATCCATTTGAAAGTGCTCAAATTGCTACAAGTTAAATGATTCGTTCATTTCTCCCCCCTCCAATATCCTTGACCCCCTTCACCTATGTAAAATAAATTTTACTAAATTAAAAAATAATAACCACATATATCATATTTCCTAATTGAGATTAAATACTTGGGATAAGCAGAATAAAGTCATAGAAGGCTAGATCCTGACTTAAGCTGTTTTTGTTGAAATGTATGTTTTATATAACTTTTATAAGCAGTTTGTACAATTATGAAATATGAATTCAACCTGGTTTATCTTAAAATTCTAGCCTATTCTGTGGCAATTAATACAACTACTGTGACTCTGACTCATTTCTGGAAATTGATATTTATTTAGAACATGGAATGACGTTTTAGTCAGGCAGATCTCAATTGAAACGTTGGTTCCACCACTTAGAGCAGTGGTTCTCAACCTTCTGGCCCTTTAAATACAGTTCCTCATGTTGTGACCCAGCCATAAAATTATTTTTGTTGCTACTTCATAACTGTAATGTTGCTACTGTTATGAATCGTAATGTAAATATCTGATATGCAGGATGGTCTTAGGCGACCCCTGTGAAAGGGTCATTCTACTGCCAAAGGGGTCGAGACCCACAGGTTGAGAACCACTGACTTAGAGGCTTGCAGCCTTTGCAAATTAGTTAACCTCTTTGACTCAGTTTTGCCATTTGTAAAAAAAGAAAAGAAATACAGTTTATGAGTAATAAAAGGGATATATTAAGGGATATGGTTCATAGTAAACATTTAGTAAATATTATAGTCTCTTCTTTTCCCATTAAAGATGGTCAGTTTTTCCCTGGTTGTCCTTTGAGAGTTAAATAATAACATTAAACGGGTAAGTACTATATAAGAAAATCTTATGACTTTAAACTATCTCAAAGGAATGTGAAAATGCCTTCTAGTCTGAAGCACCATCAACTCTAAATGCTCTATTTTGAAAGTCAGCTTGTTAAGACTAGGTTTGCTCTTCCCATAGGTTACTAGTAGCCTATCAAAATTTCCTACTTGCTGTATTCCCAGAATTTTCAACTATGCTTATAGATTTGAAAAAATATATATTTTGATTTAATATATTTAATTGTTCTGATCTGGCATTTACTTTTAAATTAGCATTTTTAAGAGCTTTTTAAGAGACTTAGAGCTGGAGAGGGTCCTTACAGATCATTGATTGCATCTAATTACCTTATTTTTTTTGTCACCTGAGGACATGCTTTTTTTTTTTTTTAAGAGGGGAAGGGAGGGAGAGCGAGAGAAAGAGATGGATAGATTGCCTCCCACACACTCCCCAACTGGGGATCAAACTGGTACCTTTTGGTGTATGGCATGACGCTCCAACCAACTGAGCCACACTGGCCAGGGCTAATTGCCTTATTTTTTGATGAGAAGGTTATTGATTTATTCAAGGTCATAGAGCTAAAACTTTGGTCTTCCAGGACAGTATTTACACTATGGTGTGTTCCTTATGAATTTGATTTGACATATCATAATTACTTCATAGTCTTAATATTTGGGGCTGTTGAATAGTTTTCATTACAAGTAAGATCAGAGTGGGACCATTGAAATACCATGAACTCTGCAGATATCTACAAGGCTTCAGTTCTTAGCTCCAGTACTGACTGACTGAGTATCCTGGGGCAACTTAACTTGTAGGCCTTGGTTTTCTGATACAGTGATACTTATTTTAACACATTGTGGACAGATCATGAGAATTCGCATGTTTTCTGTTCTAAGGCTTGTGGCCAATCACGAGAATTCTTTATATATATATATTAGAGGCCCGGTGCACGAAATTCGTGCACTGGGGACAGAGGGGTCCCTCAGACTGGCCTGAACCTTCTCACAGTCTGGGGCCACTTGGGGGATGTCTGCCTGCCGGCTAAGACCCAGTCCCCCCAGGGATCGGGCCTAAGCTAGCAGTCCAGGGGGATTGGGCCTAAGCCTGCAGTCGGATATCCCTCTCACAATCCGGCATCCCTCACTCCTTACCGCTCGGCTCACCACTCGGCTTGCTGCTCCTAAGCACTGCCACGGAGGTGGAAGAGGCTTCCACCACCTCAGCTGTGCTCGCCAGACATGAGCCTGGCTTCTGGCTGAGTGCCGCTTCCCCTGTGGGAGCGCACTGACCACCAGGATTTATTTATTTATTTATTTATTTATTTATTTATTTATTTAAGAGGCCTGGTGCACGAAATTCGTGCACTGGGGACAGAGGGGTCCCTCAGACTGGCCTGAACCCTCTCACAGTCTGGGACTACTTGGGGGATGTCCGCCTGCCAACTAAGACCCAGTCCCACCGGGGATCGGGCCTAAGCTAGCAGTCCGGGGGGATCGGGCCTAAGCCTGCAGTCGGATATCCCTCTCACAATCCGGCATCCCTCACTCCTTACCGCTCGGCTCACCACTCGGCTCGCTGCTCCTAAGCACTGCCACGGAGGTAGAAGAAGCTCCCACCACCTCAGCTGTGCTCGCCAGACATGAGCCTGGCTTCTGGCTGAGTGGTGCTTCCCCTGTGGGAGCGCACTGACCATCAGGGGCAGCTCCTGCATTGCACATCATAGCGACCAGTCATTCTGGTCATTCCGCCGTAATCGTCAGTTTGGCTTTTATTATATAGATATATTTTATTGATTTTTTACAGAGAGGAAGGGAGAGGGATAGATAGTTAGAAATATCGATGAGAAAGAAACATCGATCAGCTGCCTCCTGCAATCCCCTACTGGGAATGTGCCTGCAACCAAAGTACATGCTTTTGACCAGAATCGAACCTGGGACCATTCAGTCCGCAGGCCGACGCTCTATCCACTGAGCCAAACCAGTTAGGGCACGAGAATTCTTTAAAAAGATATTAGCTTGTAAGAACATGTAATAAATAACTTCAAAATGCAATGGGTATTTAATTTTAAAGCGTGCATTTAACATTCTATTGTACTCGTTCAATAGAAACTTATCTGGCCCCTGGGTAAAGCTAGCAATAAAACTACTGGTCTGCAATGTGTTAAGATATTGTTACTGAGTTTAGAAATAGTGTATAACAATTTTATCTCATATGGTAACTGGAACATTGGGAGTTTTATTGAATGACAGATGATATTATTTGTTTGTTGGTACTTTTTGATAGCTTTACAATTGTGATCAGAGGAAAAGAGACTTAAGAAAATTAACATTTGGAAATCTATATATATAAAAGCCTAATATGCAAATTGTCCCCTTGGGAGTTCAACCGGGAGTTCGATCGCTCGCTACGATGTGCACTGACCACCAGGGGGCGGCACAGAACGAAGTAAGGCACTTGCCTGCAGCTGGATTCTGGGGAAGGGAGGCCCTGGTGGCCCTGATCGCCAGCCAGACCTAGGGACCCTACCTGTGCTTGAATTTCGTGCACTGGGCCTCTAGTTGATATATAAGATACATTGTTCTAATGTACACTTTATGATTCCATAGAGTATAAACATGTATATTGCATATATATATTGTCTTGTTTATAGGGAAATTGAATTTATTTTGTCAATAATAAATTTTAGTTTTTCTAGGACTCTGTTTTAAGTATGGTATTTTGATGTAGTATTTTTTCAAACCCTTAATTTCTGTTTTCTTTTAGTTCACAATGGGAAAAGCTACAGAAAGATGACACAGATCCAGGACAACTGGAAGGTATGAAGGAAGTATTGAGACAGTTACCAGAAACCCTATTTTATTACTAATAATTAAGATACTAAAGTTAATACCACAGATAACATTAATCAGTAGTGTTATAAAAATAAATTTACTTTTTAAGCTATAGTGATATTTTAATTGATTTTCCTTTAAGTGAAACTCTAATATGAGGAAGTAAAGTTTGTATACCAGTTTTCTGAATGTTGGATTGTATCATGTGAAAATCAAGCAGTTTTTATTTTATTAAATGCTTTTGTTAAAACAATTACATTACATAATTTCATCTCAGTATGTATGTATTTCATGAGTTTTAATGAATAAAATTCAAATTTATGTTAACCCAGTTTGTAGGATACATTTCAGTTGACTATGTTTTAAAAGCTTTGTGCTTTTGTTTTCTTTAAAGAAATTATTACTTTGGATTTATCCCAATAGAACAGCTTTTACTTAAAAAATAAGCAGATACTTAAAATATTATTTAAAAAATAGATCAGTGCCTAGTAGTTGGGGGAACTGGTATGAAATGAAATGAAATGGTGCTGAGATTCTGTTTTGCCTGTTTTGGTTTCTCAGTGCTCCTGATGCTATACAAGTGATTTTTAGTTGTGTGTTTTAATGGAAAGAAATAGATGTTAGAGTTAGAAAATCTACAATAATTGGTTGACATTACTCCCTAACTGTGTGATCTTGAGTCCAACTTAGTGTCCTCATCTAAAAAATGGGAAGAATATCTAGCTTTAAGTTATAGCAAATTCAGAGATGCTTAAGTAAAGTACCTAGCACAGTGTCTGACATATACTGTATTTTCATTAACTATCAGATTCCTTATTTCCTTGTAAAAATCAGTGCTGCCTGAGTGACCCAGTTGTTTTATTTATCCATTCATTCAGTTATTTCATTTGTGAAAGGCACTCAGATAAAAAAAGAAAAAAAAAAGGAAAAATTAGACATGGCTCTTTCAGTGAACAATATAGCTTGGTAAGAAATATAATTTTAGTATAATTAACTGTTCAATCCTATATAATAAAAGCCCAATATGCAAATCGACCAAATGGCAGAACCACTGGTGGAACGACTGGTTGCTATGACGCGCACTGACCACCAGGGGCAGGCACTTAACACAGGAGCTGCCCCCAGCCCACAGGCCCCAGGCCAGCCAAGGCAGGTGCCAGCAGGGGCGGGGAGGCCTCCCCCCACAGATCGGCCCTGATCACCGGCCAGGTCTAGGGAGCCTACCCATGCATGAATTTCGTGCATCAGGCTTCTAGTTTTAAATACATTTGTTATTTTTTAAACTTACTGACTGGTTGCTATGATGCTCACTGACCACCAGGGGGCAGACGCTCAATGCAGGAGCTGCCCCCTGGTGGTCAGTGCACTCCCACAGGGGGTGTGCTGCTCAGCCTGAAGCGGGCTCACGGCTGGCGAGTGCAGCTGCTATGGTGGGAGCCTTTCCCAGCTCCGCAGTAGTACTACCGAGCTGTAGCCGCAGGCGCCAGCAGGCCGGGATGAGCCCGAGTGGCGCCTGGCCCCGATTCAGGCTCCTCCCTGGCCGCCTGCCGCTTGGCGCACTGCTTCATCCCCCCAAGAGATCCTGGACTGCAAGAGGGATGTCCGCCTGTCAGCTTAGGCCTGATCCCAGTGCTGTTCTCTGTAGAAGGCAGTCAATCTGAATAACTCAGTGACTCAGAAGCACAGAGAACTCAGGATGAGCCTGCCTCCGCGCTTGACTCATCCACTCAATGGTGTTTGCAGGACAGACCATGGTGGCCCAGCCCGTGCACATGCAGCAGCTGCTGAAGCTCAAGCAGCAGGCTCTGCAGCAGCAGAAGGCCATCCAGCCACAAACCGGCAGGCGGACATCCCCTGAGGGATCCTGGACTGCAGGAGGGCACAGGCGGGACTGAGGGGAACACCTTGCCCCCAAGTGCACGAATTTTGTGCACTGGGCCTCTAGTGTAATTATAAGTAATGGTTATAGATATAAAGTTATGTGGGCCATAAGTGGGGAAAAAAAGCACCCCACAAACTAGGAATTCAGAGTAGAGAGATTTTTCTAATTTGGTGTGATAGAGGAGCATCAAGGGAAGGTTTAATGGAGAGTGTGGCTTTGAAGGGCAGGTTGGGTAGCATTTAGACCAGAAACTTTACGCTCAAAGAGTAGGTCATTTTGACTAGATAATGTGGTATGAAAGTAAAAAGATAAGAGATGAAAATAAAAGAGATACTTAAAATCTAATGGTAGCCTGTTAAATACCTTCATGAAAGTTTTTTGTTGTGTAGGTCTCTCAGCATATACTCATGTGGAACTTCCTTATTACTCTAAGTTTATTTTAATTGCTGCATACCTTGCTTCATATAATCCATCAAGAACTGACAAGAGGTTCTTCCTTAAGGTAATAATTACGTCTTTTTACTTTATTTTTGAAGATCCCACGAATAGTTTGAAATTTCTCAATATCTAAATTTCTAAGGGTCAGAGATTAGAATAAGAGATTGCTAAATATGTATTTAGGATTCATCCTCTAAGGCTTTAAATTAAGATCAAAACCTGAATGGGAAAAATAGTTTCAAGGAAGAGCTCAGGTATATCATAGGTGATAATTCTATATTTTAAAAATGCATAAGGATTTGTTTAAAGTATGAGAGATGGGAATAATTTTAAGGAAACTAACTTCTTTGTTGTTGTTCTGAAGCTCCTGCTGTAGTGTCATGCACTCATACATCATTATCCAGGATATTCAGGAACCTCTTCTGCATATACATTAACTGAATAAATCCCATTTTAGAATTATGTTCTTTTTGAAAAAATATAATATGCAATTTTATTTATTATTAAATGTACTTGTAATAAGCTTTTATATATTTATTTTTGCCTACCTCTCCCTCCAGTCTTTTGTTTCATGAGGACAAGGACCACATTAAGTTCTTTTAGGAAGTATCACTATTTTATTTTAAAAGCTTCTTCTTTACATACCAAAGTAATCTATACATACGAAATCTAAGTCAAATCAAGGCTAAAATATGTTGATATTTTAAAGTGATATTTTAGGTGGGAAAGTAGAATAAAATAAAATAAAAGCCTAAGATACATAAATTAGTGTTATCTATCTGTGCCATTTTGTAAACAAATTATGTTTTTGTTTTTATGGAATACTATCTTTATTTTAATCTTAAAAATTATTTTCCTTAATTGTAGCATCATGGGAAAATCAAGAAAACCAATTTTCTAAAGAAACATGAAAAGGTATTTTCATTTTAATTTCTCTAATGGGAAAAACTCATGAATTTAGGACACTATGGGAAGTGGATAAATTCATACCTTTATTAGTCATGTGGATATAAGAAGTTACTTTTATTGCTATGGTACCATTATAATATTGTACTAATATTCTGTTATGCTGAATACAGTGATTGAAGGGCACATTCAAGGGAACTGGTACTAGAGATGAAAAAGTCTGTGTTTTAAACTTATATTTTCTCTAGCTGCTTTAAATAATTTACTCCTTTTCCTTTAGTGTTTTTAAAGTTTCACTGTGGTGTGCCTGGGATTGTGGAGGAATATCCTCACTCACCAGTTCCCTAAGGGAAGGAAGCACATCCATTCACCTCTGTATCTCAGCACTTGGTGATATTTGATAGATGCTTATTTAAAAATGAACAAATTTAATGAATGAATGAAGAAAATCAAAGAATGAACAAAAAGCTAAGATTTTATTTTTTAGACAAAATCAATTAAGAGATTTGAGAAGGGAGATATATGTGAGTCCTGCTGATGAGAGGACTGAAAGAGCTGGCACTTTAGACCATCTTTGTGGAATGAGTGGGTTTGTGCAAATCTAGGAAAAGGACGGTGTTGAGAGAGCAACTGCCATCATGAAGATGTCTCTAGTTCTAGATGAACTCTAGTTCTTCTGATGTTATTCTTAGAGATTTGACTTTGACTTTTATAGTAGTAGCCTCTTTGTCTTTCATTCATGTTGTTTTAAAATGTGAACTGTAAGTAATATTTTTAGAACTATTAATGTCGAAGAAATACATTTTCTAGTCTGTGGCACAAAGAGGAATGGTGAGATATAAGTGATAATTTCTAGGCTAGGAGTTAGGACCACGACCCTGCTTTTGGTTATGTACTATCTTGACAAATGACTTGGCTGTCGCTTATCATCTGGTTACAACAGTAAAATAGGGGTGATATTTAGGACGAGGCTGGATGACTTGTGAATCCTTTAGTATTTGTTGATGCTAAGTCAGAAAATCTTGAAGAAAATATTAAAGGATAAATTATGATTATATCAGGTAAAGTTTTTGTGTAGAGACTGCAAGTTGGATTTGTTAGCATCTTTGGGGAACTGTAAATATTGTGATACTGGGAATTTATAGTACAAAGAGTGAGTCCTCTGCTTTAAGAAGAAAATCCATTTTCTTTTTTCTTACAGACAAGCAATCATCTCCTTGGACCAAAACTGTTTCCACTAGATAGATTATTAGCAATATTATATAGTATCGTGGACAGCAGAGTTGCTCCAACAGCAAATATATTTTCCCAGGTAAGCTTTGTGATAGGCTGTTATCTATCATCTTTATCTTTATGGAATTTTTCAGGTAGAATAGTTGGTAGAGTTCCAGGCATTTAGAAAGGTTTGATCAGCATGAGTGAGTAATTTGGTCTAGGTAAGTAATTGAAAATTCCAAATCTTTAAGGATATCACAGAATTTGCATACAGGTATAACCGCATGATCAAAACAGTTTAATTTTCTATTTTTTTTTTCTTTTTATAATTAAGGAATTTTTAATTTAAACGATTATAATGATCTTGATGATTAAACAAAAGGCTTCATGATTATTGATGAAGTATAATATAAAAATATAATTTAATGAAAACAAAAATTTTAAAATTTTATTTGCAAGTAAGTAATATTATTCCTATTCCTCAAATAGACCTTTTAGGTTGACATGCATTTTTACAAAAATGCTCTTATCTTCAGAATGATTAAGTTCTCAAATTTTTCACTAGATGGCAGCAGTAGCATTAAAAATAGGAACCATGACATATTTAATAAAGTTAAGATTTTTTAGTTGCCATTTAAAAAAAGCTTAATTATTAAAAATATAGTCATAGTACATTTCTTATATGGTCCAGAAAAACAATCCTGATCTCATGGATATGAACGGGTAGAGGAGAAAGAAAATGTGACTAGTATTTATTGAAAAACAAAGTGACCTGACTTTGTTGCAATGTTGTTTTATGTATAAGTTTTTTAGGTTGAGAAATATGTAAATAATAGCATTTACATTTTTATTCACTGCAAACAAATTTGGTTCCTGAATGGATGTTAGACTTTGTAACCTAATATCTGGTGGAAACTTTTAATTCTTCACTCAAAGAAGCCTTTGAGAACCAAATATATATGTTCTCATTTAACTCAACATTTAAGTTAGATAATTTTTATGTCAGCATTTATAAAAAATTTTATATACCTTTACTGTGTTCTTGAAGAAAGGTAATGTAGTCAGTTATTAGGCTATGCATATAACTAGCTAAATAGGTAGGTAGATTGGCAACCCTAATGCCAATAGTTTAAAAAACCCAATTCAGTTTTAATCTGTATTGCAGGGAATTTTTTCCAATATATGTTTTAGAAATGCTTTGTCTGAAAATAAAGTAATTTTAATCAAACTTTACATTTTATTAGTAGCTTTCTACATACAACACATTTTATGTTTATTTTTGCTGCTGCAATAACTATGAAATAGGTATTATGATCTTTATCTTAAGGAATTGAGGCTTAGAGAGGTTAAATGTTGTTGCCAATCAATGTGGCACATGTAATTCTTTGAGAACTAAAGCCTGGGGAAGTGAGGTACTTCTAAATAGAGCAGGAAGGCATTTGTATCACATGTAATTGTACCTCAGGTACCCCAAAATTATCTTTGTGGAAGATACAAAGAAGAATGATCAATGGTTTTCCCTTTTAGAGAGCTTATAATTTATTTGTGGGGGGGGGTGGTGGTACAAATGTACATAAAAATACTGTATAGCTGTAAATGAATGCTAGTTAGTGCTGCTGAGAAATTTACAGCAGAGAGAGATCACTTCTGGATTGGGCATGAATATAGGAAGATGTCTTCATAGAAAAGGTGAAAAATGGAGCTGGGTTATAGAGAATGAGTAGGATTTTTTTTCTTTAAATATTTCTGATCTACATAGTGATCCATTTTTATTGTACAGAAATGAGAAAATGGGTAAATAAAAAGGAAAAATAATAGATAAAATTAGCTGACACCTTATTTCCAGTGGATAGAGTTTAGTAGACTAGAAATTTATGATGGGCAGGTAATATGACCAAAGGGAGAGGACCAGGAAAACCCACAAAATCTTTGTGACCTACACATTGGTTTAGTTGAAAGTGGATTATATTGTGGTAGTAGTAGCAGTCATTGTTAACAATCTAGTAAGTAGTACTACTGCCACCATCATCCATCTTACCTTGCTTTTTGGTATCTTACATAGGTAGGGCATTTTACATTTTATAGTCTTGTCACATACTAAGTTAATCTTTAAAGAAAAGGACCTGAAGCTCAGAATGCCTGAGAGATCTGCCCAAGGCTACATAGCAAAGCACTGGTAGCATCCAGACTTGAAGAGTTTTCCAGCAACAGGCTTTGATTAGAGAAACAATGTAGCCCAAATGCATCTTTATTTTTTAACCAAGTTAAATTGTTTTCCACCTTAACAACTATGAAATGCTTTTCAACCATAAACTTAAAACAATTTTTATTCATCTTCTCATTGCCAGTAATCAAAATGATAAATTTTGTATATTTAAAACATGGCTTAAATGAATTTGTGTTCATTTGATGTCAAATCACTTAGGACTTGATTTTGCTTTATTTCCATTTGTGATACAAAGGGTAGGGTGCTACAAATGGATGATGCATCTGACCCTAAAATATCTAACACAGTCAGGTTACATATATACTGTGTGTAAGAACAAAATGTGACAGAAATCACATCATAGGAAGGGTAATTCTCCCATATGCCTTTTCTTTTTCTTTCCATTGACTCCCAGTGACTTTTTCTGTTTTTCTCTCCTTTTATGCATCCATGAAAACTACTCTTGTCCATAGGAATGACAATTTGTATTTAACTTATGCACATATAATTTTTTAAGTGAAAAACAAAAGTATGACTTGTATTGGAAGTGCTTATTTGATATGAACACTAGATGGCAATATTGTTACATTACAGCTTTAAGATACACTCAGAAACAACCTGTTAATACTGTTTTTGATATTTAGAGAAAGCTGTTTGCTAATTTAACACATTGGTTTATTTGAATATAATAAAAATTATCTGGGGATATTTAATGGTATACATGTGCATGCTGTAAATGCTTTCATGAATAAAAAAAATTGGTAAAGTATTACGTTACATTAGAGCAGCTGTTCTCAACCTGTGGGTCGAGACCCCTTTGGGGGTCAAACGACCTTTTCACAGGGGTCGCCTAAGACCATCGGAAAACACATATATAATTACATATTGTTTTTGTGATTAATCACTATGCTTTAATTAAGTTCAATTTGTAACAATGAAATTGGGGGTCACCACAATATGAGGAACTGTATTAAAGGGTTGCAGCATTAGGAAGGTTGAGAACCACTGCACTAAAGGCCCAGTGCATGAATTCGTGGGTGGGGTTCCTCTGGGTGGCCTGCAGGGATCAGGCCGAAACCCGCAGTCCAACTCCGCCTGCAGCTCCTACCTGCCGCTCCTGCTTATCCTGGCACTACTTTGCCTGCTGCGGGCTCGTGCCCAATCAGTCCCAATCAGGAGAGGCTCATGCTGCCACAGTAGCGCTCACCAGCCATGAGCCTTGCATCTGGTGCCCTCCCAAGGGGAGTGGCCTGCGGGATCAAACTACTGTGCCTGCCACGGGCTCCTGCCCAATCAGTCTCAATCAGGAGAGGCTCATGCTGCCGCAGCAGTGCTCACCAGCCATGAGCCTTGCCTCTGGTGCCCTCCCAAGGGGAGTGGCCTGCGGGATCAAGCTGAAACCAGCTCTCCGACATCCCCCAAGGGGTCCTGGATTGCGAGAGGGTGCAGGCCAGGCTGAGGGACCCCACCGGTGCACTATCGGGTCAGGGAGCGACCATGAGAGGGCTCCAGGGTGTGTCCAGCCCATCTCAGTCCCAATCAGCCGGACCCCAGCAGCAAGCTAACCTATCGGTCAGAGCATCTGCCCCCTGGTGGTCAGTGCACGTCATAGCGACTGGTTGACCAGTTGACTTCGCACGTCATAGCGACTGGTCAACCACTTGACTTCTGCCCTCTGGTGATCAGTGCACATAATAGCAAGCAGTTGAGCAGCCTTAGCATATCATTAGCATATTACGCTTTGAGTGGTTGGTTGGTTCTGCTGTTCGGTCTATTTGCATATTACCCTTTTGTTATATAGGATGAGTGTTTTACATGTGGAAGTAAATTTCTTCTTACTGGCTGTAATGTGTTTATATGCAATGATTATTTTTTCTATTTATTTACTTTATATCACCTGTTTTAAGGCTTTATTTTTTAGTGATATGCTATTGTATAGCTTGATTTACCAGTTACATAATTATTTATAATTTTTCACATAACAGTTTGATCAGATGTTTTATATATGTTCAAAGTTCTCTTGAAGCAAAAGTTTATTTCCATTGCATTTCATTTAAATCTATTCTGTAACAAAGTTATAAAAATAGTAGTTTAAGGAAACTTTAAAGTTATTAAAATTGTAATTGAGAATAATAATCAAATTAATAGTATGTTGTTGGTATTCTGAATTTCAGTGTTCTTTATTAAATTTTGAATAAGATTCTACTCATTAACTTTAGTCTCAAAATGAGTAAAAGTATTAGTACATTTTACATTAGAATAATGCTCATATTTATTAAATTGAAATATGGTTTTTAAATTTTCTTAGATTTGAAAGAGAATTTAGCCTTATGCAATTTACTACAGTTTTGCAGTCATAATCATGGGTCGGCTTTAAATTTTTCATTCAAATAAAATAAATGTAGTTCCATCTACACATGAACTTTGTGAATGACAAAGCTTTAATTCTGGTATTTCCATTTATTTATTTTTTCCTCTCAGCATGGATAGAATATATAAGCTATACCATTTACATTCAGAAAATGGCAAAGATTATTACTTTGTAAACACTTTGATCAGATATGTTATTGAAGACCATTTATCATCTTTAAAAGAAATACTATTGAATTTCTTTAAGAAATTTGTTTGCAGACCTTTGGTTGACCTATTATATTTGTGTGATTTTCACTTACTTATCCTTGCCTACCCTCTCCATAATCTTGTAGTTCTACATGAAGGCAGTAGAAGATTCAGTTCTTTAAGACTGTCATCAAGTATATCACTTATTTTAAAATATTAAGCCATAGTGCTTTATCTTTTCCCAGATGATAAAATTATAAAGAGTTTATTTCTAAGATAATTGCTATAAGTTTCTAAAGTGACTTTGAAAAGGAGAATTATCTTTTAAAAAAATTAGGGATATTTAATTACATGTATGTATATCATGTAATTGTTGCATTTGATCAGTTAGTATTTTGAAAAATTATTTTTGAAAGCAATTCATTGAAATTCTATAATTTAGAAGTTTTAAAATAGTATAGTTATGATACTATCAGAAACAGTGTACATGGAATTAATATTAAAAATAGCTGGAGGAAGAGGAGCATAGTACCTTTAAAAAATAGTTTTTCATACTGTATTGACAATTTGCACTGTTTAGTAATTAATGTCTAGTTTCTGAATGGCTTCATATTTAGTTGTACATAATTTAATATGGAAAAATTAAATGTAAATGTCTTTATAAATTTAGTTTCATTTTTTAGAAGTATAAAAATCATTTTGGATTAAATTATAATATACAAATATGTTTTTTTAAATATACATTTCTATTTGTAATTTCTCTGCTCTTGAACTTAAATCATGATATTGGAATATATTTGGACTGTTTGATCAGTTAGTATTTTGAAAAATTATTTTTGAAAGCAATTTATTGAAATTCTATAATTTAGAAGTTTTAAAATAGTATAGTTATGATACTATCAGAAACAGTGTACATGGAATTAATATTAAAAATAGCTGGAGGAAGAGGAGCATAGTACCTTTAAAAAATAGTTTTTCATACTGTATTGACAATTTGCACTGTTTAGTAATTAATGTCTAGTTTCTGAATGGCTTCATATTTAGTTGTACATAATTTAATATGGAAAAATTAAATGTAAATGTCTTTATAAATTTAGTTTCATTTTTTAGAAGTATAAAAATCATTTTGGATTAAATTATAATATACAAATATGTTTTTTTAAATATACATTTCTATTTGTAATTTCTCTGCTCTTGAACTTAAATCATGATATTGGAATATATTTGGACTATTTTTGTTATATCCGTTTAATTTTCAGTTATGAATTGACTTGATCTTTTCTTAAAAAGGTTGTATTAATTCTAAAAGGTTGCATTTAGATAACCTGCACTCATTTGGATGTTGGTTTATGAGCCATACAGTATATATTTATTTAAATTAATTATTTTTATTTTTTCAAACAGAATTTATCATCAGTCAGAAAGAATGATAATTTTGTTATTTTATCTAGGAGGGTTTTTTAAGCAGGTGCTTCATCTCTACCGTAGCTGTAGGAAGATGTTTTAGTTGTGCTAAGGGCAGCCAAAATTTTATTCAACAAAAAAACAGGTTTTTGCCATTTTTTTTCTTTAAATATAGGTAGATGTATATTAAATTTATATACTTTCAATTTTTTAAAAGAAGGGATTTTGTGAATATTATTTAATTCAAAACTGTTTTAATATAAAATATTTTAATCTAATTCAAGCTTCAAAATTCAAAGTCATTGCTTAACCTTTTTCTCTAATTGGAATTAAATTTTTGTTTCTGTGCTTAAAATTTTACTTAAAAGATACTTATTAAGGGTCTACTATGTTCCAGGCTCTGTGTTGAGTAAAGAGAGTACAGTAGGTCCTTGGGTTACGTTGGCGCGACGTAACGTGATTTTCACCGTAAGTTGGAACCCACCTATATAAGCACCAACGTCACTCACATGGAGCACATGCACAGCAGTAATGAAGTGAAACAGTAAAAAAAAAAAAATTAAAAGAAAGATAATAATTCCTGACCTTTACTTGTGGTAAAGAAATAATAAAAAACATAAAGCACATATGTACATATCTTGAAATGACGGAACTTTTTTTTTTTTTAAATAAATAAATGGGAGATGGTGACATAACCATGAAAGGACGTATGTCGAGTCCGACGTAATCTGAGGACTGTCTGTACAAAAGTGAGGAGAATGCAGTTCCTCCCTCAAGGACCTTACAGTCAGTCTGTGGCTTCTACTGCCCTTCATTTGTATTGGGGTGGTTGCCAGGTTCTAGCTTGTACTAGAGTTGTTAGTAGTGCATGTGTGTATTTACTAGGAGGACATATATGCTGAAGGAACTGTTTTGAATACTTAAGTGAAAGCTAAAACTTAAAGTGAATAAATAAAAGTAGGATTTTTCTCATTGGTATTTCCTGTTATTTGATAATATAGGTATTTAAGTGTCGTCTTCTGAGTAAAATAACCTTTTTGTTGAATGTTTCCTTCTGACATGTCTTGAACTTAGTGTTGTGGATGGAGCATGATTGTTTGATACCTATGTCATAGCTAAATTATGCTAATTATCCATTATATTTAATTATAGCTAGTTAGCTATGTTTATTGGTATCTTAATTAAGAACTTAAGTTATGGACAGATAAGTAGTGTATTGTGCGTGGCCTGTTATAAACTAAGTGACTTTTACATAGTTACATGACTATACAGTAAGCCCTAGATTTTGCAGACCTCGATTTAATGGACTTCAGATTTAATGGATAAAATTTCCGGTCCGTATGTCATGTGTGAAAATTGACACCCTGTTAATTTTAAAATGGTTTTAACTAAGATTTGCTTATAATTAAATTAACAGGTTATTTTTTGTTATTTTTAACAAATTTTAGTGACTAGGCCTTATGTTGGAAAAACACTGTAGTAATTTCACCAATATAAATAAGTATTACATATCTACAACTCTAGTCTACATATTTAAACCCAAGACTCACCGCTCATAAACAATGTTCTGCAAATGATTAGCAAGTGTTCATGCCACATCACTTGCGGTAATTGGTTCTGTTGTCAAGTGGTGTGACTTTCTGCATCAGTTTTTAATGTGAGCTGGCGATGTACCCGTGTGTGCTAAGCCACACCCCAGCCGTGTACTCGAGGTGACTGGTGAATGCATGCATTTACTAGGTCCATTCAGTATAAATTAAAAATAACAGTAAAACATATAGAAAACTTCTGTGACATGAAACTTGTATTCTATACTTAATTTTAATTACACAAATGTATCTAAGTAAAAACAAGTAAATCAACTGATTTGTCAATATTTTAATGTACACATTAGGAATATCTACTTTATTATATAACTTTTGGCTTTAACAGATACCCACCCCCTTGCCCGAATTAGTCTGTTATATTAAGGTTTTACTATATTTCAAATACTTTATGATTAAATGTTATATTCATTATAGCACTCTTTCATACACAATATTTCAAACTACTTTTGATTTTTAACCAAAAGTACTTTAACCAAATAACTGATTTTACAGATTTCCTTTATAATTATAAAACCTCTTTGCCTTAAAAATTATTATAATACATAATATTATGGTTGATTTATATCTGTATATATAAAAGCCTAAGCGACCGAACGACTGGTTGACCAGTTGCTATGACGCGCACTGACCACCATGGGGCAGGTGCTCAGCACAGGAGCTGCCCCCTGGTGGTCAGTGCGTTCCCACAGCCAACCTCCCGTGGCCGGCCAACCTCCCGTGGTCCCTCCCCCAGGCCAGCTGCTCCCGAGCTGCCCCCTGGTGGTCAGTGCGCTCCCACGGCCAACCTCCCGTGGCCAGCCAACCTCCCGTGGTCCCTCCCCCTGGCCAGCTGCCCCTCCACCCCATTGGCCCCAATCGCTGGCCAGGCCGAGGGACCCCACCCATGCATGAATTCGTGCACCGGGCCTCTAGTTTTATAGTAGAGTAATAACATTTATCAAATGCTAGTTATATAGCATCAGAAATCATAGTTGATGATGAAATACTACCCAGTGCATATGAATTTGAATCTCATAAACACAAAGTGTAACATCCTAAAATCTAGCTATAATATATTCATATAAAGTGATTTGGATGTGAGGATTATCTTTATAGATATTAAAGTTGGTGAACAAATGGGACAGTTTTCCTAAAAATAAATTTCTTGGATACTAGAATATTAGAAAATGTGAAAAGCTATTTCTTCTTTTTCAATTTCCTTATGCTTTATTAGGCTTGTGCCAGCATTCCAGTGTGTCTATAATATCCAACTTAAGTGCTTGATGCTATTAAAGTAAATTATGTAAATCACAGAAAATATCTTGAATGCTAACATTTTCTAATAATCCGACTATGTTTTTTCCTAACCACAACTGCGACTGTGAGGCATTCCATTCCAAAGGTGATAAGGAAGCTTTACTTAATACCTACTTCTCTGACGAATAGGTTAGCAAGGGTGCTGTTTAACAGAGGCAGCCCTTTTCTAGCAGCAAAAAGCCATGATGCTCAGTCTCCTCTGGGGCAGTAAATTAGATTCTCAAACCTCCCACTGTCCCTGGTGTGGATGCATTACTATTCTGCCATCTTGTCACTATGCGGCAGGTGCCTGTTACAGGAGATTTTTAAACACTGTTTTGGGATGCTTCATATTTGAAAAGAGTAAAGTTGATCTATAATTTTTCCCTAATTGCACTTTTGTTGTAAAGGATATTAATATTAATCAGTAGAGGGCTGGTACATGAAAAATCATGCACTGGAAGGGGATTCCCTCAGCCCGGCATGACCCCTCTCACAGTCTGGGAGCCCTCAGGGGTGGGAGGTGACCCGGCGATCAGGGGAAGGCAACGCCCCCATTACACCTCTGCTGCTGCCCCTGCCAGCAGCGCAAGCCTCGGCAGCGCAAGCCTCGGCCAGTACTGGTTACCTGAGCCTCAGGTGGCCCTGGACGGTTGGGCAGCCAACATCCGAGGCTTGCCTGCGCCTCGGGCTGGTCCTGGGCGGCTGGGGTGCTGAGGGGAATTGCCGCGCGCCTGCTGCCCCTGCAGGGCTGAGGGGACTGGGCGCCGCCATCTTTGAGGGCGGGGCAGTTAATTAGCATATTCCCTTTTTATTAGATAGGATTACCAAAGATAATAAAAAGGAGGGTATATTTTACTCATTTGCCTACAGTAAGGATAAAAAGTTGTCTTCTTTTCATTTTTAAAAGAATAGTGTTTACCCCTACTCTTCACTTACCTTCCCCAAATCTGGTGGTGTTAAGTTTCTTCAGTTTTACCACTTTGTTTTTGTGAGTCTTATCAGCCTAGCAATAGGCATTTTTACTGAACTCTAGAAAAATGCATAAATTAGGCTTTCGACTTTTGAATAAGTAGTAAACTGATATCTTATTTTTGTAGGCAATATTTTATAACTACCTTTCTTAAAGTTACTATTGCTTCTAAAAAATATACCAAATGTATACATTTTATTAACATTTTTGAGGAAATTATTTGACACCAGTACATTTTATTTGACTTGGCAGATCTTTTGCTGAAAACACAAAAAAAGTTTGTGTGAATGTGCTTGCTCGTGCCTATTTAGGAAAATATATACTATCATTATGTAGTAAATATAGAGGCAAATGCACACCTTAGATATAGCGTTATGACTAGAAAAGGAGTTTTAATAAAATGAGTTAAGATGATAAATGATTTGGAAAAATCTGCATCATGGAGGTGTGATTATTAAAACAAATGTTGATGCTTAAGGGAATGGTTTCCAATGAAAAATTGCCTTGATTCCTTGTTAGCTCACAATTAATTGGAGTTTTTTAGAGGAGATTGGCCTCACCTGCTTATACACAAACATTTCAGAAGCTGGTATTGCAGAAAAGCCCTTGTCATTTCCCCTAGATGAGAAATTTGGGTCCTCAGTCCCAGTGTCACTATGGAACCGGATTGCTCCCTCACCTTGGGTACGCCAGTGATAGCTGAATTCTTAGAATAGGAAGTAATCATGTCTATGTAGTTAGGAATAAGAAAGCAAACTTGGCTTATCTGAAACTGCCTTATCTACTTCCCTTGCTTCAAATACTGTGTGTATGCTAATATCTTTTGAATTCTTTATTCTAGCCTGTGTCTATCTCTGGACCCAGATTGCCAACTGAACAGTAATACTTGAATATGTCATATCCATCACATACTAAAATATATCCCAAACCAAATTATTCCCTAAACCTTTTCCTTTTTTTTCAGATTTCAAAACTAATTCATTTATCACTCGTTCTTTTTTTTTTTAATATATTTTATTGATTTTTTACAGAGAAGAAGGGAGCGGGATAGAGAGTTAGAAACATCGATGAGAGAGATCGATCAGCTGCCTCCTGCACGTCATATCCGTCACATACTAAAATATATCCAAAGCAAATTATTCCCTAAACCTTTTCCTTTTTTTTTCAGATTTCAAAACTAATTCACTTATTACTCATTGTTTAATAAGCACATACTTTGTGGCATGTACAATGGTAGATTCTAGAAAAAAGGGGACTTCTGTAATCCTATATAATAAAAGGCTAATATGTAAATTGTCCCCTTGACTGGGAGTTTGCCCGGGAGTTCGACCAGAGGGCGGGGCCAGCCGGTGAACTGCCCGCAGTCCCTTCACCCCGGCTGGCCCCACCTCTTCCCCTACTCTCCCCTCCTCCACCCCCATTCCCCGGCCCGGCCAGCTGGACCTCACCTGTGTATGAATTCGTGCACCAGGCCTCTAGTACTTTAAATAATAAAGATTAAACAAAGATAATATATGGTTTCTAGTTTTTTAGTTAGTGGAGAAATTATCTCAGTACCTTCTTTTTTGTTTTTACTCCATTTAGTTGGTCAACAAATCCAATCTATTTTTCCTCCTAAATACAAACGTCTCTTGAACTTACTTCTTTCCACGCCCACTGCCAAATGCCTTAAATTCATAACTTCATTATTTCTTAGGCCAAGCATGTCAAACTCACAGCTGGTGAGCTGCATGCTTCGTTTATTTTATTTTATTTTATTTTAATATATTTTTATTGATTTCAGAGAGGAAGGGAGAGGGGAAAGAGAGATAGAAACATCAGTGATGAGAGAGAATCATTGATCGGCTGCCTCTCACACACCCACCACTGGAGGTTGAGCCTGCAACAACCCAGGCAGCCCTTGACTGGAATCAAACCCGGGACCCTTTAGTCCACAGGCTGACGCTCTATCCACTGAGCCAAACCAGTCAGGGCTGCTTCGTTTATTTAAACGAGGCATGCGGCCTAATGGCCGCGAGTTTGACATGCTTGTCTCGTCCTTAACTGGTTTTCCTGTCAACAGATAACTTTCGAATTCATCTTCCATACAGTTATCAGTATAAATCATTTTTAAAAAGTTGGTCTCATTTTCTGCTTATACTTTTTAAATGAATTACATTATCTATAAAAGCAAGTCTACATTCCATAACATTTCTTGTGAGGTTCTTTACAAACTGGCCCCATTTTCTACCACTTCCTCCATTCACCCTGTGCACCATTCACAATAAGCTGTTCCCTAAAAGCACACTAATTTTTCTTTTGTATCGTTACATGTGTTGTTTCTCTATCACTGTTGTGCTCTCTTTTATGCTTCTTGGTTTATCCCCCAAATGTCATTTTTCAATGAATTCACATTTGCTTCCCTTCTTCTTGGTTATTCCCTTCTCTGAATCAGATAATTGCATTTATACATATCACTAGCATAGCTCTCATATGTTACCATTTTATTGTGTGTTTGTCTGTCTCCCCAGTACCTTGAACTCTTTGAGGGCAAAAACCTTGTCCTTTCATTTTTGTGATTCAGGCACAGTGCCTTGAACATAGGATTCACTCACTCAATGAATTTCTATTCCCCTACCCATGCGGTTACGGTCTCTCTGGATACTAGATAGAGGTTTGCAGTCATTTTTGTACCACAAGGTTCTAGAGAGGAGAGGAGCTATCTTTAGGTCCTCTTTGTATAAATACACATTTCACTTTTTGTCTATCTGACTATATTTGAAGACTATCAATCCACTTCCTGCCTTTTTTGGGGAAATAGAAATTTCTAGAGGTGATGATTTTAAGTTGAATAGCTTTGACGGTATTTGCCTCTCTTCCATTGCTGCACTCATTACCTCCTTGTGTGTGTAAAAAGGTCCGTTGAACTTGCTTGTTATATGCCACATGCTCATGAACTATCACATCGCCTGAAATCAGATCAAATGTAGTGCTTGTTGGGTGTGAACCTCATACACTGACATACCACTTGTTAAGCTTTTTTATTTAAATAATTTTATATGTTTCAGATTGTAAAGCTTCTCCAGGGCAAGCAGGATAGGCTGTTTCATGAATCAGTTAACATATATACCAGCCTGTGAAAGTATAAAAATAATGAGCATGTTAAAAATTAATTACAGTTGTAAATTGATTTTCTTTTGTTGGCAGAAAGAACGTAGTGTATTAGCCTGGGAACAGGTTCACACTGTTTTAACATTAAGCACTTCCAGCTGAAGCTTGTTAGTGACTGCCTCTCAGATTAAGGGAAAAAAATCCTCACCATGGTACATGAACTCCTATTGTTAGGACATAAATAATCAGCTCATCCCCCACATGGATGAGAACAAAGAACATAATAGTACACAGAACAAAGATTAAGCAAATATTGCCAACCCCATTTAAGAGGTAAATTAAAAATATCATGTCATACCTTAGGAGCTAGTCAGGGGAAAATACTTTGGCTTTGAATTAGATTGATTATTTTAAGTTAAAGTAAAATGAAATCTTTTAGTTAGTGTCAGTATGCTGGTAATATTGAAAACTAGAGAAATATCATTCTCTTGATAACAAGATGCTTCAGATTTTGTGGAGTTTATTTTCAAACCAAGAACTAAAAACTAGAATTTCTATTTTGAGGGAAAACGCCGGTGGAAGCATAACTAAACTTTAGAGGTGAAGTCACTGACTTTTAGTACAGCTTTTATAAAGCACAAAAAACTTCATTCGGATTTTCCTAGCACAAACTCTAAATCCTGACTTTGAAAAAGAAAATCTACACTCTGGGCTACTTTTTTATTCATTTGAGTTTCATTCATTTGAACTTGAAATTGGCACAATAGACAAGAAAGCAGCTGTGGAAAAGAGTATATAAACCTCCTAAAATCTGAAAATTATTGGCAAAAGATTATATCTTCATAGGTAACAGAAACCAAGAAGGGCACTAGTAATTTTTCCACAAAATCTTAAATTTATTTAAATAATTAAAATTATTCCAGTGTTTTAGGAATGACCTAAAGCAGTGTTTTTGCCTTTTAAAATGTTAATGTTTATCCTCAGTTTATTTAACTATTAATACATTGTATATGATTTATAGTCATGAATTTTTTTGCAAATGACCTTTAATCCACAAATGCATAAGAAGTTTTGCATTGGGAGGCCATTTTCAGTGTTGTCTAATTTCAGATTTTAAAAAATCATGCCTTTGCCCCCCACCTCGAATTATTTATCTCTTAAAAGTTAAACCTTAAAAACAGTAATTTTATGTGTAATATAATATATAACCTGATTTATGAAGTTAATCTTTAGGTTAATAAATTCCACATTAATATTTTACTTTGGTGACATCAGACTCATCACATCTGATAATTTTGTTCACAGGATTGTCCCTGGGCAGGACATTTGCCTATATTGCAATACTTCTTTATCCTTTTTGCTGCAATTTTATTTAATTTTTTTTCTCTGTCTTCTTTGCTGCTGGATTTCTAACCTCCAGCATATTCATGAAACTCCCTTTCAGTGTGGAATGTTTCCAGAGTTGTCATTTTACTCACTTCTTCCATAAAGCCTTCTTCATTCTCTCCCAACTCTCGAGTGCTGCAGCTCCCTGTTTGGGGTATTGTGAGGAATATGGGCTTTGATTTCAAATTGTATTTAAATCCAGAGCTGCTGTTAGCTCAGTGACCATGAATATTTACTAACCTCTCTGAAGTTGTTGCATCATCTGGAAAAAGAGGTTTATTTTTATAGTACCTAACTCACGGCAGGGTTGTTATGAGGATTGAAGAAATTACAGGTGATGATGCTTGAACAATGCAGGGGTTAGGAGCATGGATCCTCACACAAATACACCCCAAGCCCCCCCCCCCCCCCCCCCCCAGACTCCTCAGAACTTAGCTACTGATAGCCTACTGTTGACTGGAAGCCTTACTGATACCATAAACAGTTGATTAACACATTTTGTGTGCTATATGTATTATATACTATATTACAAGAAAGTAAGCTAGAGAAAAAATGTTTAGAAAATCATAAGGAAGAGAAAATACATGTATAGTATTGTACGTATTTACTGAAAAAGATTTGCATATAAGTGGACCTGTGCAATTCATACCCATGTTCTAGGGTCAACTAACATGCCTACTAGCACATGTCTATATCTATGATCTATAGATAGAGCTCTATCAACGTCTATATCTGCTCTATAGAGCCTGGATTAAATAATAAGTTCCAGTCTCTATACCACTAATGTAACATATATCTATATCACTGATATTAACTAGTTCCCATAGCTCTTTACTCCCTCTCTCAAATTTTGTCCGTATCCTCTGCTAGAACCTGAGGGAAGGAGTGAATACCAGATTACATATGTGTCATCCTCAATTTTGAAGGGCAGTAGAAGAAAAGATAAAAGCACTGACAAAAGTCTTCATTCCAATAGTTAATTGTCTTGGCAGACCACCTTTGATATTTATCACCACCCAAAATGAGGTATTATTTTGGCTAAAGATTTTTAATATGTTAAACATTCTGAAGATTAAGACTTTAATTTAAAATTTGTTGTTACAACTGCAAAATGTTTTCTCATAGACCTCTAACGCGGTGAATGTGCCATATTTTTCATGGGGACTTTTGGATTAAATAATTTTGAAGCATCTGTTTAAGTGTGCCTCAACCTATTTATTTGGGGTGACTGACTAGGGACTGATAATGTCATTCATCCTTTTATGATGTGTGTTTTCTCATCCGTAAAATGAGGCATTGATTTTCAGTCCTGGTAGGCTAGCTCTGAATTTTATTTTGTAATAATTTTTACATTGGAACATTGTAGTTTTTAATAAATGAGTGCAGTTTGTTTTTGTAGCCCATAACAAAAATAAAACTTTCACCATTTAAAAATAAAAAGTAGCATTTGGGAAAATGTAGAATACTTAGGTTATATTTATATAATAGTTTTGCTATAATTCTATTCTATTCTATTCTATAGATGTAATAAGCTGTACAAGGCACATGTTTGTAGCAACCTTTTGGACTCAACATGAAACAGCAGCTACAAATCCCTCTTGTAAGCTGAACCATAAATCAGAAGTAATCGTCTGACTTTTCAATAAGAAAATCTGTAAAATCTATAAACTTTTAAAAACCCATATCACCTCACCCCAGTAGCATATCAATAGGAAATAATTCTCTAATAACAATTATCTAATTTGCCTGCTTTAAACAATATTTTATCAAGTACTTTCTTTAAAATTCCTGTAAATAAGGGTAAAAAATGTTTTTATTTCTATAAGTAGATTTTTGTAACTTCATAGGTACTTAAACATCTTGAGATAAAATTTATTCTGGCAGTTTATAAGGTCTTTCTGAAAGTGCTGTGTATTTTATCAGTTTATTTATGTTTTTATTGAGGTATAATTGACATAGCATTGTTAGTTTCAAGTGTGTAACATAACGATTCCAGATTTTTTATATTGTGAAATGATCATTTCAGTAAGTCTGGTTAACCTCCATAACCATATATAGTTACAAATTTTTTCTTGTGTATTTATTTTTTAACTAAACATTTTTGGGGTAGTTGTAAATTCACATGCAATTTTAAGAAATATATGGGCTATCTCTTCCTATGTGCCCTTTACTCAGTTTTCCCCACTAGTAACATCTTGCAAAACTGTAGTACAATATCACAACCGGGAAATCAGAGTTTATACAATCCATAGATCTTATTCAAATTTCCGACTTTTACATGTATTCATTTGTGTTTGTGCGTATTTGGTTATGTGAAAGTTTAGTCCATGTGTAAGTTTGTATATTTCCCACCAGTCATGATACAGACCAGTGCCATCATCTCCAGGACCCCTTCTTTGATAATCATACCCACTTTCCTCCTGCCCCTTCCCTCAATCCCTGGCAGCCATTAATCACCACCTTTAACATTTTGTCATTTCAAGAATTCATATAAGTAGAATTATATAGTAAGTAAAATTTGAGGTTGATGTTTTCTCAGTATAATTAAGTCCTTGAGATTCATCCAAATTATTGTGTATGCTAATAGTTTATTATTTTTTATTGCTGAGTAAGTATTCATAATATGAACGTAGCACAGTTTGTTTAACCTTTCACCCATTGAAGGACATCTGGGTTCTTTTCAGTTTTTTGGCTATTACAAATAAAGGTACTGTGAAGATTCATGTACAGATTTTTGTGTGAACATGCACTTCTTTGGGATAAATGCTCGAGGGTAATATGGCAATTGCATGTTTAGTTTTATAAGTGGTATCAATATTTTAGCACTTTCGGTAAAGTATGGTAACCTTATTTCCATTTAGATTCCTTTACTTTTACACTTTTTAAATGTCATTGTCTTTGAGTATCAGGAAGTGGTATAATTTTTAATCAAATATGATTTAGAAAAATTATGAGGAGATAGTCTATTTGATTTATCTATATTTCTACTCTTCCCACCAATCTGACTTCCTTCTTAATGCTTAAGGTTCTTTTATCATTTCCTTTTTGTTTGAAGAACTTCTTTTAGGTAAGTCTGCTAGTGACAAATTCTTTATTTTTTTCTCACTTGACAATTGTTTTTCTCTACATTATTCATAAAGGATAGTTTTTTTTGAAAAGCAGAATTCACAATTTCCATTTCTTTTTGACACTGTTCCTGTTCAGTCCAGGGGAAGAATAAACTTACCCGGATAGCTTTCTTTTCTGGATTGGGGATTGGAGGATACAGAATCCCAGTTATCTTCTGCTGTTGGGTGGGGAGTCAGAATATTCCTTGCCCCTATATTGTTCATCCAGTTTTGCATCCCTGTGCAGTTTACCTTTCTCTTTCTACCTTGTGCAGTCCTCCTTTGGTTGTCTCTTATGTTAGTTCCGGGGTTTATAGTTGTCCTTAGCAGGGAAGAACAATAAATATGAATCTATGTCATCTTGTCTGGAGAAAAAGTTCTGTGTTTTTTTATTCTTTCTAAACATTTTGTTTAGGTTTACTGTTAGCATTTTTTGATGAAGTATCTTCGCATTGGTCGGCAAACTGCGGCTCGACAAACCGCGGCTCACAAGCCACACGCGGCTCTTTGGCCCCTTGAGTGTGGCTCTTCCACAAAATACCGGCTCTTCCACAAAATACCGACTTCTGTGCATGGGCCACGAAGTTTCAATCGCACTGTACGTGCGTGCCCGTACGTGGTATTTTGTGGAAGAGCCACACTCAAGGGGCCAAAGAGCCGCATGTGGCTTGCAAGCCGCAGTTTGCCGACCACGGTTCTAGAGTAATTCAAAGTTCAATTGCATGAGAAGCCTTCTGTAACTTAGTGCCAGAGAAGATTTCAGCATATTCAAAAGTATATTTTACCATTATTTAGAGAGCTTTTCTTCAACAAAATTGTTAGTCTAAGACATTAATTTTATGGCTATAAAATATTTCAATTTAGTTTGTATAAGCCATGGACACAGACAATAGTATGGTGAAGGCCTGGGGAGGGGGCGGGAGCAGGGTGGAGGGAGGTTAATGGGGAGAAAAGGAGACATCTGTAATACTTGAAACAATAAAGATAAATTTAAAAATACATATTTCAATTTATTCTTTGCTGGAACTAGAGCCTTACTCTAAATCACTTTCTGCACTTGGGACCCTAACAACAGGAATGGCTACTGCAGCAGATGGGAAAGACTCTGGTCCCATCTCCACATTATACATGCACATGCATGTATACAAAACTGAGACACCACTATGAATCTGGGCCATGAATACCTTCACTGACTGAGACTTCTGTCATATGCCCACTGACCATATCAAGCTATTTAGGTACTAATGCCAGTGTGGAGATATGACTTCATCATTTTGTCATGAACATTTAAATTTGGGCAAGGAAATAAATCAGTATTTTCTGTGATCCTATTCATCTTTGAATGCACAGTACCTAGAGCAAGTCCTCAAGAGTTTAATGAATATGCAATTGCAAAAAAAATAATTTTAAGAATATAATAATGGAGGAGGTGGATATTCTTGAACTTATACATGCATAGAAATAATTTTCCCAAAGTTGTATATATTTTTCCAGAACTTCTTATTTAGGTATAAATTAATATGTCAGATTCACAGTGTTGGTGCATAAGTAAATCTTTGTACTTGATTTTTTTCAGTTTTTCTCTAGCAATATTTTAATAAACTGGCAAAGTACTTTTAAATTGTTGGTACATTTGTACAGTGCGTTGTGGAATGTTCTCCTAAACTTTGTATTTTGTTTTTGTGTTCATATGGTAAAGTCAAGGAATAACAAAACAAATCTTTGAAATTGGTATTTTTTTAATGTGAAAAATCACATCCTAATTACTCCATTTTGGCTTAAATTTTTTTTGTACTAGCTTTTCCTAGATCAGATCCCTCCCCCCCAAATTGAGCAATTATCTTCATATTTTGGAAATGCCTTTTGACTGCTACATCTTGAAATGATACTGTATTTTTTGCACAATTTACATGATTAATTTATCCATGAAATCCTAGTAGAACTGAGTGACTTTAAGGAACTCTCTGGTTCAACTTACTGCCTTTGGAAATTTGTTGTAACTAATGTGGTAAAAGTAATATAATACTGTAAGGTACCTGAAAATATTCTTGAAATTTTAACTCAAGGGCAGATTTTGTGTTTTTGAAAAGTATGAAAGTAGAGTAATTTAGTATATTATTCAAGTTAAAGAATTGATCAAATATATGAGGGTATTTGAAGCACAGGAAAGTAGAAGTTATAATACTATCCTATATAATAAAAGCATAATATGCAAATTGACCAAACGGCTGAACAGCAGAATAACAACAACCATGTGGACGACCATCCAGATGACCATACTATGACACCCACTGGCACCAGGCCAGCCAAGGCAGGTGCAATCTGATTGGTTGGGAGCCCAGCCATCACCCCATGATTGCCCCGCAGAGGGAGGCCCAGGCAAACGGCCGGCAGGGCGATCAATCGGGGGGTTCCACGATCACCCTGTAGAGGGAGGCCCAGGCCACCAACCAGTGGTCTGCAACAGGTGGGCAGGGCCTTCCTTGCGAGGGAAGCCCTGGTCCCGGGTGCTGGCAGCCAGAGGGAAGCCTAGGTCCTGGGTGCCAGCAGCCAGAGGGAAGCCTGGGTCCCGGGTGCACACAGCTGGGGGAAGGAAGGCCTACTCTTGCATGAATTTTGTGCATCGGGCCTCTAGTTATAAATAAATGCCATTGGCAAAGTAAAAGGTAATCAGTGATTTCTTTTATATTAAAAGAAAAAGAACTAAAGAAACCTGCCATCCTATGTAATAAAAGGGTAATATGCAGATTGTCTCCTCTACTGGGAGTTCAACCAGAGTTTGTCCAGGAGGTGGGGCCAGCCCGCCAACCGTCCAGGGCCCCTCCCTCTGGCCAGCCTGGCCCAATCAACCCGGGGCCGACTGGACCCCACTTGTGCACGAATTTGTGTACCGGGCCTCTAGTTAATAAAGGGAGCCCTACCTGGTTTGGCTCAGTGGGTAGAGCGTTGGTCTGTGGACTGAAAGGTCCCAGGTTCAATTCTGGTCAAGGGCACATGCCCGGGTTGTGGGCTTGATCCCCAGTAGGGGTGTGCAGGAGGCAGCTGATCAATGGTTCTTTCTCATCATTGATGTTTCTATCTTTCCCTCTCCCTCTCTGAAATTAATAAAAATATATTTTAAAATAATAATAAAGGGAGATTAATGTATGAGTTTCAAATGACTATTGCTAACCTACTTTATTTAGCAAATGGATTGAAGTTAATGAATATATTTTGCCATAGTAGACTATTTAAACTCTTTTCTGTATCTCTTACTTGTTACAATTTCAGGCCTACTTTTATCATGATTCCTACCTGTTTCTAAACTGGGAGGGATACGAGGTTGTCTTGACTTTCAGCAATAGTTTCTTTCCCCCAAAGACGCCAGTATCCCTTGGCTCCCCATTCTGTTCTGTCTCATCCCTTCATACTAACAGTCTCAAGCAACTCATATTGTAAGAGATATGAGCTCAGGGCCTTTCTTTAAACCTCTTTTAAAATCTGTTTTAATATATCTTCATTTTTCTTTTTGTTAGTATTTGATGTGTCTATTCTGTCCTTTGACTTTTAACCTTCTTATAGTCTTCTGTTCTAGATGTATCTCTTCTAAGCAGTATATAGTTGGGTTTATTTTTTCAATCAATCCATCTTTTTCTTTTATTTGTAGTATTTAGTTAGTTTACTTATAATTACTATTGTAATTTTGTTTATATTATCTTGTTTTATACTTTTTATTTGTCCTACCTGTTTTTATTTTCTTTTAATTTTCTTCAGATTGATAATTTTTATAATTTAGTTTTCCCCCACTCTCTAATTTAGATGTACATACTCTTGTTTCTACTCTTACTTGCTACGTAAAAAAATTATAATATAAATGCATATTCATACTTGAATTACCAAAGTTGAAAGTTAATGAATACTTCTATTTTTCTCTCAGATGCCACAAGACCTTAGAACATTTCTACTTTATTTTCTCCACTTCTAATTTATATATTACTGGTATTGTGTATTTATCCTGTTTTTACTTATTTTTTAGAGAGAGGGGAAAGGAGAGGTATTGAGAGAAAGAGACATCGATGAGAGAGAAACATAGATCGGCTGCCTCTTGCACACCCCTTACTTGGGGATTGAGCCCGAAACCTGGGCATAGTGCCCTGACCAGTAATCAAACTGGTGACCTCTTGGTTCCTGGGTCGACACTCAGCCGCTGAGCCATACTGGCCGGGCTATCCTATTTTTAAACCCATAATACATTATTATTGTTATTAGCTATACAGGAAAACTTATTTAGATATACCATCATATATACTACTTTATTTATTCTTCATTCCTTACATTTCAGACCTTCTAAGTGGGATCTCTTTCTGTTGAAGGTACAGTTTAGGAATTTCCTTGAGTAGGGATCTTGTGATAGCAAACCTTTGGTTGTTTTTAGTTTGGGGTAATCCTTCTGGTATTTTCCTGACTATTTAATTGGTGATCAGTTTTTAAAGCAAGACTAAGCCCAGGTCGGAAGGATGTATTTCTTATTGCTTGTCTAACCAGCTACCCAACTCTGAAAAAGATCCATATCTACATAACTCGATTCTCAAGGGAGTGTACATTTGATATTCTGAGGTATTTAGAAACTCCATAAAATTCTTAAGTAGAGAGAAGGAATGTGATTTTTTTTGTAGTTTTTTAAAGGTTAACAGCTGTATATGACTTATTAATGGAACAAAGCTGTCTCTCATGGAATCCTTAGTGATTGAGTGTTAGTTTGGTTAACTAGGACATTAAGCATATCTACAAATTTGTGTATACTAGTATATATTTCAAAGTAGTAGCATTCTTTGTACATATTCTTGTAAATTCAGTTATATATTTTTCTCAAAGTAACTATAAAGTGTTTTAGAAATAACGACATGATTCACTCATTGCTACATTTTCTCATAAAAATGCTTTCTTACATTTAGATTACCTCTCTAGTGACCCTGCAGCTATTAACCCTGGTTGGCCATGATGACCAGCTTGATGGACCAAAATACAAATGCACAGTATCTCTAGACTTCATCAGAGCTATCGCTAGGTAAGCATGGAGTAATTGTGAACATAAAATGTCTTGACTTATGCAAATTATATACTAAATACAAAAATTAATGTAATGTCATTAGTCATTTAAGCAAGGAAAGATTATTTAAGTACCACGAATGATTAAGTTTCACTGTAGAATGAACCCTCTCATCAAATTTACAAATGGCATAAAATTGGGAGAATTAGCTAAGATGTTGGATGGCAAAAATTAAGATTCTGAAAGACAACAGAATGGAAAAATGGTCCCATAGTAGCAAGGTCAGATTTAACGGACAGTTAACTACAAAAAAACTCTCCTATGTAATAAAACAAGGTGGGAGAGACTTGGCTTAACTTCTGGGTATTTGAGCTGACTGCATGGTTTTAAAAATCCTGGTGTCTCATTTAAGAGATGTAATAGGTCTGTCTACTCTGTGTTGCCTTAGGCAGGCCAAATCTGGTGTGCTGTGCTTGGAGTTTTAAGAGGGGCATTAACAAACGGGTATACGCTGAGGAGAGGGCAAGAGGACAGTGGTAAAATGAGGAGAACCATGTCTGGCTGAGGGACAGGGTGTGAGAAAAAACCTTATGAAGGATAGGGTAATCGTCTCAAGTATTTCAGGGGTTGTCATGTACAAAATGGATGGAACTAATTCTGAGCAATCGTAGAGCATTAGAAGTTCTAGGAAAGAACTTTGTCGAAATGACAGCTGTCTAAAACTGTACCGCGTTCTCACAAAGAGGTGTATTTGCTGTTAGGGAAAATGTTCCAGCCATTTTATATGAATAAATTACTTCATCTCATGGTTGCAGCTGGATAACAACCTGTTAGGACTTGTCGTGGGAGGGGTAATGTGAATGTAGACTGGCTTGTGGCAAAAGATAATCCATAAAACAGTGCTTCCCAGCCTTTTTGAATATGAAAATTTTATTTTAATATCCTTTTAAAATTAATCATGAGAATATGTAGATTTATTTCAAATTAATAACACACAGACATGAAACATTATTTATTAAGGCTAAAAACAGTGCTTGCCATTATGGATTTGCAGATCTCTAATGAATTGAAGTTCTGAAGTGTACAGGTTAGCAGCCTGTACTCTGAAGTCTCTTCTGAATTAAAAGATCTGTGATCATATGATGCAGGTATTTGAAATATTTTGATGGCATGTATACTCTAAAAAATAAAATAAGGTTTTTGAAATGTGTTTTTACAATAAAATTGGGCAAAATTTTACACAGAAGAAATTGAGGAAAATATTTTTTTGACTGTATTCAGTATGACCATAAGGCTATAACTTTCTTTTTCCAAACAATGATATTAATAATTCTATACCTAAGAGCCTATATTAAAGGCATAACTTTTGAATGCAGCACCTTTATTTCAGCAATTTTGTCATTGTTTTAAATGTGTTGGGTCATGCCCCAGCATAATGAACAGCACAGAGGTTTGTGAATGCTCAGTATGGAGAATATACAGTGAACCAGACTGAATTGGGCATTACTTAATCCACAGTGTCAGTGATGTTAGACCCATCCAGAGAAATGCACTTTCATTTTCCACTTCAGAAGGGAGCAGGAATTTTGGCAGAGAACTTGGCAACTCTGTAATTTGCTTTGTTATCTTTGTTTTCTTATTCTTCCTCACTTTCTATGGACAGTGTCCAAAGAGTAACTACCTCTGTCTTCTTCCCACATCGGCACCCTTCCACTCTCCTAACATTCTGCCATAATGAAAACCTGATTATTACCTGGGGATGTTCCTTCCCCCAGAATTCTCTGTAGTGGTAGCTATTTATTTCTCAAACCCCAACCAGGGCTGCAGGCACTTTTTTTTTTTTAATTTATTGGTTTTTTTTACAGTGAGGAAGGGAGAGGGGTAGAGAGTTAGAAATATCGATGAGCTGCCTCCTGCACACTCCCTACTGGGTATGTGCCTGCAACAAAGGTACATGCCCTTGACCGGAATCGAACCTGGGACCCTTGAGTCCACAGGCTGATGCTCTATCCACTGAGCCATCCTTTTTCCTTGTTGCCACTTCCAGATTGTTACTAACCCCAAATTCTTATAAAAATGTGGGCTTTTTTGAGACTCATACAATCTGGCTCTATTTCCCTCTTGTCCTATGGTTGATTATTATCAACAACCTCCCAACCATTCCACCTCATGTATTGAAGACAGGAGCACATGGTTCACAGACTTCTTTTCAACCTAGATTCTTGACTCTATTCAGACCACAGATCCTAACATCTGTATTCACTTTGTTCAGCATTCACTGTGTTTCACAGAACAAATTAAGACCAACAGTTGAGGACTCCTTCAGCTGCCTGCATTGGTGCCAATCTTCTTTCCGTCTTCAGCGGGGTGGGTCTCTTCTTCTCTGAGGGGATTCTTCCACTTCTGCTCTCCCTGTTTCCCTGGGACACTTTTGCTTCCTCAGGCTCTTTGTCCACTCTGGGGCATCTAACACTGTTGACTGCTCTCTCTTTCTTAAAACGGTCTTCTCTTACAGCCCATGGTTCCAGTCTCTTTATTCTTTGGCTGTTGGTTTGTTTTTGTTTGTTTTTTTTATAAGGCACATTTGTTAGCTTATCCTATCCACCCTACCTTAAATGTGGCTGGTCCTTGAGGCTTAGCTCTTTTTTCATATCCTTTTTTCCTAGTCAGTTTTAGTATACTCATGACTTCAACACCATCTATAGATTAATAATTCCCTAATTGTCAAGGCCAGACTTTTCTTCTAATATTCCTTACCTTTATTGGATGTTTCCCAGTTACATTTCCAAAACTGAACTCAGAAATTCTAATCTCTGCTTCCGCCTGCCAACAAAAACGTAAAGATCCAGCTCTCCTCCCATGTCCTTATTTCAGCGATCAGCATTGCAGTCTGCCATGTTGCACAGGCTGAAATCAGGGATTCTTGACATTGCTCTTTCTCTCACACACACTCTGCATATCCAAGCATTAGTCCTGCTGAGCCTAGAAGTCCCACCTACTGATCTCAAAGTCATTCACTTTTACCACTTGTACTGTTACCCTCTAGAGTCTAGACCAAGCCACCACCATCTCTTTTCTAGTAACCTCTTAATTAGTCTCCTATCTACTTTAATTTGTTGTCCACACTATAGCCAAAATGACCTTATAAAAATTTAATGTCACCCTCCTACTTAAGTCTTTAATAGTTTTACATAACTCTAAATAGGACTAAAAACAGAATCTTTGAAATAGCCTACAAGGTCCCAGTGATCTGGCCCCGGCTTTGTGCCCTGCCATGTCGAGCACACACGTCTTCTTTTTTAGGTATTTGTACTTCAACCTGTCTGGCTTTTTCAGTTCTTCATACTCACTTTGTGATCCCCATCTTTGCATATATGTGGCAAAGATGGGACTCCAACTCCTCCTCTCCTTTAGCTAATGGCTGAAGAAGCCTCAGGTATCCATGACAACCATCCAACCTCCAGCCCCCCACAGTTATACAGCTCCCATTGTCATGTTCTAATACTAATCATAATTTTAACTAATTAACTTAATAATGAGAATTCATCTTTCTCCAGTATAAGTACACAAAGCTCAAACAGAGACTGTGTTTGTGTCAACCCCCGCTTTACTTCAAACCCAGCATAATGCTTTAAACTTAGTATATGCTAAATATATAAATTTTGCATGTTTTCCTATAGTGATTAGCAATAAAACTTCAGATGAAAGGGGACCATTGTGGGCTTGTCTTTTGGGGCAGCAAGAAGGGAGCTAAAGAGGCAAAGTCTCATTCCATATTCGAGGCCTGGTGGAGAAAAGAGATCCCAAGTATAGTTACCAAAGGAGAGGTAGGTAGGCCTATATCCAGACACCTATGGCAGAGAACCAACAATTAGATCACAGGACACAACCTAAATGTCCAAAATAAGGGAATGGATCAGTAATTTCTTGTAAATTCGTACTTAAAAAAACACTATGCAGTTATTAAAAATATTACTTTTCAAGGATAAAAACATGGAGTTAAATGGTTAAATATGAGCTGAAGTGGATAAAGCAATTATTTATAAAGTATATACAAGGAAAACTTAAGGGAACAGAATGATGCTCAAAATTGTCAGTTGCTACCAAGAAATAAAGTGGAGTCTATCCAATTTAACAATACAGCAGTCATTTGTATCTTTATCAGGGAAACTTTCAGAAATACAGTGGGTGGATGTCAGATTATAGTGTATTTAAATAGTACTTATAAGAAAGTAGAAGCAGCAAATAGAGAGGATATCTTTATTTAACATTTATTGTGTTATAATCATTGTGCTAGGCTTTGGCTAGGCTTTGGGGATATAGCAACAAGTATAACAGATCTCTGTTCTATCCCTATGAGCTTATATTCTAGAATGTTTTGCCATAAAGAGGAAGAGAGAGGATTATTACCTATTAAAGGTATTGTGAGAGGGTCATTATTTTTTAAAGATTTGAGCATATTTAGATGGTGATGGGAAAGGACTGCTAAGGAAGGAAAGTTAATACACATCAAAGAGAGATTAATTTAAAGCATCATAAAGTCTTTGGAATGGTATATACGCATGGGGTTTAGGAAGAAATAGCCTTAGCTGAGGAGGAGAATCCTTTTGCATTAAAACAAGAGGAAAAGTGTATTCAGATAGAGTTGAGTGTCGCACTTTGGTAGTAAGAAGTTGAGGGAATTCTGATCTGAGGTTCCTGTTTTACCTGTAAAGGAAGGGGGGAAATTCAGACTAAATCCAGAAGTGGTAGCAGTTTGAGAGGAATATAGATATTTCGAATAGCTGCTGTGGGGAATGGAAAGAAAGTGCTGACAAGGAAAGCAACTTGCTGAGAGTGTTGAGGCCCAGTTGCGGTTCCTGACCTTGAATTTACAGTGGCACCGATCTGTGAAACTTGTGATCTTCTCCAACAGCTTCCAGAAATATGCTGGGTACTGGGACAGCAAAAGAATATAATTGAAATCACTTAAGATTGGGGTTTTGCCAGGTGAATTCAGCGCGTGCTAGCTAGTGAACACTTGAAGTGGCAAACCGTGGAGTCTACGCTAGGAGAGGGAGGGAGGAAGAAAGTAAAGCTACTAGAGGGCTAAGTGCCTGGCACATAGATGCTCAGTATTTGTTGATCAGAAGAAAATAAAGGGGTTTATGAACTGGTTTTCTGATAGGTGTTCCAGAGAGCTTAAAGGAAGAGTTTGGAGATCAGAGGGTAGAAAGTACAAATATGTTTTTAGAGAAGAACATCTCAGTTTGATCATGGATCCTAGAAGACCATTGAAGGTTAAAAAAGACAAGTGTGCAGTGAAGTCACTAAGGCTCATGTAGATCTTGGGATGGAAAGGTAGTCTAAACTGGATGCTACATTATTCATTGAGTAAGAATGGTGATAAAGGGGCTGGCAGTGGTTCTCAACCTTCCTAATGCCGCGACCCTTTAATACAGTTCCTCATGTTGTGGTGACCCTCAACCATAAAATTATTATTATTATTATTTTATTTTATTTTTATTGATTTTTTACAGAGAGTCACTCCATACCCTTTAAGTCAGTGGTTCTCAACCTTCCTAATGCCGCGACCCTTTAAAACAGTTCTTCATGTTGTGGTGACCCCCAACCATAAAATTATTTTCGTTGCTACTTCATAACTGTAATTTTGCTACTGTTATGAATCGTAATGTAAATATCTGATATGCAGGATGTATTTTCATTGTTCGCGACCCACAGGTTGAGAACCGCTGGGCTAGAGGATAGTGAATGGAATGGTCTGAGTCTCAGAGAAGTAAAGCTTTTTTGCACAAGGACTTAACCCCACCTAACAGGATTACCTGGGGTGCAGGAGAGAGTCTAAACCTCATTGGGAAGAGCTAAAGAAAAGGGTTGGTTCTTATGAGGAGCCAAAGTTTAGCTAGCCCAGAAGAGGAAAAAAAAAAATCCATGGAACAGATAGAGGTCATAGAGAACTTTATTGACCAAGGAACAGTGGAAAGATTTGGACAGAGAAGCAATAAGAGACTGGTCCTAGAAAGGGAGCCCAGGATACAGAGGTAGAGTATGGGGGAAGATAGATGACTGAGAAACTTATTAATATTGTCCTTGGACTGTTCCTAATATGAACAGTAGTTCTAGGTTTCCAGTTTGTTTTTCCTCCATAGTCAGTGTGAAGGCACAACAAGATAACTTAAGATTACAAATTGAAGTTGTACAGTTGCAAAGTGTCAGAAGAACCAAACTAGAAAAGAATTGAACTGCCCACCAAAGTAAAAGGAAATAAATAGCACCCCCATTAGAAAGAAGTATTTTGGTGTTATAAAAGAATCAACAAAATGACATGAAAGGATAAAGGCTAAATTAAATCCATAGCTGTATACCATGTAATTAACTTGTATTAAAATATTGCAAATTCTGATTTAAGAATTACTCCTAGGCAAATTGTCACCAACACTGTTTGTGTTTATCCTGTTTCATTTTAGATGCTTACTTTAGAAAATAATTAATTTGGATTCTATGAAAGAATCTCCTGTGGTATATAAAAATTATCCCAAAATCTTAAAAATGTCTTTATATGAATCTAATATACATCTGAAACCATGAAAAACGAGAGAAAGTACTTGCAGAGTACATAACTCCCTTTGTAAGTTAAAACTTTCTTTAGGCCAGCTGGTGGGGCTCTGTGGTTGAGCGGTGACCTTCAACAGCTCATGCCAGGGTTGTGGGCTCAATCCCCAGTAGGGGCATGCAGGAGGCAGCCGATCAATGATTCTCATCATTGATGTTTCTATCTCACCCTCTCTTCCTCTCTGAAATCAATATAAATATATTTTTAAAAAGCAGACAAACTTTCTTTAATGTGAATTGTTTGTCTCCAAGTCCTTAAAGCACAAAGTTATCTTTGGAATATGTTACATAATTTTCGATGTTGCCCTTGTGGCTATTCTATCAAATTCTTCCATGTCTTAGAATAATATATGTGGGGATCAGTTGCCAAGTCATCTGTTTATATTGGGGGATGGTGGGACGATAGAGACAAGGTAGTCATACATGTTGAGCAACAAATGTTTTTTAAAGGAATGATCTTACATATCCTTTTCCTGATTAATTTAGTTTTTAATAAAAAGTTTTTAATTATATTATTCAATTTGCTTGAATACTTCCCAGTGGCAAAGCAGAGTAGAATATAATGCAGCTTTTATAAATGAATACATTTAAATGCTTAGTATTTTTAAATTAGTTCATTCATTCTATTAAAGAAAATTTTATTGCACAAACTGTGCTATAGTTACACAAATAGATTACTAAGTAAAATAAGGAGTCCTACCAGTAGCAAATATTTTAATTTATGTTCTCTTCTAGTTTTAGTCCATTATACAAACAATTATCCTTAGCTGTCACAACATAGTACAATTCTCTGTTCTCCTTTCCCCTCGTAATGTAGGTATCTCTTCATATTGATTATTTTGTATGGCTGTGTAATATTCTATCAAATGTCTTCTAATCCCATAGTATTGGAAGTTAAATTATTTTAATCTTTTGCTTCTTCTAAACTTTCTTTTTCACCCAATGCCAAAGAAAAATGACATTAAAACAGCATTAAGTTTACCTTATCACTTAAGGTTTATAACCTTAAGACCTAGTCATTATGGGGAAAGGTGCTTGAGAGTTGTACAAATTTCACTCCCCTTTTTACCTGTGGTTAAAAATAGCTACTATGCTTTCTTCTAAGATCCTCTGAAACACATCTTTTCAACCAATACCATGATTAAAAAAAAAAAGTGATTTGTTAGTAGTGGTACCTTGTTGCTAGTAATTTTGACATTTTGACGGAGGTAGGGGTTGAAGGTGTTCTAGAACTGAATGAAAGAAAAACACATAAAACTAAAATAGCTTGCCGAAACCGGTTTGGCTCAGTGGATAGAGCGTCGGCCTGCGGACTGAAGGGTCCCAGGTTCGATTCCGGTCAAGGGCATGTACCTGGGTTGCGGGCACATCCCCAGTAGGAGATGTGCAGGAGGCAGCTGGTCGATGTTTCTCTCTCATCGATGTTTCTAACTCTCTATCTCTCTCCCTTCCTCTCTGTAAAAAATCAATAAAATATATTTAAAAAAAAAAAAAAACTAAAATAGCTTTTATGATATATAACTATATCTTTTGTGTTTTTATGCCTGAGATAAGATTTAAAAAATTTTAGTACCTATTTTTAGTTGTTTTATTACTGCTAGTTATAATAAAATTGTTTTGGCAGTGTTTTTATGCATTTGGAAAGGTTAAGTATTCTTCAGAGAGGCACAGTTGCAATAAGACAATTAAGGTATTTTTCAGCCCACCATTAGGTACCACAATATCCATAGAATCTCATTTCAGCTATTTTTAAATGTGTTTTCATAAGCAGTATCTATAATTCCACATTCCAAATTTTTAAAAATATTTGATATGTCAGTCATTTGCTTAGAAACATTTTTAGAAAGTATATTATAAAATGATAGACAAAAACATTAATTGGTGATTTAATAAATAAGAGCATGCAATTAGTGAATCTTTAGAAGGCTATTCTCACATGGATGGTTATTTTTGCAGAATTGAATACTTTAAGGCTTTAATTTTATACTTATTGCTAGATCATTATATCTAATTATTTTGACCATTTATTCAAATAATAAACCTCTAAGTCTGAATATTTATAGTGAAGAATGAGTTTGGAGAAAGGAAAATAATTATATGTCTTTCTCTTTCTGCTATTTTATTCTGCCTGCTACCAGAGTACAAAAATATACATTCACATCGTCTGTTGTAGCGTATTCTTAGATCATACAGATTTAGTTACAATACACACACAGGTCAGCCAGTGTTAAAAGATTGAAAAGAATGAAAACTACAAATGAGGACAGATGAGCTATGCATTCTGTAATGATAAAACAGGTGTTTTGGAAGATAAACAGTATTCAAAAGCAAAGAAGATTTAAATACTTTTGCATCTCTAATTACTTTATTCTGGTTATTAGACAAAAAGCAAATAGCTTTCAAATGAAATCTAAACTTTCTGTAGTATAATTGAAATGCAGAATGTTGAATAGTTCTAACTTCATTTCCTTTTTTTAGAAAAGCAAACTTTATGAGAGGGAAAATGAACTTTTTAAAGAATCTCTTTTCCTAGTAACATTTTTAAAAACTAATGTCAATTCTTTCATGGTGCTTTTGACAGCACCATAGGATTATTCACCATCAGTTGTGAATTATTTTGCATGTACTTCCCAGAATCATACATGTAAAGCTGAGCAGTCTGGGGGGTGAGGATGCTAACCTATTATCTGTTTTTGTTTATAGGACGGTGAACTTTGACATAATAAAATACTTGTATGATTTCTTGTGAAAACAAGCTTCAAAGCCATATGGACACTGTGACAATGACTAAGCCAAGCTGTGTTCATCCAACTACTTAGCTGGCCAGGGAGAGGAGTTCTTTGGCTCTACTGGATTTGTCCAGACAGGTGCTGGCCCAGCATGGAATCTGATGAAAATACTCTGATTGGTCTGGGTGGATGTGAGCAGAAGACTATTTACCAGGGGCCCTGGAGTATTTGGAAGCAATGTGTTAATTATAAACAGCAGGGTTTGAGCACAATCTGTTCTGCTCTTAATGATGTTATCTTAACACTGAAATTGCCTGAAACCCATTTACTTAGGACTACATTTTGCTGTGAACCATCCCCTGCGCTTTGAAGGTGCCAGCAGCCCTTGTATATAAGCCCAGTCTTTCCACTTCCTCTCCACAGGAGCCTCTGCAGTTGCTTGCCAGAGCAGATTTTCCTAAGGCCACTGTTTTAAAAGATCATAGTTGCAAAATATAATAAATAGAGGCGTGCTTTTCTTAAAAAAAAAAAAAACAAGCTTGTACGTGCGTATCTTTCACCCTGCTTTTCTCAAAAGGCCGAGGTAGTTTGATCAGATCTAGGCCAACTTTCCATCTCTCAGCCTACTTTAACTAGGGTGCTTGTATGAGGTTTATCTGGTCATTCTTGCAATTAACCACCCAACCTAGCTTTTTAAATACTCACGATAGTTTTCTTTTTTTAATCATTGAACTTTAAAGTTCCACAATAAATTTTTTTCCTGTTGCATCAATGAACCTTAGGGCTGATTTTTTTGTCTGTTCATATTTTCAAAGAAGCTTTCTGTTAGCATTTGAATATTTGAAAATTGTTTTGCGCAGATTTAAAGTGCTTAATTGCAGAGCCTAGTTTAAATTTCAGTGGCATTTTACTCTCTCATTCCTTTCTTGAAGAAAAAGGCTCACAGTGAGCACTCCCAGATAGGAAGCCTTTTAAAAATGTAGTGGTTATCTGACACTTTCTGAATCAAAGAAAAGAAGCAGTTGTCTACTTACATTTATTTAGTGGTAATGAATAGAGGGGAAAAAACTGGACTTCCTTTGTGTCTCCCTACATAAGACAGCAAGGGTAGACTTTCTTGCCCAAAAGATGATATCCACAATGAGTGATAGAGCACCCACACCCTGAGTCTCTTGTTCCCTAGAAGATGGTGAAATTTGGTGTTCCACAAGATGTTTAGAGAAGCCAGAATCAGGGCAAAGCCATGTGCATTGCAAATGCAGGCGTAGATGTCCTGCACATAGAAATCCATGTGTCATTAAAGTAGTGAGAAAAGAGTCAAGAAATAAAATGGAGTCATTATAGTCAAGCTGCTAAATTACTAAAATGAAGTAGGTTGAGGCAAGAGAAAATGATTGTATCCTTGCTTTAACTAGCCTGCGGACTTAAAATTTGAATTTTTTAGTAGTCTATCAATGTCTATATATATATATGTATAGCCTGTAGATCATTCTCTGAAGAACTTAGGAAAGAATGTTCATGTATCCAGACGCCTGACACCTGTTATCCAGATCACCTGACATCCATTATCCAGACCACCAGACGAAGATTACCATCTCGGACCAATCCGGAGCTAAGAATACAGGACTGATTTTTTTTTTTTCTTTCTCAAGAATATACTTTTTACTGTTAAGAGCTCTCAGTTTTTCTCTTTTCTTTGGAACACTCTTGATATCGTTATAATTTAACCCAGTTATTAATTAACTGGAAAGGAAGAGAGGGAAGGCCGAATATTATATGCTTGCCCAGTAAAATCTAAAGGGGAGAGAGTGCTTGTCGGTCATACCTGGGAACAGAGCATTGGCAAGAGTAGGCATATAGGCATGGCCACTGCAAGGGCCGGAAGATTTAATATTTAAACTCCTGAACAAAGAGGTTCCGTCTGGCTCTTGCTGCTGACGCCTGACTCCTGGCTTGCAGGGCTGATAAAGCTCTGCACTTGCCCAGTGGCCTACAGCCTTGTGGACCCCACACATAATGGACTGATGGACTGGAATTAGCCTAATGCTCTGCCAGACTCTCCACCATGGAAAGGAAACTCTGAACACTGGTTTTGTGTTTACTTCTGCTGGATTCCCAGCTGCACCTCTTCCAGGACTGGATTAAGGTAAATGGGACTTTGGAAACCGTGGGATATAACTACATGCAAATAAAAATCACTTATTCTCCCGTGTGAGACTTAAAAATAATTTTTTTCAAGGTACCATAAAAACCCAACCCCCTACGCCCAGTGCGGAAAGGGATCCTCCACTTCCACTGATAACACTCTGGGCATTACCTGGTAGTGTTTCCAATTTGCAAATCCTTAAATAAAATTTTGCCATTTTTAATTTTAGCAAAGTCATTTTCATTTATGCTTGGTTAACAGTTTGGGTAGCTGATTCCAGAAAGAGCAAGCAATGAATGCCATTGGGAAAGTGTTCAGCCCTCATAGTTTGCTATAAAGTGGTAGGTCTGCTGTGCAGACTTTTTGGATAGGCTGGGACTGGTCTCCATTTCAAGGGAAGGACTAGAATATCAGGATGGGGGAGGGGCAGAGATTGTCAAATAGAGAACTAGGGAGGACAGAAAGGCAGTTTCGTGTGACTCTCCATGGCTTTTCCTCACTTTTGGCCACCTGTCCACTGCCTAGCACATTGCCTATCCCATATGCCCCACACTGAGCTACACTGCAAAATACCTTGCTACCAGATTTCCTCTGCCCCTGACTAGGCCATCACTCAGAACTTTGCTGTTTTGTAATTTACTTCTAATGGCTGCTAAATAACTCACTAATTTGATTAATTTATTTAAATGAAGACTAAAATAACATAATATGGATATTAGCATTTTACAAGGGTCATCTACAAATGAATTCTCTATGGGAATTATGCTGGTTGGTGGGTCAGATATTTCCTTTAAGGGAGGAAGTTCTTAAATTCTACTGGGTATCTATTCTACCTAGCTAAAAGTGACTGAGGTAGTAGAAGAAGAAGGTTACCAAGCTGTGGGTTTTTAGATTTTTTTTGTACGTGGTTAATCCTTTTTAAAACGTCTTCTTTCAATTACCATGACCCAGGCATACATAGTGAGGTGGAGACATTACTCCTTCTTCCCTTTATTAGGCCAATTTCAATCCCTGAATTAACCGCTGAAGCAGTTCCTTTTTAATAACTCTTGAGGGATTGTGAACCAAAAAGCTTCTTCTTTTTAAGCCCTAAAGTCAGAAAGGGATCAAGTTCCCAGGGCAGCAGTTAAGAGGGCTCTTGGAGTCAGACTCACTTGGGCAAATCCTGTTTGTATCTCCTACAGGCTGTGTGACTTTAGACAAGTTATTGAATCTCTGTGTCTGTTTTCTCACCTGTACAGTGGAGGATAGAACTACTTCGTGGGGTTGTTTAGAGGATTAAATAAATTATATATTTAAGGCAATAGTTCTCAACTAGGGGCAATTTGTCATCCAGGGAACATTTACAATTTCTGGAGACATTTTTGTCACAAGTAGGTGCAAGTGGGGAGGTTAGAGGCCTGGGATGTAGCTAAACCTCTTAAATGCATATCCCACAACAGAATTATCAGGACCACAGTGTCAATAGTGCTGAGGTCAAGAAATTCTGAAATAAACTGACATAGTAAGTGCTTAATAAATGTTAGATATTGTTATTATGAAATATTTATTTGTGGCCTAGAAAGAATGTGAGAATGTGGTAACATTTCAACTAAAAAGAAGTACTCTTACCTAACTGTACCTATAAAAATGATTTCTTGTTTAAAATTTTGTAATTATTTTTTTAACGTTTTTTTAAAAACTTTTATTTTTTCCCATCACCATTTTATCCTGCTTTCATGAAGTTTACAATCTAGCAAAGAACCTTTGGATGATAAAAGAAATCCTCATGTTTTTGCAAGTTGATTCTACAAATCATTTCCAGTGAGAAAAGTCAGCTTCCACTTTCATACATAAAAATAAAAATGTCATCATCTCTTGTATATCCAGGACTCATAGCACCCAAGAGTTTCAAGGCTGGAAAAGAAGTTTCTAGAAAGAAACTCAAATCTAGTTTTGGTCTCCAGAAATTTCATTTCTCTGATATCAGATGAATCCAGCTTCTATCTGGGATGAAGTTGAACTACAGGATCTATCAACTAGCATCATCTCTGCCTTTATAGTCCTGTCAGCCTGTAACCATTCCTACTGAGAATGTCCAAATCCAAGCCCACTGGGTTAGGGAATCTGCAACAGATGTAATAGAGGCTTTCAAATAACACTTCTGGGTTAGCGCACAGGGTGCTGAAGAGCCAGGTCTTTCTTCTTCAGTGGATCCCATCTTTAACCAATCTATTGCCAACAGGAGAGAGAGCAATTTTGGAATTATTTAAATTGATAACAGTGCTTGGTATTGTTATTTTTGGAATGGAAGGATTATGTAGTGGGTTCTAATCCATATGCAGATTTCATTACTTCTTTTTCAGGATCTTGTTGAATAGTCAAAAACCTCATCTGAGAATGATTGAATCAAAGAACAGGTGACTGAAGAATTACATTGTTTGCCCTCAGGTATGATGTCTAGACAATTAGTGATGTACCTCCAATGGATTTATTGTAATTAAGGTGGTTTGGGGCATGAATCCTCAGTGATAGGAAGCCTCCTTAGCCCCTCCAAAGTCTGCACCACTCAACTTTACTACACAAAGAAAAGTAATGAACCAAATCCAGGAATAATGATCCTTTATCGCATTAAGTACTTAGTAGTTCTCTAAAATAGTAGATGAAGTGCAGCAACTGCCTATGTGTGCAGTCAGGGCTATAATAGTGTCCTCCCATGCTACCTGATGCCGCACACTATTGTGTACCATAATTTTTTGCATTTTATGCCTTTAGTTATCAACAGAGACTTGGAGGTAATTAGACCAGAGGTTGATATTATTCAGCTTCATTTCCTACCTTTTTGAAGGCTTCATCTGCTACTAAATGTGACTGCCTATCATATGTGAATAGTTTAGATAATTTTGCATGTAATTTCAGTCTGCTGACACAAAATTTTTAGTAGAGCTCAAAGAAATCTTTTCTATCAAGATAGCAACATTTCACTCAAATTTGCCATTAAATGCCCTGAATACACAGTTAGTGTTCATTTTTCAGCAGTGACACATTCAAGAAGCACAGTATGAGAACTAGAAATTTGGTAGAGCAGAGAAAATTATAATCAATTCATTCATTTAACTGCATGTTGATGCACAGTAATCATGGGAATTCTAGAAGGCATTCAACTGTTTGAGTAAATACTGGTTGCTTTGGCATGATGGAAAGAGCTTGGATTTTTAAAGCCAGTAAAGATCAGCTTGGGTTTTGGATAAATCATTATTCATTTCCTTGGTCTGTGAAGGAGTTGAGAGTCTGATTTAACCGCAGTTTCCATACAAGTATTCAATAATCTTTCAACAAATACTAAGTACTGGCTGTGAGCCAGGCATTGCGTTGGATTTAGGAGATATAGATTTCTGGCCTGGACAACAGGTACTATCAGCATTGGTACAGCCATTCCTGGAGATGGAAAATCTTGGGGGAGAAGTTAGGTCTATGGCTTGAGGAAGACCATGAGTTCAACTTTAGACATTTTGCCTCATACTTGAATTGTGAGTTATTCAAGTAATAATATAAAATAGGTGGTTGGATTTAGGTGAGAGATCAGAGTTACTACAAAGTATAAACTAGGAGTCATCAGAATAGAGGTGGCCATTTAGTGAGTTAAAGGTCTTAGTTCTTATAGTGTCCATGACGTGGTGAGGGAGAAATCATCTGGAAATAATTGAAAGGAAATATATATAAGGTGGTTATAACTATTGCACTTCAACTGAAAGTTAACTTAAAATTTTAAAGTAACAATTTACTTCAGTGCATGAAGCAGCAGTAAGAGACCAACCTGGGCTAGGTGCCATGTACTATATGGTCTTAAAACGAAAAACCAAGCCCACTTAGAGTTTTAGTTCTGTGGAGAATGTTAGATCCAAACACAATTTCATCACTTTGGGCTGACTTTCATAGTACAGTTGACCTTTGAACAAAATGGGTTTAAATTGCACAGGTCCACTTATTTGTGGATTTTTTTCAATATATTGGAAAAGTTTCTGGAGAATTGCAACAATTTGAGGAAAAAAAACTTGCAGACAAACTGCACAGCCTAGAAATATTGAAAAAATTAAGGAAAAGTTACATATGTCATAAGTGCATAAAATATAGGTCCGCATTTTCTCTTCCTTATGGTTGTCTCAATAGCATTTTCTTTAGCTTACTTTATTGTAAAAATACATTATATAATACATATAACAAAAATATGTTAATCTACTGTTTATGTTATTGATAAGGCTTCCAGTCAACAGTAGGCTATTACTAGTTAAGTTTTTGGGAGTCAAAAGGTATGTGTGGATTGTCAACTGCATGGAATGGGAGTAGGGAGTTACTGTCTCCTAACCCTGCGTTGTTCAAGGGTTAACTGTAATAGAAATGTTACTCTGGCTCAGGTGTTTCTGGAATTTCTTAACTCTCTTTAGATTCACATAATGGGACTTACTCACTTGGCAATGAAGAGAGCCTCAGAGGAACTGAGATGCACTAACCCTGTAAACATCCATGAGAAAGGATGCTAAAATAGAACTCCTGCTGTTTCTATATCAGTCTTTCTTTAATTGAAAAATGTTGACTACGTATTAGTGCAAGTTTTGGCATATTTACTTCTAGTTACTATATTGTTCTTGTAATTTAAAGAGAAATATAATTGTCTTTTATACTGAGAAAGAAAAGACAGGTCAGGTGGGGTCCAGTGGCAATCATAGCGGCCTGTGAAATAGGATTAGTAGGAGAATTAAGATGGAAGTTTCACCAAAAATGTTTAGAGTGAGTAAAGTTTTTTAAAAAGTCATTTATATACAAGTAGTTGAAATGTGAAACTACATCAACATAATGAAAAACATCAAAAACTAATTCTCAAATATGTGTGGCCAATATGTGTCTTTTAAAGAAATGCTTATCATGGTAATACAACAGGCGGAAGAACAAAAGAAACTCTAAAGTGAGGAAAGAGAGTCAAAAAAATCGAAGTATGAAAGGAGGAGGACAGTGAAATAGATGCTAACTTACAGAAATTTGAATCAAGATAGCACGGAAGCAGAATGTTCCATTTATCTGTTGCTGAATAACAAACCACCCCACTCTTAATGGCCTAAAAACAACAATCATTTATTTTGATCATGAAACTGCAGTTTGGGCAGGACGTGGCTCCAAGCAGCAACTTGACAATGAAATTGGAATCATGACATGAAGGCTGGCTCATGTCTGGAGGCTGATGCTGACTGGTGCCTCTCACCTGGAACACCAATGTGTGGTCTCCATGTGCTCTCTCCACTTCCTCCTGGTATGATGACTAGAGTCAGAAAGGCAGCATCCCAAGAGAAACCGCCAGATACTGCATGGCCATGTCTAATGTAGCACCAGAAGTTACATAGCATCACTTTTGCTGCATTGTGTTTAAGGCAGTGATTGTGGCCTAGTTAAATTGAAAGGGAAGGGAATTAGACCCACCTGTTTATAGAAGGAGTGTCAAAGAATTTGCAAACATGATTTAAATCACCATACAGGACATATAGGCTGAAAATAGTACTTTCATGTGCTATAGATGGAATATGTTTTATGTCATTTCAAAATTTGAGTTGGTGTGGCAGTGACCGCTGGTTGTCCTTCTACCCTACCAAGTATCTCTGCTTCCTTCCTAAAGCTCAGGAGCTGTGGCTGTAAGAAGGTCAGTGTCATTGGAGCACAGGAAGCAAAAGCAACTGTGGTAGGAGATGGGGTCAGAGGTAATGGGGCCAGGCCATGTGTGGCCTTGCAGGAATTGAAGAACCTTGGTTCTTTTTTTTATTTTTATTTTTATTTTTTTAGTAAATTACACTTACATGAATTTATTGGGGTGACATTCATTAATAAAATTATATAGGTTTCAGGTGTACAGTTCTATAATACGTCATTTGCATATTGTGTTGTGTGTTCACCACCCCAAGTCAAGTAAATATACCACAACTTTTTATCTACTCATCTACAGATGGGCACTTGGGCTGCTTCCAAATCTTGGCTATTTTTAAATAACACTGCAATGAACATGGTCCATATATTCTTTCAAATCAGTGTTTTGGTTTCTTTGGATGTATTCCTAGTACTGAGGTAACTCCATACTGCTTTCCACAGTGGCTGCACCAATCTGCATCCCCACCAACATTGCACTAGAGTTCCCTTTTCTCCACATGCTTGCCAGCACTTGTTTGTTGATTTGTTGATGGTAGCCATTCTCACAGATATGAGGTGATATCTCATTGTGGTTTTCGTTTCATTTCTCTGATGATTAGTGACATTGAGCATCTTTTTATATGTCTATTGGCCATCTGCATGTCCTCTTTGGAGAAGTGTCTATTTAGGTCCTTTGACCATTTTTTTAAATTGATTGTTTTTTTGGTGTTGAGTTTTATAAGTTCTTTATATAAAAGTTGGATGTTAACCCATATCAGAGGTATCACTGGTGAATATATTCCCCCATTCAGTGGGTTGTTTTTTCATTTTGTTGATGGTTTCCTTTGCCATGCAAAAACTTTTTAGTTTGATGTAATCTCATTTGTTTGTTTTTTCTTTTGTTTTCCTTGCCTGAGGTGATATATCAGAAAAAAATATTTCTAAAAGAAGTGTCTGGTATTTTACCGCCTTGGTTATTATTCTGTGTGAGATGGAGAGAGTTTTGAGCATAGGAGCCACGTGATCTGGTTTTGATTGGATCTGTGATCTGGCTCACTGAGTGCTACACTGAGATAGGCTTTTGGGGAGATGAGGGTGGAGGGAGGAAGAGCGATGAGAAGGCTATTAAAATAATCCAAATGAAAGATAATGGTGGTTCAGTAAGGGTATTAACAGTGGAGGTGGTGAGAAGTTGTTAGATTCAGGATATAATTTGAAAGAAATAACTACAGAATGTACTAATTAATTGGATATTGACTGTGAAAGAAAGAGCCAAGGTAGACTTCAGGGCTTTTGACCTGAACATCTGGAAGACTGGAGGGGAGAAAAGATCAGGGGTTCAGGTGTGAACTTGGTAAATTGGAAATTGCTAAATATCTAAGTGGAGATGTCAAGGAGGCAGTTAGATAGACAAAACTGAAGTTCAGGGTAGAAGTCCAGGCTGCAGATATCAGTGTGGGGTTGTCAGTATCTAAATGGAAGCATGTAATGGAACAGTGTATATAAAGGAAATATGGTTGGCTCCTGTGGATTAGAACATTTTTCCTATTTGCTGGCTGAGCTCCTGCCCCCGGGAGTTACTGCTAAACCATAAGGAACCTTGGCCAATCTTTTCTGTGGGAGGATGAGATTCACTTAAATACTAAAATTTCAAATACTAAATTTTTATTGCAAAAATTTTAACTGGTCCTTGAAATATTAAAAAGAAAAATGACAGGAAAGGACTGAGTATGTCATAGATTTAGATATAACAGTTTAATCATGCCCACCCTGCACAAAATGGCCTCTAAATACTGAATTGACAGATAAAATATGCTATTTAAATTTCAAAAGTCATTGTTTTAAAGTTGTTCTTACTACATTTACTTTCCCTTTCAGAATAAATAAATAAGTTTATATGCTGAATTTTTCCATTTTATATATAAAAGTTTTTTCTAGGTAGATCTAAGTGTGTATTATTTGGTTATTAGTAACTAACTCTCCCCCCTTCCCCAGAAAACAGACATCTATCTTTTGTATTTTTACCCTAATCATGACACACCCACCACTGAATCACACTCAGTAGAGGACATGCTTGGAGTTTTGGCTCCAGATGTTGGATTGCGTGGCACTGTTTTAAATTTCCATTGTGAACAGCGGCAGTTATTAGCAAGACAGCTGTAGGAGGCAGAACAGAGTGCAACGGACAGCCCTGTGTAATGATTAAAACTATCAGTATGGTTCCATCATTATCGTACAGTAAATAAGAGCTGCCTGTGTAAGGAAGATGAGGACAAAAGTTAGATTACTGGACACATATTGTCCTTTGAGATGGAAATTGCTTTTCCTTTTCCTCATTTCTCACTGCTAAAACTATATGATAGTGATAATTACAACTACCACTTGGACCAATTGTACAGTTGTCTACTACATAGTGCCTGGCACTGTAGTAGACAATTCACATACTAGTATATTCTGTCTAATGCTTATATAGTTTGGATTTTAAAAAAAGTATTCACCCAATCATTGACAGCAGAATGCCTTTTAGGGAAGAAAAAGCTTGATGGGTAGTTAGGAGCACAAGTTGAGGAGGAAGATGAGATCATCAGAGTTCCTTGGAAGAAGTAAGGCAGCAGAAAGATTGATAAACTCTTCTGTATAACAAAATAATCACTTTTTTTTTTTTTTAATTCTGAGGATCAGGGCAAGAGTGCCAAATGGCCTGGGCTACTGTATGAGTAGGTAGTATAGCCAAGCAGAAATTTTAGCTTATTGCTTTACAATTCAAGATGTGATCATTTGTTAGAACCCTTAAATTTTGTGTAACAGTCAGTTGCATGCAATAGCCATGCTCTCTGAGAGAGAATCAAAAGAGGCTGTTTCCTACAAATGTGTTGACACTAGAGTAAATTTCTTTTAAAGCTTGCAAAATACCAAGTGGTTACCACAAAGTTTGCTGATGCAAGGTATTGGTTAAAAGTAAGCAATCCAAGCAAACATTTACATGCTTTATTATTTATAACTAAATTAACTTTTGAGCCCCCACTTCTGTTAATGGTAGAAACTAACAGGCCAATTCAGGATTAACTCAGCCACTTCTAGTTTGAACTTGGCCTCCTAGGATTCGTTTCCTCTCCTTCCACCCATATTGTTAGGCCCAGGCATAGCTGGACTCTCTGTTATTCATGAGCATATTATGCAGGCACTGGAAAGCTGGGGACAGAAGCTAGCTGACATCGTCTGACCCAGTCTTTCTTTTCATTTGGTGAATTAGTGCATCTTCTGCAGTGGGTGCAGAAGATCCTCACAGGCTGTGCTCATTCTCATAGGGCTGTCCACATGCCTCTTCTGCAGACCTCCTTGTCCTTGAGTTTCTAATCTTGTACCTTGTAGGCTTCTGACCAACTAGCCAAGCCATTCACCACTGCCCCTAAGTCTGACTGGAACCTTACACCTGGGTCTACTCTCTGACCACTCAAAACTGTCCACTGGGAGGATTTCATTCATCAACATCTTTTACTTCCACTGAGTAGGGCTCTAGTGCAACAACAGTCTATTTTCAACTTGCAGCAACATACAGAGCTTACCCATCCATGAAACGAAATCATCGTTTTTTGTCTTGCATCAGTTGATCCTGGGGAAACCCACCCTGAAGTCATAGGTATGACCTGAGGGAGAGACATTGGTGCAACAGTGGATCTGGGCCACTGTTCCTGTGCTTTCTTATGCATTTTGGACCTATTTGAGATTGATTTCTGATGTATCACTTCCATTTAAAAATGAATAGGTGTTTGTGAATTGGTGTGTCTGAGAGTACCCAGTTCATCACAATGGATAATTTTGGCCACGTGACACGTGATGTCCCATGGTTAGATGCTTAGCTTCTACCAAGACAGGGTAGCATGCCAAGAGCTATTTGTTTCAGCAAAGGAAGACTTTGCTACACGTCTGCTATTGGAACCTGCCAGATAGCATTCTTCTCTCTCATAGGTCTCTTATTACCGTGGGATCTGCTGGGTTGTATAGCCCACGAAATAGGGTTGCTTGTACCACAGCCTAGATCCACTACAGATTTCTTTCCTGCTCTGCTCCCCACTCAGAAATAGCAGCCCTTCATATCACTTATAAATGAGTAGGAAGAGTATATGTTGCCTCCAGAATCTGAAGAAGCCTATACGTAGCAATAGGAGATACACTTGCAATAATATACCTTTGGAAGGGATGTCACATCATGTCCCAGATCACCAGCCCCTGAAACTGCACCAATGTGGAAGGCTTCTGAATTGTCATGAGGTTTATTTCCTATCCAGCAGCTGGAGACATGTATTGTCATACCAAGGCATCCAGATTCCTTGCAAGTTCTTCCTTAATAGGCCTAATTAATAACCATGTCATCAAGCAGTGGACCAATATGTGTTATGTAATATCCAGATGGTTCAGGTCCCTTTGGATATATTGTAACAGAGCAGGAGAATTAGCATATCCCTGAAATTCTTATTAATTGTCCATTATATATAAATCAGAAATGCATGTGTTTCTCCTTCCTGATGGGTATTGAAAAAATGCATTTGCTACATCAAAAGCTGTGTATGAAGAAAAAGCATTTCAGCCTTACAACAAGAAAAAGATTAGTCTACAAAAAGGACCTCTCGAGCCCATCAGAAAGCTCAGGAGGCAGAGCAACCAAGTCGCTTGAGATCTTGGAAAGACCAGAACATGAGCAGTTGCTTAACCTGCATCAGATGCTGGGTGTCAAATAAGCTGGTAAAAATAATACAGCTAACAATCTTAACAAATTGCTGAAGATTGAGTGTGGGCTGTTATGAGAGTTAGAATTCCTGGGAGATCCAGACACAAGGTGTGAATTTGCATGCATTCACGGGCTCTTATCCAGGTGTTCACAAGAAAAATTGAGGGCAGGGCAAGAGATTGAAGAAATCCACCTTCATTGTGCAGACCTGGGAGAGGAGAAACAGCTCCTGTGGAAAGGCATGGAACTCCACTCATATGTCTCTCTCCTACCTGTCTATTAGGAGCTATTATGAGAACTCTTCTCTGTTAAGGAGAAAAGTAGCTATATTACCATATACAGATATTCATCAAGCACCCATTTCTTCAGCCAGGCACTGCAGGGCATACACAAATGAATGGGACCTCATTCTTGCCTTTACGGAGTTTCATCTACTAAGGGCAATGGGACCAGGATGCACACACCAAGTTATGTCACAACCTAGGAAAGTGCTTAGGGGCTCAGGAGACAAAAAGGTCACATTCACTTGGGGGTCAGGGGAGACCTTTCACCTGGTTGGTGTAAGTGCTGCGATAGACACACAAAGGGTGGAGGAGTGGGAAGGCAGTTCACCCAGCTGAACAAAATAGAGACAGTTCATTACGTGGGGACAGCATGTAGGGGAGACAGTGGCATGTGGTCTGGGCACTGAAGAACTGGCCAGATGTTAAGGAGAAGAACCAGTGGAACAAAGCCTGGAGGCAAGGAACACTTTCTTCTTTAGGAAGAGTGGGGGAAGTGCCTGGCTGGCAGAGGAGCCTTGCATAACTGGGATCACAGCACTTGGCTCAAGGCTCCTGAAGTGAGATGACCTAGTGCCCTGGTTTTGACCTCACTGTACTGTTTCTTAACAGCTTGTGTCACTCTGCCCCAGGGAGCTGTTCTCTTATGTTAAGCTGCCTCCTCTGTTGACCTTTTTAACTCTTATTTTCACTATTATTTCTCCCCCCATTCTCAGTCCTCTCGGTGATACAGCTTTGTCTTTTAAACTTCAACTTCCTGAACACTTAGTCCCTCAGGTAGTTCTGCTTTAGGTGAGATGCACATGTGTTAAGCTGCCTCCTCTGTTGACCTTTCTAACTCTTATTTTCACTATTATTTCTCCTCCCATTCTCAGTCCTCTCTGTGCTACAGCTTTGTCTTCTAAACTTCAACTTCCTGGAACACAGTCCCTCAGGTAGTTCTGCTTTAGGTGAGATGCACATCTGCATTCAGCCATTCTGTCTTCTGGGGAACAGCCCAGCTCCGGTGCTAAGCCCCAGTGGGTAAGAAGCGCTGAGGTTTTGTGGAGTGAGAAGGGCTCACACAGGGCTCTAGCCAGACAAGGAATTCCAGGAAGGCTCCATTCTTTATTACTTGGGAAACCCTTGAGGAAGTGATGGTGCAGTGCTCCAAGTCCAACTTTTTCCAGGTTTTAATTTTTCAAATGTGGATAGATCAACAAAATAAAAAAGATTTGGATAGGGATTAGGATTTTTTTTAAGGGTGGGAATCTATTTTCTAGAAGTTAGAAGTGCATCAAAAATGACAAGTTCTACCATTATCAACTATCTTCTTTGTTCAACTAAACCCAATTTTTCAAGTTGCTTGTTCTCCTTGGAATTTATCTCCAGTGATGCTGCACAGTTAAGAGCAGGTTTTGATACGCTGTATCCCAGGAACAGTTTGACACTCCCCTTACTGCTTATAACCTGCAGCTCCCTGCGGAGGCCTCCTCTCCACTGCAGTCTGCCAAGTGGCTGTCATGGCATTATTTAAACTGGAAGAATAAAGGCATTGCATGTCATTTTCTATATTGGATGCCTTCATGTTATGGACGGATCTCCATAGAGAAATCCTGTACATACACTGAAAACAAATGCCTGGTAACTACAAAAGCTCAATCAGGGTATTGTTAAGAGGAGAAAGCACAGTACACTGAAATATGAACTCTGTTGCATGTGTCATATTTTTTAAATGTCTAGAGAAATATGAGTTCACTGCCTTTTTTATTTTCAAAATTATATTTCAACTTCCTCTCTCAGAACATATTCAGTTTTTAAATGGTCACATCTTTTTTATGGATGCAATTCATATTATTACTGTTTCCAGACAATAGACTATTCACTACTGTGTAATAAGGGAAATATATTGTTTACTATATTTATACATATGGATAAAATTTTAAATTTATTTTTAAATGATTCCAGGTACCATATACACAAACTGTATTAGGCATGTTGCATTTTAGGAAATGTTTTTATTAACAGCATAATAAAATGTAAGATAATCTTTTAAAAGTGGCTTTGCCACTCCCCAATAGAAGAGTAAACGATTTTAGAAAGATAAGGCTTTGTCCCACATTTCAAGGTCAATTCACTGGATTTCGTTAAACTAGAATTTTCAAGGATTCCATAGCAGGCCTCTAGAGGCCTTCCGCAGGAAGACATTGTGGTCAGAGGTTCCAAAACACATTGGCTAGGCTACTGTGCCTGTGGGCGTGAGAGGGGGAGCAGGCTGAAAGCTTGGGAGGGGCAGGAGAGAGGAGTAAATTCTGAAGCAGGGTCTAGACTGGTGCTCCTCAAAGTGTGTCTCTTCAACTGTTGTTACATCAACACCATGACATGAGGGTAGAAATTAAAAATAAGTGTTGGAAATTTTTATAGCAACTTGACAGAGTAATTGTGTTCCCATTGATCCCTGTAATACTGTCCTATATTTTATTAATTTATTATTACTATTATGTCTATTTAAAAATTTCATTTCTAGTATTTAATTTTTGTTGTAATGTATAAAAGTAATAGTCTATTGGAGATTAAATTTTTTTTAAAGTTTCTGCACTGCAGGTAATTTTAGAAGCACTGGTTGACATCAGGTTGAACTATGTGAATAAATCCATTGCTCAGGAGTGCAGTCTTAGCAGCACTGAATTTTGAGCATAGAAGTACAGACTGTCCTCAGTTTGTGTATTAGACACATCCTGAGACGTCTGAGGTATCAGATGGGAGAGGCCAGATTATTTCTAAAGTATCTTCCTACCCTGATTATGTGATTAATTCATCCATTTAATAAATATGCATTGTTAAGTGTTCCAGGTACTTAAAATACGCTAGTGAATAGCAAAAGTGTAATTTACATTCTGGTGGAGGGAAATGAAGAATAAACAATAATAAGTGAGCAAATCACACAAATATAGAGCAGTAAGTAAATGATAGAAATGTAAGTTAGGTGTACCAGAGTGCTAGAGTTGTTGTTGGTGATGATGGTGTGTGTTTGTGTGTGTGTATGGGGGTGGGGGGGTGAGAGAGAGAGTCATGATTAAAAATACTGTGATAAGGTTAAGCCTCTTAGAGTAGGTGACATTTGAATAAAAGTTTGAAGATCATGAAGGGTTCGTCACATGGCTTTATGGGGAAGAATGGTCCAGACTTAGGGATGAACCTGTGCAAAGACTTTGGGGGAAGGTAGCTGGGATGATGGGTGAAGGAGCAACAAGGAAGTAGTAGAGCAAGAGAGGTCAAAAGAAGGTGATAGGAGACGAGGTCAGAGAGGGAATGGGATCCCAGGTCTATTAGGGCCACTGTGAGGACCTTGTCTTTTACTCTGAGTGAAGTAGGAAGCCATAGAGCATAGAGCCTGGCATAGGAGTGGCATAGGGCCACCCGTCTGCTGTGTTTAGAATCATGTGATGGGACACCAGTTAGGAGGTTATTCCAAGTGAGAGATGATGATGATGGTTTGGTCTCGATGGTAGAGGAGAAGTGGAGAGAAATGGTAGATTCTAGTTATATTTTTGTGGTAGAGGTAACAGGATTTCCTGACCTAAGGGATGTAGTGTATAAGAGAAAAAGAGAAATCAATTGTTTTAGTCTCAAATCTTTTTTCCTACCATTGCACCCTCAGAGTTGCACTTCCTCAGAGAAATATCCCTGAATTCAAACACTGGATTGTGGCTCCTTTTGGGAAGAGGTTGTCTTTTCCCATATCTAACAACATAAGACATGATTCCAGGTACAGGCTCTAAATAAGTGTTTTATAACAAAAAAGATATTAAGCTTTTATTTATGCACAAGATACATGCATGTAATTCTCCCATACATCCTTTGAGACAATAATCATCAAAAAAACCCAAGCACTCTATTATTACTTACTATCTATTAAGTATCTACATCAGTATCTATATGATACTTTAAAAATATATTTTTATGGATTTCAGAGAGGAAGAGAGAGATGGAAATATCAGTGATGAGAGAGAATCATTGATCGGCTGCCTCCTGCACGCCCCACATTGGGGATAGAGCCCACAACCTGGGAATGTGCCCTGACCAGGAATTGAACTGTGACCTTCTGGTTCATAGGTTGACGCTCAACCGCTGAGCCATGCCGGCCAGGCAGTATCTACGTGATATTCTTATTCAGTGGGTTTTACTTCCCTGTGGGAGTGTAAGCAGTGTGAGCTGCTGTATTGGCTAAGTTATTATTTCTGATTTTTATTGAAATTTCCAGCTCAAAGAAGCACAAGGAGATGCTTCTTTTAGCGGCACTTCTCTATCATTCAAGGTCTGGGTCCTGGTGACAGCTTAGTAAGAACGAAAGATCCTTAGACTCTATCTGTTGAGGTAATGGGACCTCTGGCCTTCCATATGATCTGTTCATCAGACATGCAAACCAGAGAGCTGCAACCTCCAATGGGACCTGAAATCTGGCCTCTTCCAAAACCTGCCTTTTTTCATAGGGCCTGACATCAGCAGGCTTCTGCATGTAGTCCCAGAGCATCCTCTGGTTTAAAAACAGAATCCTATCCAGAAGAGATAAAGACACAGCTCACTGTGGGAGCTGTGCCAGGCCAGGCACCAAGTCTTTCACGCACATTATCTCACCGATTGCAGCCAAGCACCTGCGAGGCCTGTTCTACCATCCCAAGCGAAAGACTGATGAGCAGCCTTCAAGGTTAGACGGCTTGCCTAGGGTCACCCAGCTACTTGATGCAGCCAGGATTTAAACTCAGATGGTTTGATCCAAAGCCCTTTGAAGTTTGCCATCTCCATGCTCTGCCGCACGATAGTCACCTTCTGTCCTCTGAAACTGCAGCTGTGTGAGGCTGTCTCTCCCAGCTTCTATAGTTGACCAGTCCTGGGCATTCATTGTGACTGGATTGAACTTAAGCCAGTTCATTTTCAGCCAAGTCTCCAATTTAGGCAGCCAGCGGGGAAGATACAAAAACCACCATGTTGGAATCAGATGGAAAAAACACAGGCTGGGGCTTCTTCCATCATGATGAAGGAGGAGGTCCGGTCCCTTGCTGGTATTGTAAATGGTCTCTTATTGACACTGAGCATTGAGCTTCCCTCTGGCAGGAGACACAAGAGCAGCCTCCCCTCTGTGGACCAGCAATCACCACAAACCACCTTTTGGGTTTTCAGAGAGAAGGGTGGATTTATAGGACGCAAAACAAAACTCTATCCACACCTCAACACTGAAACTGAATAGGGCTTGGCGATAGAACAAGGAGCACAATAAATATTAAATCAGCTAAACCCAATTCAATTGACCACAGGACTTAAAGTGGGAAAGGAAATAGAATTGATTGAAATGGGTTTGCCAGTCTCTTCTGTTCATCCTCCAGCCACATCTATCCTTCCCTTTATCTTTCCTTCCACCTGCTTGGCCATCAGCCGTCGGCTCAGCTCCCGGGAGTGCTGTGAGCCCACTAACCCTTAAGGAAGGCACAGGGGAAGGTGAGTGGGGAGAGCAGGTGAGCATTGAGAGCACAGAAGCTTCAAGCTTTTGTTTCCTCTCACCCTGGAAGCAAGGGTCACTCAGGAGAGAAGGATCCAGAGCAGATATGGGGGAGACTAAGAAAGAGGGGAGAGGGAGAGGAGAATCCAGAGGCGGAGGGGATGTAGAGGAGGACAGGGATAGATAAAGTTTAAAAAGGAGGAGAATGGAATGAGCTGAAAGGGAAGGGCCCAGAAACAACCCAGAAAGTCTCTCTAGAATATGTCCAAACAGCACTATCATGCCTTCCTGCTCTTTTTTCAAGTCCTTAGAGAATTTAAAAATGTACAACAGGTATTAAGACACCTAAGAAGTCTTTTTATTTTACCTACTAAGCCCGAGTGGGACAGAGCCCCATTGGCCTTGAGACCCACTGTCTTCCTTCACAGAACCACTAACAAGCACCTGCCCCCGTCTCTCTGCACATCTGTGCCCTCACCCACCAGTGAAAGAATATCAGGGGCAGGTACTGTCTCTAATAAGCCCTTCAAATCATTCCTGCCTCATAGCAGATATTTAATAAATAAATTATAAACCTAAGTACCATTGAAGCCAAATCTTTGAGTAGACACAAGAATACAGCCTGTGTGCCCTAGCTGGTTTGGCCCTGTGGATAGAGTGTTGGCCCTTGGACTTGAAGGGTCCTGGGTTTGATTCTGGTCAAGGGCACATACCTTGGTTCTAGGCTTGATATCTGGCCCTGGTCAGGCACGTGTGGGAGGCAACCAACTGATGTGCCTCTCTCACATTGATGTTTCTGTCTCTGTCTCTCAATCAATGGGGAAAATATACTGAAGTGAGGAATAACAACAACAACAACAAAATACAACCCGTGTGACTGCATGTATAGAAAATTCCAAAATTGGCAAAACTAATCTGGGGTAGGGAGTCAGGATGACTTTTTTAAAAAAATGTTTTTATTAATTTCAGAGAGGAAGGGAGAGGGAGTGAGAGATAGAAACATCAATGATGAGAGAAAATCATTGATTGGCTGCCTCCTGCACGCCCCACACTGGGGATGGAGCTAGTAACCCGGGCATGTGCCCTGACCGGGAATCGGACCACAATCTCTTGGTTCGTGGTTCAATGCTCAACCACTGAGCCACCCTGGCCAGGCCAGGATGACTTTTGAGTAAGGGTAATAATGGGAGGTGGTGTGAGCGGCCTCTGAGGAGCGGTGATGTTGTGTTGCTTAATCTGAGTGGTACGTTTTCTGCTTCCATTGTGAAAATTATTGAGCTGTACACTTATGATTTGCACACTTTTCTGTATGTATTTATGTATGCTGCAATAAAAAGTTTACTAAAAAGAAAAATCAAATAATTAACTACTCCAGTCAGTAAACCTCTCAAAAGAAATTTAGGTGGATGCAAAATTCCAATTATACAAGGAGCTGCTTCTCTTCTTTCTTTAGCTGAGTATAAATTAAAATAGCTTGCAAATTATATGACAAGTCTCACCAGTACTTCCTAAACATAATTACTCAGTACCATATCTTATTTCGCTGCTAATCAATCATTGATCCTTAACAGGTCAACAAAAAGAAATGCATCCATATGTATGTACAAATTACAATTTAATTAAGGACCTCTGTAGTGCCACGTCCTATATTTTTGATTCCCCAAAATGTTGTTACACTGGAAGGAAACCAAAAGGCTTTTCTACATCAGTAAGCTTTCAGGATGTCAGACACTGAGAAGTGAATTGTGCCTCTGATTAATTGACTTTAATAATAATAATTTTACTTATATAGAGACCTTGCCAAGGCATTCAGGGAGCTGTAAAGCAACTCATAATCCATGATTAAAGCATTATACAAGCAATATATAACAAGCCTCCCTCCTAAAGTAAAACAAAGGGAGGAGATGGATGGGCCGAGATATGAAGGTGCAGGAGAGGGAACAGGCTGTAGATTCACTGTGGAGAGGGTGATAAATGCTTCATTAGGGAAAGAGGGGAGTTTCCTGGGATTGGCGAGGGAGTGTAATTTAGCAGAGTTGAATTGAAATAGTGGCCTATGGGGAGTCAGTGCTAGCCCTGCTGAGATGTGTGCACTTCCTCCTCTCCGAGCCTGATGGAGGACACAGATAATAATCACATCTCTCCTGCCAGCTACATCCTATCTAGGGGCAGGATTTTTCATAATGATCCAACCAGCAGAAGCTAAGGAAATACTTATAAATTATTCCTCACTTCTTGACATTGACAAAAGATCTAGGTAATTTTCTTTTCATCAACTCTTATTAGCAAAGTACTGGAAAATATAAACATGTGAAAGTGACAGCGAAGGTGTCCAAGTGTGCAAGTTCTGAGAAAACAGCAGTGGAAATGGAGATTTAGGTATGACTAGTTGAAACGTCCTTCCTTTGCAGACTTTTCCCCAGTCCCACCAGCACTCCCTCCACATCCCACTCACCCTGCCTACCCCTGGGGCTACCTCTGCGGGTCTCATGACTTCTCATCACCATGGCCCCTCGATTAGTCTTTTTAGTTTTTTATTTTATTTTTTTGCAACTTGCAACCAATGCATGGACATTATAAAAAGTGTGGAAAGGAGAGAAAGATGTAAAGGATCAGGACAAGAATTATCCCTAATCCAATCACCCAAAGGCAGCTGCTTTTGAGATTTTTTAAATATATTGTATTAGTGTGTGTGTGTGACATGTATATGAGAAAAGCCTCCATGGATATGTACCAAATAACCACGTTGTCAGTGATTATTTCTAGGTGGTGGAATGATGGTTGCATTCACTTTTATTTTTATACCTTTATATAATACTAGAAAAATTATATATGGATATCCATTAGTTAAAATCAGAGCAAAAGTAATAGAGTAAAAAGAGTCAAGTAAGTTATTTTTTTATTGAGCTTTGCCACATGGTATTAAATATTACCTAGATCATCTTTTTTTAGATGGAATAACAAAATATGACTTCCAAAAAGATGATATGGCAGATGCTAAAACATTTTTTAACAGAGCTATCCACTGTAGGTTTCAAGTTTAATTCATGTTTAGTTTCACTATCTAAGTAACAAGCAAAGAACGATTCATTGTAGGAAAAGTTAAAGTAATTAACAAAACCCACAACTGATGAAATGGAAGATTAAAAGTGAGGCCGCCTCACTAATAAGGTGATATGTGCAGTGAAACAGAAAGGCTGAACTACTAAAGGGAATTTTCCTCTGGCCAGAGCTGGAGCAGGGAATTCCCTATGGGTCAGTTAATGTCACCTAATCCCTGGGTAAATCAAATAAAATGTTTATCTTATGCTGGGTAGATACAATGACTAATATCTACCCAATAGATGACGATGTTGTCTGTAATGAAATAATTTTTCAAACCCCTCTTTTGTGGTATTTTTATCTAGGTTGGCTATGTAATCATGTGCCTTTGTTTGATGAAAGCTTACAAAGATGTTCTGGCAGGGGAAACAGGGGAGCCAGAGTTTACTGGGAATCCTTGAGCAATGAGTGATTTATTAGTGGGTGAGGAGTCAAGTGAGAACCAGTGCCCTGGATGGAATAAAAGAGCTTCCATTATTCAGAGAGTGCAAGAGAAGGATGGGGAGAGACTGCATGGAAGGCTGCCATAAGTCTAACAGAAAAGCAACTTTCTGGGAAAGAAAGCAGACATGAGGGCAAAGAAGGCAACCGTATTCTACTTACTGAGCAAAAAAATTGACATTAGGGAGGACAAAGGATAAAAAATGAGTCTAGAGAAAGGCAGATTGCAGAGCATTAACACTGTATGTGTTTTGCTTTTGTGTGACTATTTCTCCTTCAATATGTGCCCCTCTCTTGATTGCTGATTACATATCACCAATTTTATAGACTGCTTTGTTCAAGATGAGGGTTTTTTAAAAAGTGTATGACTGATGTTACAAGATTGTTGGGTCTTATCTCTTTAAATGTTTGTATTTACCTACAGTACATGGCATCTGAGACTATCACAGAAGAAAGAAAACAGGAAAGATTATAAGCCGCCTTAGTTGCTGGAAGTAGGGTAGCAGCTGAGTCAAAGCTGGGGTTATCAGGTCCAATTCTTGGATTACTCCCATGTGGTAAGACTGTCTTTGAAGAGCGTTTATCAAACCGCAGGTTGGGAACCATCACTAAGTTGTGAAATCAGTTGGGTAGATTAAGTTGCAATGTATATTTTTTTTATGTGAGTCAGCGTCAAAAAAGAAGTACATTCTTGAATAATAACAAGTTACAAAATGAAAGCATTAAAATCCCAATTCTCTGGAAAAGTGTACTTTATTATAATAATTTTCCACAAGAATTTTGTAGTAGGGAGAGCCCAGGCTTGAGTTGTTTCAAAGCAGACTCAATAAGGACGTTCTCAGAAACGCACCAAACTGGCAGGTTAAACCTTTCAGTAAAATGGGTGAGGGTGAATATATCTGTGTGTCAGTGGGTATGGGTATTGAACTTAATACGTGTCACCCTTTGAAGCCCAGTCATGTTAAATCTACATATGTTCTTCTTTTGGTAATTTAGGAAAATTCATGGGAAGCTAAGTAGATCATTGAATTAAAAATACTAGGTAAGAAAAATATCACATGTATTCCTTTTGAAATATAATTTTGAAATATAATGCTTGAGTTTTCTTTCTAGATTTACTTCACTGGTTATATTTTCTATATAGTTGTATTAAAATGAATTTCCTTCTCTGAACTTAGAATCTCTGACATTGGAGGAAAGTGGGTGATTTAGAAGCAAACTGAGTGATTGAAAATTGCCACTTTGAGATTAAAATTTGCCTCATGTGCCCTGGCTGGGTGATTCAATTGGTCGAAGCATCGTCCAATACACCAAAAGGTTAGGGTTCTATTCCCAGTCAGGGCACATACCTAGGTTTCGGGTTCGATCCCCAGTAGGGGAGAGTACGGGAGGCAACCAATGGATGTTTCTCTATCACATTGATGTTTCTCTCTCCCCTCTCTCCATTCCTCTCTCCTAAAAAATCAATAAAAAAACATATTCTAGGGTGAGGATTAAAAAAAATTTTGCCTCATATAATCCATGAATTAGCCATTTTATAAAATGTTTGCAGCTGG
>NW_005356259.1:2500675-2514849 GCF_000412655.1 Myotis brandtii
TGAATATTATTTTCATTCTATTATATAGTATTTGCAAAAGAGAAAAATTTAATTTGTCCAATCAACCCTGAGTCCTATTGAAGATGAATTTGCTTTAGAAGTACCAGAATTCTTTTATTAGGAAATTTTGCACCTAGAATCAGTAGAGGGTGAATAGCATCATATCTTGTTATTCACGTGCACACTCACCTGAATTGATCCATTCTCTCCCCAGCCCAGTCCCTGACACTTTTCAGGATGTAACAAAGAGAGTTTGTTGTAGAATTGCCAGTAGTGACCTGGATGTCAGAAAATCAATTATTTATGTAATATTATATCTTAACTTTATTTTAGTATACTTTTTAAGATCCATATGTGAAATTCCCCAAAAAAGGAAGCACTTGGTAAAGAGATGTGGGTGAGTGATGAGGGGCCTTGAGGAAGAGAATAAGCAGTGATGAAAATCAACTGCAGGGGTTTGGCATGCAAACTCATGTGGGAAGCATTTAAAAATCTTTTTCTATGACAGTATCACTAACTGAAATCCTAGGCAATCAGACTTCCAGAAAGTAGTATTTAAGAGCTTACAGCAACAGATTGAAGTGTAGTTATTGCTTTTTGAATTTTCATTTGCTGAAAATTCATCTTTCAGTCTGTTCCTCACTTAGTTATCGGAGGTTTGTAGTACTCTCTTTAATAATTAGCAATCAGATTTCTTCAAAAGGGAAAAATATCCCTTGCAAAATTATCTTTTTTTAAAGTTGCTGATTAAAGAGCACTGGTTCTTGGTAAGAGTGCTGAAGATTACTTAGAAGCTCAAATCTTTATTCATGAATACCCTTTGAAATTCAGTTTTGCATCTACTTAATGTCATGTTTCTTCAAAATGAATGAAGCTATTTAAAAACAGGAATAAGTACCCCACATTTAGTCCTTTCAAACAATTAAAATAGTTAAAAGTGATTGTCCTCTTTGCTTAGAAAAGCTTACCACCTAAAAGTCACTCTTTGTAATTTTTTTACACTATTAAACACAATGTCTATCAAAACTCTATCTCTTTTTTGTAGAAATTGACAAGCTGATGTAAATATTGATATGAAATACAGGGGACCCAGAATAGCTAAAACAATTTAAAAAGAAGAGTTGTGTTGGAGGACACATACTTACCAATTTCAAAACTTATTGTAAAGCTACAATAATCAAGACTAGCAAAAAATTAGCATATGTTTAGACATATAGGTCAATGGAATAAAATTGACAGTCCAGAAACAAACCCATACATTTATGGTCAACTGATTTTTGACAAGGGTATCCAGAGAATTCAGTGGGAGAAGAAATAGTATTTTCAACAAATGATACTGGGACAACTGGATGTCCATGGCAAAAAAAAAAGAAGAAGAAGTTGAACCCCTTCTTTATGCCATATACAAAAATTAATCCAAAATTAGACTACAATGTAAGAGCAAAAAGTATGAAACCCTTAAAAGAAAACATAGAAGTAAATATTTGTGACCTTGGATTAGGCAATTGTTTCTTAGATATGGTACTAAAAGAATAAATAATAAAAGAAAAAATAGATTGATTGAACATCGTCAAAATTGAAAACTTTTTTACTTCAAGAAAATGAAAATACAACTCACAGAATGGGATAAAATATTTACATATCATATATCTGATAAGGGTTGATAACCAGAATGGATAAGGAACACTTACAGCTCAAAAATAAAGTATAAATAACCTACTATTATAATGAGTAAAGCTTTTGAATGGGCAGTTCTCCAAAGGAGTAAATAAAAAGATTCTCAGTATTGTTGTCATTAGGTAAGTGCACATTGAAACCACAATAAGATACCACTTCATAGGCATTAGGGGGTTTCAGATCAAAGCATGGACAATCATAAGTATTGTTGAAGATATGGAGAAACTGGAACCCCCATACTGTGTTGGTGAGAATGTAAAAAGGTTCTTCTGCTTTGGAAAACAGTTTGGAAGTTCTTCAAAAGATTAAACATAGAGTTATATCCATGCAATTATACTCCTAGGTGTAGACTAAAGGGAGTTGAAAACATGTTCACACAAAAATTTGTGCATGAATGTTTATAGCAATATTATTCATAATAGCCAAAATGTAGAATCAATCCAAATATCCATCAACTGATGAATGGATAGACACAATATTGTATATTCATTAAATGGAGTATTCAACTATGAAAAGAAATAGAGTGCTGATACATTCTACGGCAAGCATGTCAAACTCAAGGCCTGCGGGCCACAAGCCTCATTTATTTGGCCTGTGTTAGCCTTTGAATTTGACATGCTTGTTCTACAGCATGGACCAACCTTGAAATCATTGCTTTTGTCTGTAAGAAAGCTGCCCCTGCATTCTTGCCCTGATGCCAGACAATTTAGTTTCTCCCCGTATATCTTTGAATCCTTTCAAGCTGCTGACCCAGCTCTGGAGCTCAGAGGGAGTGAGTCTGAGTAAATCTGTGTGCTGGCCCTTTCAGAGGAACTGCCTGGGTCTCCAGCAGCCTACAAGTCACTCAGCCACAATTCCCACTGGTTTTACAGCCCAAAGTTATTGCAACTTATCTTTCTGGCACTGGAACCCTCGACTGGGGGCCTGGTGTGGGGTTAAGACCTCTAGTTCCTTATGGGAGGCCTCCTCAGCTAAGATATCTCTCCCAATTAAAAACACACCACACGTGGATGTCGAACAAGCCTGTTCTGCACTTCCACCCCTGCTACCAGTCTCAATGTGCTTTCTTCTTTAATTCTCTAGTTGTAGGACTTCTATTCAGCCATATTTCAGATGGTTCTGAATGATGGTTATTTTGTATTTTAGTTGTAACTTCGATGTGTTTGTGGGAGGATATGAGTACCATGTTTACCTATGTCTCCATCTTGGTTTCAGAGAGCAGGATGTGTTCTCTGATCAATCCTGCTCATATTCAATTTTCACTTACTCTCCATTTTACTAATTTGTACTAATAGACATGCTACTTTGAATTGCTGTTATTTATTTTGTGTGTCTATGTGATTTTTCTTACTGGATTTTCAAAGGATAAGGGTACCTAGTTCTTCCATTTCTGTTTCATTTTATTTTTATTCCTTCACTATTTTTAAGTAGAATTTTTCCCAAAGCCATTACTTTATTATGGTTAATCAAATGTGTTGACTTATGACCTACCTGATTATTAGCAACCACAACACAATGTCATCAGGGTCTCCCTTTCCCTTTTCTTTTGACTTGAGGTCTATTATGATTTCCTTGTTATAAAAGAATTCTTCCCAATTCCTCCTGGGGGATGCCCAGGCCCTCTGATTTCTCTTTGGTTCAGTGACTAAGTGAACCAGTGAGACACTGACCAGTCAGTCAGTCAGAGATGGTACTATGAGGCACGACTCTGACAAAATTGGTTTTGTTCTAAGCTCCTGTTCCATATCTCTCCTTCCTGGGGTGTGGTGTTATTCTTCCTTCTTTCTGTCCCTAAAACATACTCACAGGGTAGGACCTAAAAATCAATCACAATAAGACACAAAAATTGATAAGATTGAAAATGTCCCCTTTCCTTAGATTAATTGCAATTCAATAACCTAGCAAAGTCTTAAACTGAGGATTGAGACTCAAACCATGGAATTTCATATATTTCCTCCTGCAAGAGGGAAAAGCATTTTCTGGCCAGCTTCGTTTCCTCACCCATCTCAGAACCCTTTTAAACTTGAATCTAGACTCATCGTGCTCCCAGGGGGACCCCAGTTCATATCTGAAGTTGGCTCTGGTTGTTGCCTTGGTGACAACTTGGTATTTATGTGAAATGAAGTGGTAATTTCATTTCCTGTTGCTTGTACAAAGATGCCTGATGCACAAACTCCATCTAACAAGTTTCCATCAATAATTAGCACTCTGTAGGAAACAGACACAGGGGACTGAAGAGCCTGGAGGAAAAAGCCTCTGTCCCTTGAGTGCTTCCTTTAACAAATCGTAGGCACATCCTTCAGCAAGAAAGGCTGAGGGGAAGGAGAGGTAAAGTTTAATGTACAACTTTCCAACTTCGGCTGGGGATAAATTGGGTAAGCTTTGGGATTCACTAGAATCGGATCTTCTAATCATCTTGAGAAAGCAGCTTATAAGTTTAATATGAATGTAGAGATGCTCTTGCTAGGAGAACCAGGCCGCACACATGTCATCTTTTTGATTGACAGCTGCAACAGCAGACGCTGAATGCCTTTCAGATGATGTGATCATATTCTATCAAACTGTAAGGCTCTAGTGTAAACTCTGCGTAGACCACTTACTGATTCTCCTGATAATAAAAACATCAGAATATGAACATTTCTTTCTTTGGGAGCATAACAGAGAGACGGACACTGAGGCAGCTCTGTGACTGTATACGCCAAAATACCATTATCAACCATCCATAATAACCAGGGCCACTATAAAAGTTAGTTTGGATTCAGATAATAGAAGTATTTGCAACAGCATGGATGGAACTGGAGAGCATTATGCTAAGTGAAATAAGCCAGTCAGAGAAAGATAAATATCACATGACCTTACTCATTTATGGAATATAATGAACAACATAAACTGATTAAAAAAAAAAACAGATCTAGAGACAGAGAAGCATCGATCAGACCGTCAAACCTCAGAGGGAAGGTAGGGGAGGGTGAGGGTAGGGGGGAGAGATCAACCAAAGGACTTACATGCAAGTATATAGGCCTAACCAATGGACACAGACAACGGGGGGTGAGGGCATGAGAAGGGAGGATGGGGGTAATGTGGGGATAAGGACATATATGTAATAATCAGTAAAAAAATTAAAAAAAATAAAAGCAGAGAACTAAGATCATAGGTTAGAAGTACCAAATGTATGAATAGTCCTTGAAAGTTTCTATATGAGATACTGCTTTCTGAAAGAAACCCACATCTTAGAATAGTTATTTAATCACAATAACATGGAAACTCCCTATGTTGATTTCTTCCAAATAAAAAGAATGCTTTTCATACATATAGTGTTTTACTCTATATAAGGCAACATAGTGCAGTGATTAGGAATATGACATTGCTAATTACTACCTGTGTGAACTTGAATAAAATTTTTAGCTCTCTGTGCCTTGGTTTCCTCATCTGTAAATTAGAATAACAGTAGCACCTAACTCCTAAGAATCTTGTGAGGACTAATTTGTTAAGACACTTGAAGCCCTTAAAATGGTGCCTGACACAGAGTAAGGCCTCCATAAATGTTAGCTCTGAGTATTATTTTCTTTTTCCTAACTACATTCATTTGTTATTCACAATAAGTTTTGCAGTGTTAAGATATATCAGTGTGGCAGCCAGTGATAGAACTAACTAAAGCAGAGAGTCAACTTATTGATTCATGGAACCCAAGGAAGTTGGACACCCAAAACTGTGGGAAGGTCTCAGATGTATCAGGTGTCCAGGACCTCTGGAATCAGGACTTGGATGTCCCCAGAACATGTTTTTTTGTTTTTCATTCCTGCTTCCTTCTGAGATCAGCTAAATTTGCCTTTCACTGTGGACTAGCTTTCTTTTTTTCTTTTTTAAATATATTTTATTGATTTTTTACAGAAAGGAAGGGAGAGAGATAGAGAGTTAGAAACATCGATGAGAGAGAAACATCGACCAGCTGCCTCCTGCACATCTCCCACTGGAGATGTGCCCGCAACCCAGGTACATGCCCTTGACCTGAATCGAACCTGGGACCTTTCAGTCCGCAGGCCGATGCTCTATCCACTGAGCCAAACCGGTTTCGGCTGGACTAGCTTTCTTATCATGGTATGTAACAACTTATGATTTCAACTTAGGTTTAAGTCTAATCACTTCTCACACTGATAAAGAATTTACTACTTATTTATCATTCCCAAGTTTGGAATCCTGGAGAAGGATCCTGATTATTAGAGATTTACAGGGACCAATAGATGGGGACCAGGAAGTAGGATTTTATAAAAACATGATTACCCTATTATATATCCCATGATGATGGTGATAGAGGGTGGGAGGTAGAGAGTGAGGCAAGTTGAAGACCAGGGTTAGGGTGTGTGAGAAATTGATATATATGCATTATATCAGGAAAGGTTTTTTAAATGTTGTTGTAGTTATAATTCACATATCATAAACTCACCCTTTTAAGGGGTTCAATTCAGTGGTTTTAGTTTATTTACAAGGTCGTGCAACCATCACTGCTATCTAATTCCATAACATTTTCTCACTCCCCCAAAGAAACCTTTACCCATTAGCAGTCACTCCTCATTCTCCTTTCTCCTAGTCCACTTCTTATTTCTATGGATTTGCCTATTCTGGACACTTCATATAAATAGAATCATACAATATATAGCCTTTTGTATCAGGCTTCTTTCTTTTAGCATTGTGTTTTCAAGGTTCATCCACGTTGTAACATAGATCAGTACTTTGCTCTTTTTATAGCTCAATAATATTCCATGGACATGCCATGTTTCATTTTTTCATTCATCAGTTGATGGACGTTTGGGTTTATTCCACTTTAGGCTATTATGAATAATGTTGTTGTGAACATTCATATGCAAATTTTTGTGGGCACATTTTCAGTTCTCTTAAGTCTATACCTAGGAGTTTAATTACTGGGACATATGTTAACTCTATGTTTAATATTTTGAGAAACTTCCCAACTGTTTTCCAAAGCAGCTGAACCATTTTACATTTCTACCAGGAATATATGGGGTTTCAGTTTCTCCACATCTTCAACACTTGTAATTGTCCATCTTTTTAATTATAGCCATCCTAACATGTCTGAAATAGTATCTCGTTGTTTTGATGTGTGTTTCCCTAATAATTAATGAGTTTGACTATATTTTCTTGTGTTTATTGACCATTTGTACATCTTCTTTGGAGAACTGTCCTTTTAAATTCTTCACTCATTTTTTTTTCTTTTTCGGAGGTTTCTAGAAAATTCTTGAGTAACCTTATAACTGTGTTTTTAAACTCTATCCAATAGTTTGCTTTCTTCCATTTATTTCATTTGTGACATGTTTCTTTGTCTCCGCATTTTGGCTACTTCCCTGTGTTTGTTTCTATGTATTGGGTAGAGCTGCTATGTCTCCTTAATTGGTAGAGTGGCCTTGTGTAGTAGGTGCCCTATAGGGCCCAGTGGCTCAGCCTCCCCAGTCACCTGAGCTGGGAACTCTAGGTGCACCCCTTTGTGGGCTGTGAGCACAATCTTGTAGTTGAGACTTGATTGCTGTTGGTGTCACTGGGAGGAATTGACCTCTAGGTCAATTGGCTGTGAGGACCAACTGCAATTACAGTGGGAGAACTGCTCTGCAGGAGACACCCCCATGGAGCACGACTTGCTTCAGTGGGGCTTTGATGCTCACTGAGACTGCCCCTTGAGTGTGTCACTTATGGATGTGTAGAGTTGTAATCTGGTATGGTCCGACACTGACCATTGGGTACACTGGCTCTTGGGTCTCCAGGGAGATGCAAAGTCAGCCACTGTCTGGGGCCACCCAGCAGGAGTTACAGAGAGATCTGCAGATTCCTCTTCTTTGTATCACATTATGGGGGTGCCAGAAGAAGAGAGAGAGCAAGATACTGAAAACCTATTTGAAGAAATAATGACAGAAAACTTCCCCTACCTGATGAAAGAAATAGACTTACAAGTCCAGGAAGCACAGAGAGTCCCAAACAAGAGGAACCCAAAGAGGACCCCACCAAGACACATCATAATTAAAATGCCAAGAGCAAAAGACAAAGAGAGAATCTTAAAAGCAGCAAGAGAAAAGCAGTTATCTACAAGGGAATGCCCATATGACTGTCAGCTGATTTCTCAACAGAAACTATGCAGGCCAGAAGGGAGTGGCAAGAAATATTCAAAGTGATGAACAGCAAGGACCTACATTTAGAATTGAAGGTCAGATAAAGAGTTTCACAGACAAGAAAAAGCTAAAGGAGTTCATCACCACATAACCAGTATTTTATAAAATGTTGAAGGGTATTCTTTAGGAGGAGGAAGAAAAAGAAAAGATAAAAAATATGAACAAAAAACGGCAGCAAATACATACTATCAACAATTGAATCTAAAAATAAAAATAAACAAATAAGAAATCTAATGAACAGAATAAACTGGTCAATAAAATAGAATCAGAGGCATGGAACAGACTGATGATTCTCAGAGGGGAGATGGGGAGGTGGGAAGAGATTAAACAAAGATCTTATATGCATATATGCATTACCTATGGACACAGACAGTGGGGTGGGGAAGGCCTGGGATGGGGTGGGAACTGGGTGGAGGGGGGCGATGGGAGAAAACAAGAGGGACATCTGTAATAATCTCAACAATAAAGATAAATAAATAATTTTTTAAAATTAGTCTCCTATATTTGGTCAAACGTTTAATGAACTCACCCTAATGCCTTGGCAGGGACAGACCAAATGATTTCATGGGCCTTATATGGTCTGCTGGTGAGATGTTCCCCACCCCTGAGGCCCTAGAAAGAACTTTAAATGCAAATCTCTTTCTCAAACTTTAGGTTGTAGCTGAATTGTTAGAGGCCTGGTCTAACAACTCAGTTTAAGCCCTCCCCTGAAACACACACTGGTATGTTCTCCTATTATAGTACCCCATTCATATCCTTCAGAGCACTTATCACTATTTGTAATTATGTTTATTGAGTTGCTTTGTTCAATGCCTAAAGTTTACAGATGGTAAACTGAGGTCCAGGGAAATAACTGGACATTCAACAAGTCATTATCAAATTAAACAACTATTACTATTTTTATGATAGTTTATTCTAATTTATTAAATCCTCACTTATGCTTATTTTCCTCCATTACTATGTAGGAAAACTATGAAGTAATAAAGAAACAAAAAAACCCAGGAACTTTAGAGTACTATAATTTCCTTCTCCTCGACACCCCCCACCCATCACACACACAACCCTCTTCCCCATCCTATAGGTATCAGCTAAATTCTAGTTCTGAATTATTATAAATATATATTTTATTTGTCTTGGCCAAGGCTTAACTAAACAAAAATAAATTTACTATGTTCTTTATTCACCCTTTTTCTTCGTATCTTATTGCTTCCTCCTATATTAATGTTCCTTCTTGATGGAATACATACTCTAAGAGTTCTTTGGAAGAGAGACTTAGTGTGGCCAACTTTCTGAGACATGTAATACCTGACAGTATTTTTATTCCATTATTACATTTAAATGACAAATTAGTTGATTATAAAGTTCCAGGTTGAACGTTGTTATCCTTCAATGCTTGAAAGAGATTATATATCTGTTTTCTATACAGTTTTGCTGTTGAGAAATCTGCTTTTCTTTTTCTTTGATGTTTTAGAATTTCACTATAATGTGTTTAGAGTTTTTTCTTGTGTGCCCCATTCAACAGTTTAAATCCTGGAGTTTTGGTTCTTTCTTTAATTCTGGGAGACTTTTGGTTATTACTTCCTTAAATATGTTGTTGTTTTCATTTAATCCTTATCTGCATCTGGGGCTCCCACTAGATAAATGCTGATCTCTTTTTCATGTTTTTTACTTCTCTTTCATTCTCTTCATCCCTTTATCCCTTCCTAATACCTTCTGGGAGAGTTCCTTGACCTGATCTTCCAACCCACTGATTTGTTCTTTGACTGTAATCATTCTTCTATTAAATCCATTTGGTGTATGTTCTATTGCCTATTTGTCATAATTGCTTTCCTCTGCTTCTGTTTCTAATATATCTACTCATACCTATGAATGTTATTTATTTACTCATTTTAAATTTTTATCTGTTACATTAAGACTGCTTTTGGAGAGGCAAGTTTTTCATTATTTATTTAAATTTTAAAGTGGAAATGTCTTGATTCATTTTCCACCTTCCCCACCCTGCTCAGGATCCCTGAAGGCTGACCTGTGCCAATGACATCAACTGGCTTCCTTGTCTTCTGGCTGCCTGTTGGGTTCAGCCCACAGGGAGACCCAGCAGGAGAATGGTGGAAGGGAAGAATGTGAGGGCATTTATTCTCTCAGTTTACTCCCGTGGGTGTTGATATCATCCTTGAATATAGATCAGAACTCCTGTCAAGATAGACCTCTCTAAATGACTTTCTCCCTGTGATTCTGATACCTCCTACCACTCCTCCGCCTTTCAAGCCTCTTATTAGCACTTTAACACTGCTATATGCTGCCTGCAAAATTATAAATAAGTCTTATTACTAAAGTGTTGTCAAATGATCAATTTGAGTATGCCACCATTTTCTGTTAGGACCCTGACTGTATATTCAAATATGCTCATGATTTCTCATGGGGAGGGGGCAAAGGTTTATTAGGGCTTGAATAGTACTTCTCCAGTGAGTTAGAATATAGGAAGCACTTATACCAAGTATTCTTGGGCAGTGCTCCATGGTGGAGAGGCCCTGTGTTGAAATCCAAAGCTAAGCCACCCCTGCACCATCCTCTCCACCCCAGGAGTTCAGCCCCTCCTCCCAGGAACTGCTTTTATCCAAGGATGTTGCAGTTGTTTCAACCGTGGTGGTGGGTTGAAGAGAAGCAGGTTGCTGAGGTGCTTGACAGCTCATCTGCACTCATGCTGTCCATTCTGTAGCTTCTGCAGCTTCCAGGATGTTATCTTGTCACTGTGGCAACAGAAGAGAAGGCAATGATCTGCTCAGGGCAATCAGGAGAGAGAAAAGAGCGCCACTAGAAAATGCCCTGACAGCTTATCCCCACTTGGGGCTATAGAGCATGTCTCATCATCTACCCACCTCAGCCACCACCTTTTATTTTTAAAGACTTTCTCGTTATTTTTGTTTTGTTTTATTTTTCAAGCTGTGGAGCCAGCTCTGAGCTCTTCTTTAGTGTCTTTTAGGTTCAGTTTGGGGAAGGGAATCAATCATCAGTGGAATTCCTTGGACCTGTAATTGAATGTGGTTGCTCAAACAGTTTCCCATGTTTTGTTAGTATTGACGTTCTGATTGACTAGGGCAGTGGTCGGCAAACTCATTAGTCAACAGAGCCAAATATCAACAGTACAACGATTGAAATTTCTTTTGAGAGCCAAATTTTTTAAACTTAAACTATATAGGTAGGTACATTGTTATTAACTTAATTAGGGTACTCTTAAGGCTTAGGAAGAGCCACACTCAAGGGGCCAAAGAGCCGCATGTGGCTCGCGAGCCGCAGTTTGCCGACCACGGGACTAGGGCAATAGTTGCTTGCCCAAGGGAGCCTCTTAACTGCTACTGACTCATGAGCTAATAGACAAGGTCAACCTTCAGAGGTCATTCAATCTACCCCCTAGGAAAATCTTCACCCAACACTATCACAGAGACAGTTAGGAAATGTCTGCCCAAGTGAGGGAAGGTCTGGCTCTATCTTCTATGGTTATTGTACTTACCACTATCTTGAATATTATAGTGGATGTTCTGTTGTACCATCCAGTTTCTTCTTTAGGAACAAAATATTTTTACCCCAGCTCTTGGGAGTGCTGTCAGCAGATAGTCTTCAGATGTCAGTTCTTTTTGGGGACTGCTTAAGCTGAAGAGATAAGAAGAAATATGATGATGATATAAGAAGAGATATGATGATGATAATGATGACATAATAGAAGATTTGATGATGATAATGATGATGATGATGATCTCGACAACAACAATGTTGCTGCTGCTAAATGTAAGGGAGGAATCAAAGAACTATCAAAGTTCCCACCTTTGAGTAGCTCACACTTGTTAGGAAGATGATTCATAAATAAAATATATATATATGATAAACACAGTAATTCGGGAATTTGGAGGTATATGCCTGATGTCCGTTGGTCAAGGCTACTATTTAAAGATTCTGTATGTAGGAGGGACTTGTAAAGGGTCTTGGCTGGATGAAATTAGCCAGAATATATTGAAAATATGGTTGATTTAGAGATTTCTTAACTCTATCAGATATTATCTATCTTATTTCAAATAAGATTAATATATATTTGGGAGAATTCCTGTAATAACCATGGGAGCAGTCAAAGAAAGCCGAATTTCATCACAAAAAAGTACCTACTCGGCCTCGCAACAACCCTCTTGGATAGGTACTATTGTGATTCTCACCTTTCGGAGTAGGAAGTGAGGCATGGGTGGCGGGGGAAGGGGGAGGTTTAGTGACTTGCCCAAGATTACACAGTGCGCACGTGGTTGTTTTTGGACCATATCCAATGCAGTATGAGCCAGAGTGTATGTTTTCCTACCCTTTTCCAAGGCAGGTACTGCTTTCCTCTGAGACACTAAAAGATGAGAATTGGCTTGAAACTATGTAGGAAGTGATAGTATGGGTAAGCTATTATACCTCTCGGGAGAGGAGCTTGTTTATCATTTCTCATCTTTCCTGCAAAAGCAATTTTTGCAGCAGCTCAATTTATATCACAAGTAAATGAAGCAGGTGCTCATTAGACTTCCAGGCTGGTATAACTCTCACGTTGCAATTACTATAAGAGGTGGAGAAGATGAACAACCCTAAAGTTCACTATGGAAACCTGAACATCATTTCTGTTCATGTGGAGTTCATTACCCCAAGTTTCTTTAAACTGAGTTTTATGAAACAGGCAAATGTTTCTGGTGTGGAAGAGCCAAGGAGAGGAAGATGGTGTATCTTAAGAGAAACAATAATCAAGTAATTGATAAAGATCCCTGCTCTTTCCTTTTATGACAATCTCTTAGTGTTTTTAATACCTTAATGTTTTTCATGAAAGTTAATAAGATATTTATTTCGAATGGGACAGCACCTTATCTGATGGCTGAACTATCTTGAGTTTAGCTTTTGAGGCTTTAATGAGCAGAGAATGTATGCCATTGTAAAATGTCTTAGCAGAATCCATCCAGATTGCACAGAGAAAAACGGGCTTTTACAAACATGAGGAGAGCAACGGATTGATCCAAGGGATTCCTGAAGTCACTGATTTGTTTTTAAGGACTTTTCTTTGGTAAAGTGTCTGCTGCAATTCACCTGTCAGTAAACCTGGGATCAAAGTTCTGATTTCCCCCAGGATTAATCATTTTCTTCTTTATCTACATCAAAGTTCTTTGATATGGCAAAACTTCCTTTTTCAGTTGAACTTGCTGTATGTTTAAGTTTCAATCAATAACAGTAAATATTGATTTGAAAGGTCATTGTTTACTTGAAGGAAAAGGGTTATCATTAGAAAAATTCCAGTTTGCCATTTTTTAATTCTACTTCTTTCTACAAAATGGGTTTATTTAAAAATCGTAGTAATCTGGGAATTTGGCCAAAATTTCTTCACTGTTTCACTATCTTATTTTAAAATATTTGGGGGGAATTTTTCTAATTCTGCATGGATTTTTCAGCATAGTTATATGCATAGAGTTTGGAGTCACAAACATGAGCTGATTTGTAGTTCTACACCTTGTCAGGAGATAATGACAAGACCTACATTTTACGGTGGTTTTTACTTTCAAAACAGATAGTCAATATCAAGAATTTAGTTCATTGCCTGGCACACAAATGCTCATAAATATTAACTATTGATGCTATTATATTATTTAAAAACATATATATGCAAATTATGGTGTGTGGGGGTTTACATAATCTAAGTACTGCTACAGATTACAGAATCTGAATATAATTGGGCTCAACAATTTTTTTAAAAGGTCAATAGATCATAAAAATCCTTGAACAAAGATGTCATCTGTATGGAGATATCCAACATGATATTTAAAAGTTAGACATGCATGTCAAGTCAGCTTGACTTTGTAGTTTAAAATGGAGAATATATTTTTGCTTTAGAATTCAAATTTATAGGTTCACAATGCCCAATATAATTAAAATAGTATATTTATAAATACATACTAATTGAAATGATGATATATGCTAATGGAGTATGTATACTGTGTATCTGTATGTGTGTATATTAATGTGACCATCAGTATTTCAAATAGGGAACCATAGACCTATTAATAGTGTCGGTGGCCTATTTTTCATCATAGACAACTGGGGAACAGTAAAAGAATCATTTTTACATATTTTTACCCATTCCTAGGTATCTTAATTTTTTTGGTGTGATGGTAAATGGGATTGCTTTTTTAGTTTCTCTTTCTGTAAGTTCACTATTGGTGTATAGAAATGCCATAGATTTCTTGGCATTAATTTTGTATCCTGCTACATTGCCGAATTCATTTATTAAGTCTAATAGTTTTTTGATGGAGTCTTTAGGGTTTT
>NW_005356259.1:2514973-2522447 GCF_000412655.1 Myotis brandtii
GTATGTTCTCCCATCTGTTTATGTCTTCCTCTATCTCTTTTTTCAACATCCTGTAGTTTTCTGAGTAGAGGTCTTTTACCTCTTTAGTTAAGTTAATTCCTAGGTATCTTAATTTTTTTGGTGTGATAGTAAATGGGATTGCTTTTTTAGTCTCTCTTTCTGTAAGTTCACTATTGGTGTATAGAAATGCCATAGATTTCTTGGCATTAATTTTGTATCCTGCTACATTGCCGAATTCATTTATTAAGTCTAATAGTTTTTTGATGGAGTCTTTAGAGTTTTTTATGTACAATATCATGTCATCTGCCCTAATTTTAATTTATTCATCTTTTCCTTTATGGCTAGTGTTTTTTGTGTCCATTTAAGAAATCTTTGCCAACCTCACTTTATGAAGAATTTTCCTATATATTTTTTCTATATTTTTTTCCTACCATGACTGTGGGAACAGTCAGATAATCACTGAATTCTATTATCAGTTTTGTTTTTTTAAAATATGGATATACAATTGGCCCCTTACCATTCATTGCAAGACCATTTTCCCCTTTCTCTGCTGTGCCACCTTTCAAATATATCAAAATATATCAAGTATTTGTATGTGGGTGGGTCTTTTGCTAGATTCTGTTCTGTTTCATCTCTGTTAGTCTATTCTTGTACCAATACTACAGTCTCAATTATAGAAGCTTTATGACAAATCATGATATTCAATAGTGTAGCTTCTCCAACTCTGTTCTTTTTCGTCAAGATTATTTCAGCTATTATTAGCCCTTTCTATTTCCATATAAATGTTAGAATCAGCTGATCAACTTCTACCTTTTGGTGTCAATTGTAGTGTTCTTCTGGAAATTTTTCCATTTGACTAAATTTCTAATCTCTGATCATAATCCCAATATCCTCATATTATCTTTCCTATTGTCAAAAGAATTCATAGTAATTTTCCTTTTACATTTTTATTATTGTTATTCCTGCCTTCTCTCTTTTTCTCATTGATCAGTCATGCAAAGTTGTTATCAATTTTCATAGTTTTTCCAAAAAATAAGTTTTTTTGGCTTTGTTAATTGTCTTGTTTTTCTTTTTAAATAATTTTTGCTTTTGTAGTTAAAATTTCCCTGCTTCTCTTTTAGGTTTCATTTGGTTTAATTTTTGTAACTTCTAGAGATGGATACTTAAACCACTGATTTTAAGCACCTTTGTTTTTTAAATATATATTTGGCTTCTAAATATTTCCCACTATGCACTGCTTTAGTTTCATCACACAAATTTTATGTCTGATTTCCATTATTATTTTGTTCAAGTATTTTCTAATTTATTATTTCTTCTGGGTCACATGGGTTATTTAAAATTGTATTATTTAAGTTTTAAACATATGGGAATTTTCTAGTTTTGTGTTGTTGTTTTTTAGTGGTGGTATTGCTATAGACCTCTAACTTATTTCCACTGTGGTCAAAGAATATACTCTCTTATGAAATTTGTTAGAGTAACTGATGAAGAAAACATATATTCAAATTTGATAAATGATTCTACACTTGTTGAGTATATTATTCTATACATGGCTTTTACGTCAAGTATATTATTCATTAAGTTCTTAATATCAGTTATTAATAATATTAAGATTTATCAGCTAGAGTATCTATTTCATTCTTCTTTATTATTTCTCTGCTGAAATTCTCTATTTTGTCCTTTTAATTTCTTGGAGATATTATTTTGAAGTTCATGTCTGGTAACTGCATCAGACAGAATAATAAATTCTTACCATATATTTTCCTTATCTTGGCTTTTAGATAAGTTTCATCTTCTTAAATACCCAGGCATTTTTGATTGGGTATCAGACATAAAATGTACAGAGGATATTGAAGCTCTGGATAATGTTATCTTTCTTCCGAGAGATTTTTCTTTTACTTCTGGAAGTCGCCCTTGAGTGAAGGCCTCCATGTCACCTTACAATCAGAAATTAAAATGATTTAAAGTCTAATGTCAGCATCTGGCAGAGCTGGTCTATTTCCAGTTTACTACTCTAAATGTACATTATTTTGGGGTCCTGATGCACTTCTAGAAATAGATTTCTTTTCTTTGGCAACTCCTTAACTTCAGTTTTGCTCAGCTTCTTATCTACTGCTTGTAAGAATGCCATCTCTCTTGAAAGAGTAGTGGCACCAAATGCCAGACTCAACTTTGGGTTTCCTCTGTGTGTGTGTGTGTGTGTGTGTGTGTGTGTGTCTTCCAGTTTTACTGGTTCTCAGTGGGTTATTCAGTCCAAATAACTAATTTTTTTTATTTATTTATTTTAATCCTCACCCAAGGATATTTTTCCATTGATTTTTAGAGAAAGTGAAAGAGAGGGAAAAATAGAAATATCGATGTGAGAGAAACATTGATTGGTTGCCTGCTTCATGCGCCCTGAAGAGGGCCCCAGATGGGGAGGAGCCTGCAACCGAGGTACATGCCTTTGACTGGAATCAAACCCGGGATCCTTCTGTCCGCAGGCCGACGCTCTATCCACTGAGCCAAGCCAGCTCAGGACAAATAACTAATTATTGATAGCTAAAAAATAGAACTCTTAGACCAGAGAATTTTTATCTAACGGTGTAAGCTCATCACATCTTATGTGTTAATTGGTTCAGTAAACACCTATGATTGAAATTCTCCTGGCAGATTTGCTGTTTTCAATCATTAAGTTTTAGAGTGGCTTGCTTTATTGCTGTTGGTAGCTGATGCAGATTTTGGTACTTGTGTCTGATTTGGGTACTGCTGCCATAGGTAAATCCAAAATGTCATTAACTTTGCCGCCACATGGTTGGTGGCAGCTGGAAGGGACACAAGGAAAATGTTAATGAAAACCCAAAGGGCCTGAGAACAGTGTTTGCAGAAATCTAAAAGGCCCCAAAGAAGCTGTCAGTTGAACCTAAAGGGAAGAGAGGGAAATATTGAAAGCTGGAGAAACAGGGGCTCTTGCTATATAGTAACAGAATATGAAAACTAGAAAATGTGATAATAAATTTGAAGATCTAGCTAAGGAAGTTTCAGGAAGAGCGCTGGTGATTCTGCTTGAATTTTTAGTTACCTATAATAAAATGGGAGGAGAGAGATGAACCAAAAAGGAACTGTGGCAGGCAGAATTCTAAGATGGCCCCATGATCTCCACCTCTTGGTGCTGCACCCATGATTAGGTGACATTATATGGCAGAAGGAATTTCATACATGTAATTAGAGCCCCTAATCAGTTAACTTTGAGGTAATCAGAAGATTACCCTAGGTGGGCTTGACCCAATCAGGTAAGCCCTTAAGAGGGACTTGTCCCTTTATGTGAAGAGATTTGAAGTGGAGCCAGGCCATGAAAAGGCCATATGGTAAGAACCTGACAGTGTCCTCTAAGAGCTGAAAACAGCAAGAAACAGGGCCCTCAGTGATACAGTCCAAGGAAGTGATTTCTGCTATCAACCGAGGGAGTGTGAAAACAGATCTTCTCCAGTCAGGCCTGAAGATGAGGAGAGCTGGCTGACACCTTGATTTCATCCTGCGAGGACCTGAGCAGAGGACCCAGCTAAAATATGCTGGACTCCTGATCCACAGAAACTGAGAGTTTTTTATAATCCACAAGTTATAAATTTGTGTTGCTTTAATTTTGTGATAATTTGTTACACAGAAATAAGAAAACTAGCCCTACCTGGTTTGGCTCAAGAATAGAGCACTGGCCTGTTGACTGAAGGGTCCCAGGTTCGACTCTGGTCAAGGGCACATGCCTGGGTTGCAGACTCAGTCCCCAGTGGGAGGCATGCAGGAGGCAGTCGATCAATGATTCTCTCTCATCATTAATGTTTCTATCTCTCTTTCTCTCCCTTCCTCTCTGAAATCAATGAAAATATATTTTAAAAAATGAAATAAAAAAACAAATATAGTAGTTGTTCAATTTTCAAGCAAAAGTTGAAGAAAGGAGCCAGGACTTTTTAGATTTGAAAATGAAAGTATATTTTTTCTTAATCTCTTAAGATGGCAAACTATTATCAAATTAATGGCTTCCAAATTAAAAGTAAAAATAGCTTCTTTGGTTAGCACATATTTGAGGCACTATAGTGTAGTGTAGTGTAATGGTTAACTTGTTTGGGTTGAGTTCTGGCCCTGCCTTTTACTAGCTGTGTGACCTTGGAAAAGTTACTTAAATACTCTGCTTTAGTTTCTAAATATCTAAAATGGGTTTATTCACCTCTTAGGTTCTTGTTCTGATTAAATGAGTGGATACAATACAAACAAAACACTTAGGATTTTTTACCTAGCAAGTGCTGAGTAAATAATTAATGATTACTGTTAGTACTAGCTTTGTATTTTTTTTTTTTTTTACTTTTGTCTCATTTCTTATGGGACATAAAAGGCCAAGTCTAGTTTGAAGAGAGTAGGAAATATAGAGGAAAGAACAAATAAAAGGGAGAATTGGTGAAGAGGGTCAAATACACGTTGAATTATTACAGCCTGTAACTTTTGTGATGCTATTTGGGTGCAAAATAATTTTATATTCTCAGCGTGGAAGGAAGGAAGGAAGGAAGGAAGGAAGGAAGGAAGGAAGGAAGGAAGGAAGGAAGGAAGGAAGGAAGGAGAGAGGGAAGGGAAGGGATAAAGGAAGGAAGAAAAGAAGGGAGGAAGGGAGGGAGGGAGGGAGGAAGAAAAGGAAGAAAGAAAGGAAGAGAAGGAAATAAAGAAAGAGAAGGAAATAAAGAAGGAAAGGTTAAATCCAGGCAGAGATCAAATCTAGGCTGGGCTTGAAAGATTATTATTATTATTATTATTATTATTGTTTAAAATATATTTTAATTGATTTTTAGAGAGGAAGGGAGAGGGAGAGATAGAAACATCAATGATGAGAGAGAATCATCGGTTGGCTGCCTCCTGCATGCCCCCACACCGGGCATGTGTCCTGACAGGGAATCAAACCATGACCTCTTGGTTCATAGGTCAACGCTTAACCACTGAGCCATGCTGGCCGGGCTGCAGGCTAATTATTAAATTGATAATTTTGTATGGCCCTCGAATGATGTTATAAATATCCAGATGGCCCTTGGCAGAAAAAATAAATAAACCATAGCTCTTTTGTTAAACACAGGGCATCTATGAAAAGGGCTGCTCATATCCGTCTATGCATGAGACCTGTTTTACTAATTATTCCCTCAGCATGACCTCTCCCTGGCCAGACACTTAGTAACCACACCCAGACATCCCACAAGTGGCCACTGACATCCCAGGATGTCCTCATCATGGCAGGCCCAGCCTCTGCACAGATACAGAGCAGAAGCAAGAAAAGAATCCATCACTCAGGCACGTGTCTCTCAGAGACACTTCATAAAGAAAAATGGTGGCTGACTAAATTGCATAATCCTCTCTCCGAACATCCCAGCAGAAAGCACATATGTTCTTGAAATGAACATCCCTAAGAAGAAAGTTGTCTAAAATGTGCTGCATGTGTGTCTTCCTTTCCTGAGGGAAAACCTGTTTAACTTTGGGTTTCACCACTCATAAATTATCACGTTATTTCTCACTTATGGCGTAAATATCAGTCTGGTTGGTATATGCGCCCACACATCAGCTGAGACAGAAGAGAGCTAAATTTACAGAACATTAAATCAATAAGCATGTGTGAATGGGTAAACAGCACGAGATCCTTAACTTAATAAGGCCACAGCACTACAGTTAATCATCTGTTTTGCAACTTCTGGAGTGTTTTTTTCCCCCTTCTAATTTTATAGTGTTGCTAGAAGCCTAGATGAGTGAAGGTCCTATCTATCTATCAGAAGAGAACAATGCACCTCAAAATAGGAAATGGGAAGTATTCCCTGGGTGATGAAGCCGCGGTAATACCTAAAATGCTACAGCCAGTGCAAGATGCTGTGTTTATTAAGGAAGAAATAAGAACTATAGTGTATTTTCCTTGTTGTTTCAACTAATGAGAAACCCTGGAATAGACAGGGCTGCCAGATGTCTCAGGAAAATATCAGTCTTCCAGATGGAAAGTGGAGGAAACTGTAGGAACAAATGAATAAAAATAGCATTTCTTCTCCCTCTTCTCTTCCCCCCAAGACAGGCCTCCGAATCCACAAGAACAGATTGACTACCTCTTCACAGTGAAAAATACCCTCCCCCACTACGGGCTATCCCTTTACATCACTAAACAAATGTGGTAACAGGCTAGAGTGGCGTATTTGAGCTGCACTATTTACAAATGCCCAGAACTTTTCCCAAGGACAATGTACTGGAAGGGACCACTAGCAGATGACAGATTTCATCTGGTGGAAGATACTAATTACTACAGATCAGTGGAAGCTGTAGTCCTAAACAGTTCTGTGTAAATGTGAAGGATAATAGTGTGGAGAGGGTTGAACTGCCAGTAAAACCCAGAGGGACTCTGGGCTTGGAGTTGGCCGGAATGTGGGAGTGACAGGGAGATGGGAAACACGGCGTTAATTGGAAGCCCTTGTAAACACATACAACCAACTGCCTGAAAGAAGCTGCTGGGCGGACTCTGGCCTCTACCCATTCATCTGACCAGCGTCTACTATAGACCAACTCTCAGCCACTTATCCTAAAACAAATCCTTTGCATTGATACCCTCCACCCTCTTTCTACCACCGTCACCACACATAAACATAGCTCCTAGGCAGCTTTTCCACTCAGGGGTGAGAATGAGCAAGAAAGTATGCTAACATTTGCAATGGCAGAAACTCCAAATTTGCTATCTATAAAGAGTAATCTATCCATGTTTACAGGTTAATGGACAATAAATCACATGAAGAAAGCCAGAATCATGAAATTAAAAGTCCAAGATAAAAACAGTATCTGATCCCCAATAAATATGAAGTAATTTAGGAAAGAGAAAACAATAGGAAAAAAGCAAAACTAAAAATATATTTTCAAAGAGATTCAAGAATATATTTTAAGTGTATCTATGTTTTTAAAATTCATGAAATATCTCTGAATGGTTAATAAGAAATTTATAACAAGGTTGTCTCTAGGGCTGGAAACTGGGTGAGCAAGAGCTTACTTGTTACTTTACCTTTTTTTTTATTAACCTATTGAATTTTGCCCCAGGAACATGCATTACTATTAACATATTAATAAAATTTAATATATCCATAAATTAAGAACAAAGTACTATAAAAAAGAAATGACCAGAGAACAAGAAGAAGCTCTTGGAAAGTAAAAACATTATTTTTGAAGTAACTCCATATTGCTTTCCACAGTGGCTGCACCAATCTGCATTCATACCAACACTGCACAAGGGTTCTCTTTTCTCCACATCCTCACCAACACTTGTTTGTTGATTTACTGATGATAGCCAGTCTGACAGGTGTGAAGTGATATCTCATTGTGGTTTTAACTTGTGTTTCTCTGATGTTTAGTGATATTGAGCATCTTTTCATATGTCTGTTGGTCATCTGTATGTCTTCTTTTAAAAGTAAAAGCATTTATATATATATATATATATATATAATCT
>NW_005356259.1:2523341-2576525 GCF_000412655.1 Myotis brandtii
TTTTTCTCTTGCTGCTTTTAAGATTCTCTCTTTGTCTTTTGCCCTTGGCATTTTAATTATGATGTGTCTTGGTGTGGTCCTCTTTGGATTCCTCTTGTTTGGGTTCTTTGTGCTTCCTGGACTTGTAAGTCTATTTCTTTCACCAGGTAGGGGAAGTTTTCTGTCAATATTTCTTCAAATAGGTTTTCAGTATCTTGCTCTCTCTCTTCTTCTGGCACCCCCATAATTCGGATATTGGTATGCTTGAAGTTGTCCCAGAGGCTCCTTACACTATCTTCATATTTTGGATTCTTTTTTTCTTTTTGCTCTTCTGGTTGGGTGTTTTTTGCTTCCTCATATTTCAAATCATTGACTTGATTCTCGAGATCCTCTAGTCTACTGTTGAATCCCTGTATATTATTCTTTATTTCAGTCAGTGTATGCTTAATTTCTAACTGGTCCTTTTCCATTTTTTTTGGCATTCTCACTAAGATCCTTGAAGGTCTCACCAAGTTCCTTGAAGGTTTCTAGAAGATTCTTGAGTAACCTTATAATTGTGGTTTTGAACTCTATATCCAGTAGTTTGCTTTCTTCCATTTCTTTCATTTGTGTATCTTTGTCTCTGCATTTTGGCTGCTTCTTTGTGTTTGTTTCTATGAATTGGGTAGCTGATAAGTCTCCTTGAGTTGATATAGTGGCCTTGTGTAGTAGGTGTCTTATAGGGCCAGTGGCTCAGCCTCCCCAATCACCTGAGTTGGACACTCTTAATGTACCCCTTTGTGGGCTGTGTGCACAGTCTGGTTGTAGTTGAGACTTGATTGCTGTTGGTGTCACTGTGAGGAATTGACCTCCTGGCCAACTGGCTGTGGGGACCAGCTGTGACTACAGTGGGAGAATTGCTGTGCAGGAGACTCCCTTATGAAGCAGGACTTGCTTCAGTGGGGCTTTGGTGCTCACTGAGTCTGCCCCTTGAGTGTGTCACTTATGGATGTGAAGAGTTGTAACCTGGTATGGTCTGACACTGACCACTGGGTACACTGGCTCTTGGGTCTTCAGGAAGGTGCAATGTTAGCCACTGCCTGGGGCCACTCAGCAGGAGCTACAGAGAGATCTGCAGGTTCCTTCTCTTTGTGTCGGGTTTGGAAGTGTCCATGAAAGGCCCAGCTGTGAAGCAAGGCAGGCTGCTGCTGGTGCTGGCCTCGGGCCTTTTATTGATAGCTGTGGGGCTGCCTGACTCAGTTGCAGCTTGTTTGACAGGTTTTAGATTGAGAAAGGACAGGCCATTCTTATGCAAAATTCACTGCACACAGCTTGGGTGGGGTTGTACATTGGGTGGGGCAGGATCTGAGGGAATCGCCAGGGTGGAGCAAACAGAAATGGCTGCCAGTCAGCCCTGTAACTGGGGAAGTCCCAGCATAGGAACAATGATCCCTACGAGCACCTCCTCTGGGAGAAAACCACCCTCGAGTTCCTGCCCCAATGCCAGACAATCCAGTTCCTCCTGGTATATGTCTGTGTTCCCCAGAGCCTCGCCCTGGTGCTGGAGCTCAGAGGAGGTGGGACCTTGTAAGTTTAGTTTGTGGTGCCGGCCTTTTAAGAGGAACAGCTGGGTATCCAGTAGCCCAATCTGCACTGGTTTTGCAGCCCATAGTTCTTACTGCCCATAAGGACTTCTTTTCCCAGCTTTGGGACCCTGGGCTGGGGGTTTGGTGTGGGATTGGGACCCCTTGCTCCTCCAGGAGGCTTCCACAAATACGCTCTCCCTCCCGATTAAAAAAGAGGCATACATGGGTGCCAGACCAGTCTGTTCAGCACCTCCACACCTCCTACCAGTCTCAATGTGCTTTCTTCTTTACCTCTCTAGTTGTAGTACTTACACTCAGCCAGCTTTCCCATGGTTCTGGATGATAGTTGTTCTGTATTTTAGTTATAATTTTGATGTGGTTGTGGGAGGCAGCAAGTACAGGCATTTACCTATGCCGTCATCTTGGTTCTCCAGTAAAAGCATTATTGATGAAATAATAGAAGAGTTGGGATAACAACAAATACTACAGAGACAGCAAATCTCACTAGTATGAGCTTCATAAAAATAAAACAGAAGGGAAAAAGAAAGATTATCAAAGAAATAATAGAAGAAAATTTCCCGAGCTAAAGAGACATGGATCTTTAGGTTGAAATAGCTGTTTTCATAATTCTTCTCTTCTACTGTTTTAAAAGATAACTGCTTAAAGTTATAATTATAAAACTATATTGATGCACTTATAACATGTAAAGATGTAATTTGTATGACAATACCAGTCCAAGAAGGGATGCAGGAAGGGATAAATGTTGGGGAAAGTTTTATATAATATTGAAATTAAATTAGTATTACTCTGGAGTAGACTATTTTAAATTAAGATCGAATTTACTCACCAAATTTAGAGCAGGATGAATGAAAAAAGAGACACAACTAGAAATATCATTGTGAAATTTCAGAATTCTAAGAATACAGAAAAGATCCTAAATACTTCCCACAAGCTTGGTAAAATGGCTGAATCCCTATTTAATATTGGGTCCTTCACATACACAGAGGCACGTATCCCTTTTTGTCTACTCTAATGCAGCAGTAGGCTGCCATTATGGAAATAAGAAGGCATATAAAAAGTCCGTGAATAATGGGAAAACATTTTGGGACATGTTTTAAAATAAAGATTTCTATGCAGGAGACTGTCTTCGTGAGTTTGCAGGAAAACAAAACAAAACCACAGATGATTTTTTTAAGCAGAAGACACATAAAGCATAACCCTTTAAGTAAAAAGTTCGATAAATTTGCCCATATAACTAGCATATTCTATGCCAAGAAGGATAGAATGAACAAAAACAAGAGGTTGAGGAATATATTTGTAACTTGTATGTTAAGATAACATTTTGGAATTCAGAATATATAAAGTTCCTATAAATCTGTAAGAAAAATAAAACATAATACAAACTGGACAAATGATCTCATGAGGCAATTCATAGAAGATGAAAATAGAATGACTATATGTGAAAATATTGAGTGGAATGATGCATTCTAAATTACAATGATGGTTGCTTCTGAACAAACAATATCAAAAATCTAGTAAGGGAGAGGAATCGGAGAGAACAAAGGGAAGTCTCACTTGTTATATAGCTCCTAGTCTTAAAAAAATAAATAGAGAGAGAGAGAGAGAGAGAGAGAGAGAGAGAGAGAGATTTCTCCATCTAGATTTGGTATAAGAAGTTGACATATACATATTCCTGATTAAGACTTCTGAGTCACATGTCACAGATGGTTGCTTCTGATGAGTTATAGGCAGTATTCTTACATACACCACAGTCTTTTACAACCCTTACAATTCTGTAATTCTGCGTCACCAAATTTAGTTTATGGCCAGGACTCCTCATAAGCAATTGCTTCATTGTATTTTACCTATTGTGGTTAAGATTATGTGATTGATGTCTTTTGCAATAACAATGAGATTTCTCCATAAAAGTCATTCTTTATGAGTAGATAGTTCATGATAGCAGCTTGTTAGAAGCTTGGGTTTCTCTGCCCTTCCTTCCTGGCCACCCTGTCCATACTGCATTTGAGTCCAGGCAGTAAATATGATGTGCCCAACCCAAATAGATGGATCAAGGAAGTATTTGACACGAAAGCTCTTGCAGGGGAAGTGGCTTACCACCATTTGGATAGAAGCCATTGGGACAGGCAGTCCAGGGAACTGGAATTAGATGTTGTTCTTCCTGCCTACTAGTAAGACTAGGATAACAATAACTGGATAGAGATCTTTATTTTGAATACCTCTCAACGTAATTAAGATGTAGGCTGATCTTTAGAAAAAGTACCCAAAGAACCTTGTGATCAGCATACTTTTAAAAGGCAATACCATGGAACTAAAATAGCTACAGAACTTACTCTTTTGATAAGGGAAAAACTTCTTTCTAGATTTATGCTCAGGTTGATAGTGGAAATAAGATTTGTTCTTAGTAGTGAGAAATCTCAGTGCCATCTGATGTTCATAGCTGTATTATTCAGAGTAATTAATTACAACAGACAGCCTTGAAATCTCAGGGGGTTAACACATAAAGGCTTGTTTCTCACTTTCATCACAGTGCAACGTTGGCCAGGCAGTCCTTCATCTCATCTGTGCATGCTCTCCAAGGTTGCCTCCGCTGGGAAGAGAGTGGTGGAGAAAGCATATCAGCGCCCACATGCCTCAGCCTAGATGAGACACATTCAGAGCCCACTGGTCAATTGAGTGATATGGCCCCAACCTAACTGCAGTGGGGATTGGGAAATACAGAATGCAGGTGTAGGCTTATCTTTAGGAAAAAAGTACCCAAAGAATGCTATACCCAGCTTCATTTTTAAAGGCACTGCCATAGAAGGAACATATTGGTATTTGGTAAGCATGGTGTCTTGTCTGTCACTGTAGCTAAGCACAGCTCTCAGGTCATGTTTTAAATCAGTATCACTTACATTTAGGAAGGCAGTCCTACTGCATTCAAAATTTACATTTTATCTCCTTAAATCTATGAGCAGAGTAGGTATTGGCATGTCTAATTTAATCTTCAGGTATTATGGAGCATAGATAGGATATTTAATTTTAATAAGTCATTTAATTTCTGAGATTCTTTGGCTAGTGCTTTCATGTCAATTTTGCTTTAGTTAAAAGGGGTTGAAGGGCCATTGATAGTGCTTCTTAGAATATGATCCTGCAACATTATAGCGAATTCATCTTTTCAATTCCTGGGTGGAGACAGGTGGTGCAGCCCAGAAGTAAAATAATCAGTGTGCCCCAGACAATTGATTTTATATGTGATCGTAAATCTCTAGACAATGACTGATGGTGCTTGTAAACATTCCCCACAAGCTCATCAGATGTGTTTGTCATAGTGCAACCAAGAATCGAGGGCCCCTGTCATGGTCATTGTGAGTCACACAGGTAATGGAAGCACAATACACTTGATGAAAACAGTGTTTGCTTTGCTCTAGATAGGCGGTTCTCAACCTGTGGGTCGCGACCCCTTTGGGGGTCGAATGACCCTTTCACAGGGGTCGCCTAAGACCATTGGAAAACACATATATAATTACATATTGTTTTTGTGATTAATCACTATGCTTTAATTATGTTCAATTTGTAACAATGAAAATACATCCTGCATATCAGATATTTACATTATGATTCATAACAGTAGCAAAATTACAGTTATGAAGTAGCAACGAAAATAATTTTATGGTTGGGGGTCACCACAACATGAGGAACTGTATTAAAGGGTCGCGGCATTAGAAAGGTTGAGAACCACTGCTCTGGATGTAATCGAGCCTCTCAGTATATGAATCCCAAGAAGTGGTCTGACCTCAGATTGCTCAGTTTGTTTCAATCCTCATGCTTGATGTGGCATTCATTTGCTTACCAGTAGTATCTGAAGGATTTGTACTGTGCTATTTTCCAATATTTTGGGAAAAGCATCTCTCCTCTGTTGTTATAAGAGACTTTGAGTTTGCTAAAAGGTAACGAGCAACAATAGATCAGTAGGCCTTCAGCAAGACTGCTCTTAACTGTTATAGAAATACGTAGCCACCCCATCTTTGTTTTCTAAGAAACTTCAAAGAAACAAAAAACACTACCATATACACAGAGATGGAGTGATTTTAATCCATTTTTAGATGTTGTCGGTAATGGAATATAGTATTTTGAATCTTTTTATTATATGTTTTAATGGAGAAAAGCTGATGATTTCATGCTGTCGTTGTTGAAGAGGGTTAGGATACTATTGAATTCCAACAGATTATCTATAGGTCTAGGAATTGCTAATGTGTTTGAGCTTTGCCCATTATTTTCACTGTTATCCTAATTCATCTCAAAGCCTAGCATAACATGTCTTCTCAGGAGGTCTATGAAAATTCTGCCTCTGAGGATGGGTACAAGAATAAGATGTATGGGTGTTTAGGAAGAAATGGTTTAGATTGAAATGGATGTTTTACTTATTCTACCTTCCCCAATCCTTAAATACTCTTAGTTGCCAATTAATAGCTTTGTGGACACAAACTTAATTTTTTATAAGTTACGTATGCAAATTTCTTTATTAATGAGTGTAACTTGAGGAAGATGCAGTTACCTACATGTAACTGACACAGTAAGTACTTTTTACATATATATTCTGTTATTTATAAGCAAGGCAGGATAATACAGTGGTAAAACATAGCAGCTTAGAATCAAATTTTCTGTATTCAAATTCCATCTGAGCTATGTGATTTTATGTCTCAGAACCTTAGTTTCTTTGTCTATAAAGAGAAGAAAATAATATTATCTATCTTACAGTGTCATTATAGTTAATGACATTGTGTTCATAAAACATTTAACATAATTTAGTAAGGAAAATTAATATTTTTGTATGTGTTAGTATGAATTTAACCAGGTGCTGTCCAAGGTCCTGAGGTGAGTTCTGACTCATAGTCCATTATGACACAACATGAACAATGCAAATGGCTTGCCTAGAGCTGTACAGTATGTACAGTCTATCAAGTAGATAGCCTTCCATCCAGTCAGGTTATAGCTATGTAGGACCATCTTTCTTAGCAACTTGAAGTTGGACCACTGACAAACTGCTTCACATAAGTTGTATGATGGGATTAAGTGCCACCAAAACAACTAGACACTTAAGAAGAAGGCTGTTTTAATTTTCCTTCCCCTCAATTAATTTCCTTAATTGACCAGTTAATATCTCTGTGGACACATCTAAATTTTTAAAAATGCATATGAAAATTATTTTTTAGTTATATGAGTTTGATGTATGAAGGGAAATTCATGAAGAATCTGTTTAACTTACTAGACATCCTATCAGCATTATATTTATTTATTAACTTATTATGATCAGAATATAATTCCCAGTGGATTGATAAACTGTATTCAATAATCAAAATTCCTCCTGACATTATATTATATATTATACTAGTGACCCAGTGCACAGATTCATGCACTTTGAAAAGAAATTAATTAGAAGGTGGCTGGTGGGGCGGGACTGGGCAAGACAGGCCAGATACTCCCTGGAGCCAACCTCCCACGGTCCTTCCCTGGCTGGCCACACCTGGGGTGGCGCCATGGTTCAAAGGGCATCTGCGAAGTGAGCGGGGGTCCCTTCAGCAGGTGGGGTCCCTCCACCTGGCCTGCGGGGATCGGGCTGAAACCAGCTCTCTGACATCCTCTGAGGGGTCCCAGAGTGCGAGAGGGCACTCTGCAAAGTTGCTGTCGTACAAGGTGTGGAACACAAACACAAGTGTGCAGTAAACCAGGTTGGGGGCTGACAGTGCTCCAGCAACAACATAACCCATGGCCAAAGGTGGAATCTCATGCCCCACGAGGAATCGGGCTCCCTCTTCCCTGGTTTCGGGATGTGTCATCCTGCATGTCATAGCGACTGGTCAGACGGTTGGACACTTAGCATATTAGCCTTGTATATAGATAGATAACTTTTATTTTTTAACTTCTTATCCACATTTTTTATGAGAGAATATATGCTCCCTAAAAGCAAGGTGTTGTCTCTTTTTTTCACCCCTTATTCCTAGAGCCTGGAGCTGTGCATGGCATGTAGAATATGCCAACAAATTAGATAACTTAAATGAAATGAACAAATTCCTAAAAAGACAGAAATTATTAAAATTGGCTAAAAAAAGAAAATCTGAAGAGACATATAACAAAGAGATTGAATTAGTCATTTTAAAACTTCCCCTCTGGAAAATCCCATGCCCAAAAGGCTTCACTGGTCAATTCTGCCAAATATTGAAAGAAGAATTAACACCAATTCTTAACAAACTTCCAACAAGTAGAAGAGGAGGCACACTTTCTAACTTATTCTGAGTCCAGTATTATCTTGGTAGTTATACCAGACAAACATCACAACAAAGCTACAGATCAGTCTCTCAAATAGATACAGCCCTAGCCAGTTTTGCTCAGTGGATAGAGCATCAGCCTGCAGACTGAAGGGTCCTGGATTCGATTCTGGTCAAGGGCATATGCCCAGGTTGTAGGCTTGTTCCCCAGTAAGGGGCATGCAGGAGGCACTGATCAATGAATCTCTCTCTCATCAGTGATGTTTCTATCTCTCTCTCCCTCTCCCTTCCTCTCTGAAGTCAATTTAAAGAAATTTTTAAAGAAGAAAATAGATATAAAAATTTTTCAATAAAATACTAGCAAATTGAATCTGTATGAAAAAATTATACAACATGACCAAGTGGTATTTATCCCGGGAATGCAAGCTGGATCAACATACAAAACTCATTAATATATCATATTATAGAATAAAGGGCAAAAACAAAATGATAATTTCAGCAAAATCATTTGAAAAATTCCAAACACTTTCACAACACACACACACACACACACACACACACACACACACACACACACGGAATAGAAGGGAATTTCTCAACCTGATAAAGGGAATCTACAAAATAACCTACAGACAAATTAGACTTAACGGCAAATCACTGAAAGCTTTTCACAATCCACAGAATGGGAGAAAATATTTGCAAATCATATATCTGACAAGGGACTTGTATCCAGAATATATAAGACAAATAACCCAATTTAAAAATGGGCAAAGGATATAAATAAACATTTCTCCTAAGAAAATATACAAAATAGCCAACAAACACATAAAATGATGTTCAACCTCATTAGACATTAGAGAAGTGCATGTCAAAACCACAGTGAAATACCACTCAACCATTTGAATGTCTATAGTCTAAATCATGGACAATAATAAGTTTTGGCAAAATGTGGTGAAGTTGGGACCCTCACATATTGTTGGTGAGAATGTAAAATAGTGCAGCAGTTCGGCAGTTTCTCAAAATGTTAAACATAGAGAAAACATATGAGCCAGCATTTTTGCTCCTAAGTATAAACCCAAGAGATTGAAAACATATGTCATGTACATGAATGTTCATAGCAACAGCATTCATAATAGCCAAAAAATAAAAACAAATTCCCATCAGTGGATGAATGGATAAATAAAAGGTGGTATTTTAGTCAGTGGATATTTATTCAGTCATAAAAAGGGATGAAATATTGATCCGTGCTACCTCATGAAAGAGCCTTGAAACTATTATGAGAAGAGAAAGAAGCCAGTAACAAAAGGCCACATATTATATGATTCCATTATATAAAATGTCCAGAATAGGCAAATCCATAGAAATAGCAAGTATATTATGGTTACAAGGGCTGGGGGAGGAAGAAATGGGGAATTATTAGTATTTTGGGGGTTTCCTTTTGGATGATGAAAATATTCTAAAATTAAATAATGGTGGTGTTGCACAACTGTGAATATGCTAAAAGCCACTGAATTGTACACTTTAAAATGGTGAAATGCATGACAGGTGAATTCTATTTCAATAAAGCTGTTTTTAAAATATGAAGCATATTTAATAGACACACATACTCTTCTTACCTTACCTGCCTCTTACAAAGGACATGGAAAGGAATCCAGATATATATTTTACTTTCCATTATCCTCTCTCTATATTTACTCTGTCACCTTTTTCTTGAACTTTGCAGAAAAACATTTGTTCTTACTCACCTACCACTTCACTTCTTGCTAAAGCCCTACATTGTGTAAATAAATTTAGCATTGCTCACAGTGAGAGAGAAATGCATCCTCTTCACAAGATTGAAGGCAGCAGGGAAGTATGGAAGTTACAGGATATTTGTTGGTTGACTTGAGAAAGAAATCTGGACACACTCCCACATAAAAACTTCTGTCCATATGTGTTTGTTTATGTAGAAGTTTGGTATAACATACATTTAATGTTGTAATAAAGCAAATTATTTTGTAGTCGGTGCATGATAATGTAGAGTTTCCTAAAGTGATATAGTATTGTGGGAAGGATTATCTCTTCCCACTCTTCATCTGCCCCCCACCCCCTCTGCCCCTGCACAGAACCCAACTCTTCCCAATGCTTGGAGAAGGAATGGGGAGTAGAAAGGAGCTTTTTCTAATGTAACCGAAGGGAAGGAGACACACACCAATGTATCATGGTAGATTCTGGGAATGTCCTGAGGGAATTAACCTTCGTGATGTGAAGTGTCTGAATTGTTGCTAGATTTTTCCACTCTCTGGTTGGCTCTTTTTTATAGTTTCTTCTGTCTTCCTATTCACTCATGGATTTGAAGCTCTCCTTTTCTCCCAGTGTGTAAGGGGAACTGGACGGAATAAAGAGTGACTATCACCATCAGCAAAAGCAGGACACAAGTCTGCTCCTTGGAGGTGGGTAGAGAAATGGTTATAGAGCCTCAGGTACTTTGAGGGAGAGGAGAAGACACAGGGAGAGGGCCCAAGGGGAATATTCTGATAATTGAAGTCACTGGGGCTACCCGAGAATCTAGGAGTAAGGTCCTGTGTCTAAACGTGGAAATCAGAGATGACCCAGCTAGATAAAGAAAGTCAGTTGCAAATCTTTGCCACCTCCAGGCCCCTGGGTGGATTAGAAAACTTTATTTCTTAACTCTGGTGTAATAACAGATAACAGTCCATGGGATTTTGTACCTGTATTTAATTGGTCGAAGAAGTGGGTAGGTCACTCTTACCATGACTCCTAGAATACCAGCCTGCTCTTTGATTTTTCAGTTCTAAGGGATAGGGGGTGAAAAGAGCCATCAGTGGGACCAACCAACATTCCCTTCCTTGATAAAAGATCTTCTCTTTTGTTTGCAATAATATACATTCAATTGAAGGATGAAAGTTAAATTTTTTTTAATTTTATATTTTCCAGATCATGGTTATTTTCAGACACACGCACACACATACACACTGGTTCTAATATTTGGGGATGAGTTTTACAGGTTGCTTTATGAAGTGGTCGTTGATTACATAATTAAACAAATACATTTAGAATTGATGGATTAATTTCAGATTTAGGGGACAAGAAAGGAACTGAATTTAGAATTAATATCTTACCCAACAGAAAAAGTAAAAATTTTCAGTACTTTTATAAAATGACTAAATGCCAATTGTATTTGATAAGCATCCCGATGAGTCCTACAAAAGGTAGGGGTCCATGAGTCTGAAATGGTCCACTCTTGTTATTAGGATAAATCTCCAGAGCCATTTGGAGCAAATATGTGCTAATAAGACCCAAAATGAAAGAGATCTAAATTCCTCTCCAGATAGATAGATGGATGGGTGGATGGATGGATGGAGAGATGGACTGATAGACAAAGAAACCACTGCCCGCACATTTCAGAATTTGCAAAATATTTAATTCTCAAACTAGTCAGGTATTCTAATGATTTAAGTGTGTCTAAGAAACAAACATAGCTATTTTTATGAGGTGAGGCAAAATGACTCTTGTGCCAAAATAATTCAGCATTGTCAAGGGCTGGGTTTCTTTCATTGCTATTGTCTTAATGCCCAGAAAAATGCTTTGTTTGAAGCATATTCCAGGACAAACACATCTTTCAAGTGTCAGATTTCATATGCCTGCATCGTTTCCTAGTCCCTTACCTGTCATTATATGAAACTTTTATGACCACTGGCAGACAAAGGCCAGAAAGACAAAGGGAAGAAAAAGAGAATAGTTCCGTAAATAACAGATCAGCAATTTAGGCTCAGCTGAGGAATTTGGCTCCCAGGCCCCAGACTGCTGAAGAGGCTGGATTCAGATGTAGTTGACACTGGTGAGTCATACAGATGAGCTTCAAGTGCCCTAATGTTAGTGGTGTTAACCCTGCTCAACCACCACACAGGTCATAGAATCTTACATCAGTTGCTTAATCTGCTTGCCTTTTATCTACAAAATGAATCTACTAACATTGTACTCTCCTTTGATACACAATATAGCTAGAAAATATTGCTAATGAAAAATAATTAGAAAATAAAATAACAGCTATAAATTAAATAAGTATAAATGAAATAAAGATGGTCATCAAAGGCACAAAGAGAACTTTGATTTCTCCATAACAATAATAGCCTACATTTATGGAAGGTTTTATTATGTGCCAAGAATTATTCTAAATACTTTACTTATTCAACCACTTATTTAATCCTTTTTGAAACCCCATGAGTTCAGTATTTCATCTATAACATGCAGAGAATAATCATTCCGCATCACAAAATTGTTGGAACAATCTCAGGCATAGAGGAAGCACACAATAAATGTTAGCTGTTATTTGGCTCACAATCTACTGGTTTTTAAAAAAAAAAATGATTTGAGAGAGACGGGAAGAGAGAGAGAGAGAGAGAGAAAGAGAAAGAGAGGAAACATTGATTTGTTGTTCTACTTATTTATGCATTCATTGGTTGACTCCTGCAGGTGTCCAGACCTGGATCAAACCCACAACATATCAGGAGAAAGCTCTAAACCAGTGGTTCTCAACCTTCTGGCCCTTTAAATAGTTCCTCATGTTGTAACCCAACCATAAAATTATTTTCGTTGCTACTTCATAACTGTAATGTTGCTACTGTTATGAATCATCATGTAAATATCTGATATGCAGGATGGTCTTAGGCAACCCCTGTGAAAGGGTTGTTCGATCACCAAAGGGGTTTCGACCCACAGGTCGTATATTGCACTGTGTAAATGACTACCTGGCCAGGGCCACAATCTTCTCTTTTTCACTCCTTGAAAATTCAGGCATTTGCTTTGCTCCAGTTTTCTGGCACTCTTTCCTTCTCCATGACATCACAAAAGTCATATACACAGATTCTTTCCATGTTTTAACGTAAAATTTTTAGAGCTTGAAAGATTGGATGCATTTGAAGCAGGGGTGGGGAACGTCCAACCTGCGGCCTGGATAAGGCCAGAGAAATCATTTGGTCTGGTCCTGCCAAGGCAACGGCAGGCGGGACTTGAAATTCAATAAATCTAGGCGCTTTTTTCATAGACATACTGTTAGTGGAGATTGTTATTTGTAGTAATAATAGTGGTGGCCTTTCAAACATCTCTTGCACCCCATAGAGTTAGACTGAGCTAGCTAGCCATGGTCATACACTTAACCTTACTGTAACCGACTGTATCCTTACCAATAGAAAAAGGAAAAAAGATTCCAATAATTGTATTAAAATGCCTAAATGCCAACTCTACTTGATAAACATCCCAGGGAAACCTAGAAAGCTAGGGGTCCTTGAATCTGGCTAGTTCCACTCCTCTTAATAAACTAAGTCTCCAGATCTGCTGAAGATATCTAGCAGGAATTATGTCCATCAGACCACAATTGGCATGTCACCCAATTCTAGACAGTAACACAAGAGATAAAGTCTGCTAGGGAGTTTCTGGGAAAGGTGTCCTTGCTGCTACAAGACAGCTGCAAGAAAGAGCTGGTCCTTCTTCCTTTGGGCATTGTCATGCCTGGATGTGATAATGGGAACAGCTGGAGCCATTGTGCTGCCAGCCTGTAGATGAAGCCAATACAAGAGGAAGGCGGGGAAGCTGGAACCTTGGGGTGCTCAGCGCAACTGCCCTACCCCTGAGCTCCGAGTTATATTTTCCTACTGCTTAAGCTGTCTGGGTTGGGGTTTTCTCTCACTTCCAGCCAAAAGCACTCTCTGATACAAAATGTTGATAATAATAAATCAGCAACAACATATGAGAAGGACTGATGAGCTTTATATTTCTCTATAAAACTTTCAAAGAGGTCCTGCAAGTGAATTATTTAATCCAAGTGTTCACAAGAAAGACAATCCCTCCCATATAACCCATTTAAAGGTGCCATGTTCTAAGCTTATATGCGGCAAATTGGTTTTCCAAATTTCTTTGGCTTTATATTTCAGCGGGATATGCTAGAGGCATACTATATGCTTGGGCAAGTATTATGGTCCAGGAGATGTGGCTACATTTACTCTTGCCATCTTATGATAAAGCTAGGGTTCTCCAGTTATAGAACTTTTGTAGAATAATGATCAGCTAATGGCTTTCAATCACCCCCTTGTCCTTTTTTTTTATTACCATTGCTTTCTAATGTTCATATAAACATTGGCTTTGATGTTAGATTTTCAAATAACCAACACATTCTCTGTTTTGAGAACATTTTATCAACATGATCTGTGTTTGACCTTATGTTTAAATTGATTTTTTTTCTGATAACCTAATAACCCATTCCATAGATCAGACAATCCTTTTTTCCTTTGCAACCAGTACTGACTATTATGATCATCTGTTTCCTAACACACTGTTGCTCTTCAAACTTTAGGGTGGTACTGAATCTCCTGGAGGGCTTGTTAAAACAGATTACTGGCAAACTTTAGGTTTGGACTGGGGCCCAAGAAGTTGCATTTCTAACATTTTCCAGGTGATAATCATGCTCTTTGTCCAGAGACCACTATTATATATATTTTTTATTTATTGAGAGTGACATTGGTTAATAGGATCTATATAGGTTTCTGGTGTGGATTTCTATGTTATAAGATACGTATATTGCACTGTGTGCCCACCACCCAAAGTTTTTAATACATTGAGTACTTAGAAGTGAATAAAGTCCACCATAGTTGGAAAATATTCTCAGGTATTTCTTTCCTTTCAACAGATCAGTATGGAATTTATACTATTGTCGTGATTCATTGATACCATTTTTAACCTACATCTAAGGAGACTACTTGGACTTTTAATGTATTTCTTCTTCAATGTTCTTCCTTGGCCCTTTTCTTCTCTTACTTGATAATCTCACCAATGTTCACTGTTTCAACTATGGTTATTGCATAGCTATCTCTGATATTCATATCTCCATCTCTGACCTCCCTCTCAACCTTCAGGCCTCCTTTTTCCATAAGCAAGCTCTCTAGGAACTCAAATTTGTGTTGTCAAAATATAGTCTTTCTCTAAACCAACTGGTTTGGACTGCTTTTTATTTCCCAAATTCCTCTGCACTATTAAATGAAATAGGAGTGCAAACACCAGAGATCTAATCATCATACTGTGTGATCATGGCAAATCAAATAACCTCTCTGGTCCTCAATGTATTCATCTGTAAATTGGAGTTGGGATTCATCTTTTGGTTTTTATGGTTTGGCTATAGCTGTAGCTGTGGGTGTATTGATTGTTTGGGAGTCTGGCCTTGCTCCTAGTTTCCATTAACAATGGGAGTCAGGGAACTTCCAGGCTTGTGCCAGCTGCTTTTACTGGCTTGGAGGAGCTGAATGCTAAATATTCAGGACTTTTGCAAGTTAGTTGTAAATCTTAATAGCTTGAAATTGGCCATGATGGGAGTATTTACTCCAACAAATTGGCAGATGCTACAAATCAGAGCTCTTGCCCACCCCTTCTTAATATATCACTGCCCCTGTGCATTGAGGAATGCCCACCCTCACCCTCATCCATGCTAAGAAAATACTCTGTACGGATACAGAAAATGCTTGTCCTTCTATGGTCTTCCAAAATATTAAGGGGCACACCATCATTTCTTAGTTGTGGCTGAAGGAGAATAAGAATGGCTTAGAACATACATTTGAGAATGTGAAACATGGACCTTAGCTTCCCAGGGTTGGTCTCTGAATAGACCATTGGAAAAACATACTTACTATATATTATGTGACCACTTGTTCTCTCTCACTCTTTTTCTCTCTTTCTCTCTGAACCATTTATCAGCTGCCACCTTTTCTCTTTTGTTGTTTCCTTTCCTGCTTTGAGATCTTAGACTAGGAACTGAATTGCACAGACTGTAGTTACGGTCATTTCCTCTCTGAGCTGAGAGGCCACTGTAGCACTGTGAGTGTGAACATGCCTTTGTTCAAGTACTGGTTTTACCTCTTTTTAGCCATCGAATCTTAAACTATTTATTTGAACTTTCTGCTCCTTTGATTCCTTATAAATAAGAAGGAGATGCAGTCAGTTCTGCTATAAGACCTGTTAAATAAATTAAAACAAAAAAGAGAAAAGGGAAATTTGTTCAAAGAAGTTGAGCACAATACCCTGGTGTGTGTACAAGAAACACGACGAATGCAGAAAACTACACCCAGCTGCACGAAGCCCCAGTGGAATAGACAAACATGCACACACCTGGCACAGACAAGAAGCCATGCCCATCCACATCTGGTGATAGAGCTTCCCCTCCCATTTCTGATAACCCTTCTCCCACCACTTCACAATAACAAGCACTCATTTGGGCCACGCAGTCAGACACCCTTCCCTCTCATTGACTTTCCCTCTTTATTTTCAGCCTATTTTGTATTTTATTCTCCATTTGCTGATTCTATCTTCACTCTTTTCCTGTATTTCTTTTGTTATCTGCACACAGAGTGGCAAGCTGGGAGCAAGCAGGTGGAGAGGCCATGGGACTGCAGGTGCCCACCCCCTCAAGCAAGCTGTAGGTCTTTTTCAAGGTAAAATACACTATTTATTGTAGTAATTATGTATTTCTTAACTATTTCACATCTATAAATATGTGCTACCATTTTTATTATGTGCCCCTTTTTAAAATGTGCCACTGAAAGGTGCTTGAGTGTTATACCCCAGCCTCGCTTTACCATAAACATAAGACCTGTGCTTTATTGCATAATTTTGCACAGAGTGGTGATTTTTAGGAACACAAAGATCATGGCTATGGTAGAACAAATATAATATCAGTAACTGCCTCTTTCATAAGGTTGATGATTCAGTAAGTAAATATATGCAAAACACTTGGGTTAACACTTGGCTATAGTAAGTGGTAAATTAGCAATGGCTATTTTTGCTACAACAAAGAGGGGATTGAAGTAGATAGTATTCTCCAAAGACCTTCCAACTCCATGATTCTATGCATTCTGGAGTCTGGCCCCCTCATTGTGCATGCATATGAGATGGGAAACTTGAGGTTTGCTTGAGGCCATACAACTAGCTAGTGAGGCCACAGGAAAGCACTGGATATCAGTGCTCTTACTGTCTCTCCAAACCAGTGACCCACAGACTAAAGGCGATAACTAAAAACTAATTGCAAAGTAATTAAACATCTCTCAGTTTCTAAAATGCACATTAAATGTTAGTAGTTATGTTAAGATGTGTCACATGGAAGGGACTCTAAGATTCTTAGCCGTTTGGGCTGTGTCAAAAGTTATAGCTATAACTATATAGCTAGAAGGCAGATGTCTGGCCTATTCAAATTTTACTCTGAATTAGAAGCACTTTTCCATATTTGTGCCTAAAGGGAGAAAAGCATACAAGGGTAACATCCAGTCATTGGCAGATGAACGCCTAAGGGGCAAAGAGAAATTTATTTTTATCTCTCCCATCACATTATTATCTTTTCAATAGCAATTCCCTCAACCCCCAACATTCAGAACACTTATGCCCACGGTAAGGTTTTTTATGTATTGCTTATGGTATACATTGCGTGCCTAGCTAAGAAATATTTGTCCTTTGTGATGAAATAGCCTCAAGAGCCATTGTGACCTCACTTATTTATTTTTAATTTTTTTAATAATTTATTTTTCAACTACAGTTGGCATACAATATTATATTAATTTCAGATGTACAACATTGTGATAAAACATTTATATACTTCACAAAGTGATCATCCTGATAAGTCTAGTACCCATCTGACACCAAACATAGTTATATTATTGACTATATTCCGTATGCTGTACTTTATATTCCTATCACTATTTTTGTAACTGGGAATTTTTGCTTCTTAATCCTTTCAACTATTTCACCCATTTTCTCAACCTCCTCTTACCTGGCATCCATCAGTTTATTCTCTGTATCTATAGTTGGTCCTATTTGTTTTTTCATTTAGTTTGTCTTTTAGATTGAACATATAAATGAAATCATATAGTATTTGTCTTCTCTGTCTGACTGATTTCATTTACCCCTAGGTCCATCCATGTTGTTGCAAATAATAAGATTTCATTCTTTTTTATGGCTGAGTAATATTCCATTCGATATATGTATCACTTCTTTTTTATCTACTCATTAATCCGTGGACACTTAGATTGTTTCATATCTTGGCTATTGTAAATAATGCTGCAATGAACATAGGGGTGCTTATATTTTTTTGAATTAGTGTTTTGGAAATACCCAGAAGTGTAATTGCTAGGTCATATGGTAGTTTTATTTTTAACTTTCTGAGGAACCTCTATACTATTTTCCAGAGTGGCTGCACCAATCTGCATCCCCACCAATAGTGCACGAGGGTTCCCCTTTCCCCACATCCTCACCAACACTTGTGGTTTGTTGATTTATTGATGACAGCCATTCTGACAGGTGTGTGGCTTTAATTTGCATTTCTCTGATGATTCGTGACATTGAGCATCTTTTCTTTTTTGAGTTTTATAAGAGCTTATTTGAGCCCAACTGAGGACATATGCCAGGGAGCAAGATCTCAAATGCTCCTTGAGCATCTTTTTATATATCTATTGGCCATCTGCATGTCCTCTTTGGAGAAATGTCTGTTCAGGTCCTAGGCCCAATTTTTAAATTAGGTTGTTTGTTTTCTGGTGTTAAGTTGTGTGAGCTCTCTATATATTTTGGAAATTAACCTTTTATCAGATGTATCATTGGCAAATATCTTCTCCCATTCAGTAGGTTGTCTTTTTATTTTGTTAATAGTTTCCTTTGCTGTGCAGAAACTTTTTTGTTTGATGTAGTCCCATTTGTTTGTTTTTTTCTTTTGTTTCCCTTGCCTGAGGAGACATATACAAAATAATGTTGCTAAAGGAGATATCAAAGAGTTTATTGCCTATGTTTTCTTCTGGGAGTTTTATGGTTTCAGGTATTTCATTTAAGTCTTTAATCCATTTTAAGTTTATTTTATATAGGCTGTAAGAAAGTGGTCTAGTTTCATTTTTATGTATGTGCAGGTATCTAAGACATAGCTTATTTAGATGTTTTAATGGGAATGGTGGGCCAATTAATTGTACTCACTATGTCACTTCTTGGAGGAAAGATGAAACAATAAAAACAAGGACAGCCTTATAAAGTTGTGTTTTATTTTTCAGCCTGGATTATATTAAAATAACTAGGGGCCCAGTGCATGAATTCGTGTACCTTGAAAGGAACTGTGGGCCACGAGGCTGCAGTAGGCACAGGGGTGGGTCTCAGCCCATCCTCTGTGCCCCAGCCTGGCCTCTTCCATCACAGCCCCTGGTCCCCTGTCTGCCAGCAGCCCCGCTCCCGCCGTTGCAGCTCCCACGTGCTGATGGCACTGGCCCCACTAGCACCCGCTGTCAGTGCGGAACAATTGGGGCCAGCGCCGTTAGCAGGTATGAGCAGCAGCTGCTGCCCCGATTGCCCCTCAGGAGCAGGGAGAGGTGGAGAAGCTCTCAGGGGCAATTGGGGCCAGCAGCTGCTGTTGCTCGCACCCCAAGCAATTGGGACCTGTGCTGGGCGCCAGCAGCAGGTGTGAGCGGCCACTCTGGCACCAGCTGCAGGTGTAAGCAGGGCCAGCACCAGCAGTGGGTGCAAGCAGCAGCTCCAGTGCCGGCAGCAGGTGCGAGCACCCAGTGGGACCGTGGTGCACAGGAGCAAAGAATTTTCAGTAACCACCAGAGGCTCTCCCCGAAGACAGCAACCAGCACCCCGCCTTGGTCTGGCACCCCCAACACCTGCTCCACCATCCTGATGCAGCCAATGCTTGCCATGTTCCACACTCTGCTGCCTGCTGCCGATGCCCACCATGTTCCGCGTGCGCCTCCTGGTGGTCAGCGCACGTCATAGTGACCGGTTGTTCAGTTGTGCAGTTGTTCTGCCGTTCAGTCTATTTGCATAGTAAGGTTTTATATATATATATATAGACAGCAAACTGTTTTTTTAGAGCACTGGTTCTCAAAGAGAGACAGCAAACTGTTTTTTTAGAGCACTGGTTCTCAAAATATGTCCTACGGACCCTGGGAGTCCTAGGGACCTTTACAGAAGGCCTACAAGGTCAAACTAGTTTCATAAAAACATTAAGACATTATTTCTTCTTTGTCAGTGTCGACATTTGTCTTGATATTGCAAAAGCAAGCTGCAGCACCTTAGCCCCAATCGAGGCAATGGTACCAAATTGCCCTAGTAGTCATTGTGCACTTGCAGTTCAACAAACTCTGGTTTCAATTAAGAATGTCCCTGATGCAGCAGTAAAAATTATTAAATCAATCTTTGAGAACATATCTTTTTCATCTGCATGACAAAGGTGGAAGTGCTGACAGTGCACGAAAGTCCAACGGTTGTCTCAAGGTAAAGCAGTAGTACAATTGTTTGACTTAGGAGCTAAACTAGCCACTTTTTTCATTGGACACTGTTTTAATTTGATTGAACAACTGATATATAAAATATGGCATTTTAGACTTTGCATAAATGAACCAAATACATCTTGGTTCTAACTTTAGATATTTGTTGCCAGTGATAAAATTTGAGCTTTTACGTGAATATTATAGAGTTTTGGAAAGTTTCTATCTGCCACCATAAGCTTGACAGCTTTTCAATACTTAACAATTTTTATGACAATATTGGTGGTGATATTAATGAGTGTGATTTTTAAATATTGTAGAGTAAAATATGTCAAAATTTGGAAGATATGTATAACTCAGTTAAACAATATTTTCCAATATGTGGTGTTACAAAATCAGGAATGGGTAAAAATATTCAAAATGTAAGCAAGACCAATGGACTTTAATGTGACAGAATATGAAGAGTTCATTGATATGGTTTCAGACTTATTATTGCAACCAACCTTTAAGAAACTTCTACCTGTTGACTTCCAGTTAAGATGGCAGAAGAAGTAAATGGCACTTGCATCTTCCCATGCCCACATCAACATTACAACTGAACTAAAGAGCAATCATCACTGAGAACCACCTGAAGTCTAGTTGAACAAAAGTCCTATAATACAGGATATACAGAAGAAGCCAAGGGGAGACTGGTAGAAGGGGAGGAGATGAGAAATGGGGAGGTCCCACACCCACGTGTGGCATTTAAAAATCAGGAGAGATATCTTTGCTTTGGAGGTCTGCCGGGGTTCTTGTCCCAGCATCAAGAAGGGTTCAGGAAATCTGGAGAAGGCTGTGCGTAGATGTTAAATAAGAGTCCAGAGACTAATAAAGAGTCCGGAGACGAAATATAATTTTGAAAGGCATTGGGGGGGTCAAAGGAGCTTAGCTAAAGGAGCTAAGTTCTAAGGTCTTAAGTCTAAGGCCTTTGGTTCTTCCCGTCCCCAGGACCCCATGCTTTTTATTAACATAACTTGTCCTGAGGCGGGGCAGAGTTTTACACATCGAAGGGTATACAGTAACATTGTCAGAATGGGGGAATTAGCCTACGGCTGTTCAGGTGTTTGGCCAGTAGGAGGCAATAACATGTAGATTAAGATGCCTTTTAGCTGTCTGGCAGCCAAGAAATCAATTTAATGTGTCCTATTCAGGTTTGGAGAAATGCCGTCAGCCATTCCCAGATGCAGCCCTGCTGTCATGCTGGAATTGGTCTCCGGCAGAGGTCCCTTCTGAAGATCAAGGGGTCCTAGCCCCACACCAGGTCCCCCAGCCCAGGGTTTCAGTGCCAGGAAGAGAAGTTCCCATAACTTCTGGCTGTGAACACCAGCAGGGATTGTGGGTAAGGGAGACAGAGGGCTGTTGTAGTCCCAGGTGTTCTTAAAGGGCCTATGCCCTCTAAGCTCCAAGTGCTGGGGCGGTAGTTCGAAAGGCACCAGGAGCCATAGCTTAGTGTCCATCAACCTGGCTAACACCACTCTCCATGTCCTGGTGATTAAACTCAAAGAAAAAAAAAATAAAAGGGAACTTCTTCCTGTTGAGTTTTGTTGTATGTCAAAGAAGACTATCCACAATTATATAAAAAGAATATTAAAATAGTTCCTCCTTTTCCAACTAATTATCTGTGTGAAGCCAGATTTTCTTCATATACTCAAAGCAACATGTTGCAACAGAGTGAATGCAAAAGCAGATATGAAGATCCAGCTGTTTTCTATTAAACCAGTCATAAAAGAGATTTGCAAAAATGTAAAACTATGCCACTCTTCCCACTAATTTTTTTTTGTTTTGGAAAATATAGTAATTTTTCATAAGCAATGTGTTATGTTAATATGTTAATTAATTTACTATTTTAAAATAAGTTTGTAAGTAAATATTTTATATGTCTCCATTTAAAGTGAAATAAGCTAGTCAGAGAAAGACAAGTACCATATGATTTCACTCATTGTGGAATTTAATGAACAAACTGAACTACCATGCAAAATAGAGACAGACTCATAGAGAGCAGACAGACAGTTCTGGTGGTGAGGAGAAGGGGTGTTGAGAGGGGTGGAGGGATTGAGCAAAAAAGAAAAAAAGAGAGAGAACTCTTGGATTTGGCCAACAGTGTAGTGCAGTGATGGCGAACCTTTTGCTCGGCGTGTCAGCATTTTGAAAAACCCTAACTTAACTCTGGTGCCGTGTCACATATAGAAATTTTTTGATATTTGCAACCATAGTAAAACAAAGACTTATATTTTTGATATTTATTTTATATATTTAAATGCCATTTAACAAAGAAAAATCAACCAAAAATGACACGCATGTCATAGGTTCGCCATCACTGGTAATGAGTGGGGGGGTGGGCTGGGGGAGTAGGTGGAGGTGGAAGTGGGCATAGAGGGGATAAATGGTGATGGGAAAAAAATAATGTCTCCATTGAAACTTCTAGTATAATACATATTAATGGATATGACCTACAAAAACAAAGGCTCTTGGGGATTCTCAATATTTTTTAAAAGTTTAAAAATTGGTTCTGAGCCCTGGCCATGGGCTGAAGGGTCACAGGTTTGATACCTGGGCAAGGGCATGTACCTTGGTTACAGGTTGGATCCCCAGCCCTGGTCAGGGGGCATGCAAGAGGCAACCAGTGATGTTTCTCTCTCACATCGATGTTTCTTTCTCTCTCTCCCCGTTCTTCCCTCCCTTTCACTCTCTAAAAATCAATGGAAAAAATATCCTCTAGTGAGGATTTAAAAAAATAAAAAAAGATCCTGAACCCCAAAAGTTTGAGACTTTTTGTCTTAGAGCTCTGAACTGGACTTAAAGAAATGTGGTCCATGAACTAGCCTCAGAATTATTAAATATAATATATAGAAATAAGTATAAAGATAAATGTTCCTGGGCCCTTTCCCACATTCAAGAAATAGACTCTCACAGCACAGGGATGGGAAAACCTTCATGCCTGAGAAGCTTTCCGGTCATTCTGGTGATCATGCAGGACCCTGTACTGTCAGGGAAATGTACAGCATTTCCAGATTGGCTACAATTTATGACATGATCTTGGGTAATTCTGTTAGTTTCTTGAAACCTCTGTTTTCATCATAATAAGTTGGACCCATGGGCTTACCACAATAAAAACTTATTCAGAGAGACTCAGATAAAAGGCTTTAAGAACACCCCACATGTTGCCATTTCTTAAATTACATGCATTAAAATAAATGACTAAAGTACATGTTGCAAAGCTATATCCTTGACTATTAAAAATAGTGTTTAAAGTAGCATTTTAAAAAACTTTAAAAGTAGTCTGCTGATCTATTATCCATAATTTTAAAAACTCACAGAAGACATTTTTATCATATTAGCTGGGTTCTAACCCAACGTGTATTCCCAAAAAACAGTACCTAAAAAGAGAGAGCAAGAAGAAAGCATAAGTGTAGAGTACCACCCCCCCAAATTAATAAATAACAGCTATAAACCTTAAATATAAAATGAATCTGAATCACCAAGGAGCCCTGAAAAATGAAATCTTTTTAGAAGGAGAGATGATCCTCTCTGCCTGGGGCTGCAGAGGGAAAGAGATGTACAATCCCTTTCATGTTCCACTGAGCTCCAAAGTCCACAGATCCAGTCCCTCAAACCCCCTGAAGGCAAGGGCGGGCCCAGAGTTCGTAAAGCTCACTTGGAAGCAGGGCTTCAAGAGCTTTAAAAGTTAAAAGCAAAAACTTTAAGCTTAATCTGTTGCTCCCAGAAATATCCATTGAAGGAGGTGCAGCTAGGGGCAGAATGCGTCCTCTCTGCCCTTCTCCGGAAATGGTGGAGTTGTCACTTCCTAGGTTCTTTTCCAATAACAGAGACAAGCCATCCAGTAATTCCTGATAGAGGCTCACCACACTTCTTCCCTTTGTTCCTCACCTGCTGATGCACCATTTCAAGGGAAGGCATATTTTCCTGAATGAGAAGCCCCTTCCCCTGGCCAGTGTGGCTAGTTGGTTGGAGCCTCCTCCTGTACTCCCAAAGGTGGTGGTTTCAATTCCCAGTCAGGGCACATACCCATATTGCGGGTTTGATCCCTGGTCATGCAGGAGGCAATCTATCAATGGTGAGAAGAAAGGGAATGGAGCCCCTCAGTAAAGTCTTTAAAGCCCAGTAATAAGTCTTCAGAAGATTATTCTATAAACTTTATTAAATCTCTCACCTGCATTAAATTTGATTATTTTAGTGTCTAGTTTAATTTGTTGCCCACTTCATTTGTGAATGGTAGAAAAGCTGCCGATTTCAGGACCTGGTGGCCCACGGTTTCTGATTCCCCCTCCTCCCTTTTTTTCTTTTTTCATGTGTCCATTGGTCAGGATTCAGGGCATGGTCACGAGTAGGGATTTTATAGTATTGCTTAAACCTTTGAGCTAATATGCTTCTTCTCTGTTCCCCAGCATCATAGTAGCTCTTATAGACCATTTCTAAACAATACTTTCTAGCATTGCTAGAGGGATGGAGGTTTGAAAAAGCATGTGTGTCTGAGGGAATCACTTTTTAGAATTCATTGTAGAGACTGTTGCTGGATGTCCTAGAATTATGGCCTTCCTGATTTTTTTCTGTTCCCTCCTACTCTCCAAATCCGTAAGCTGAGCTGGAAACCATAGTTTTTAGCTATCTCCATCATTCTTTTTCTTTGTGACCTCCAGCTCTTCCCCCATAGAGTCTTTCTTTATATCTTATACTCTTAACATTGACATTTGTATTTAGTCCAAAACTTACTTAAGTCATTTGAGAGTTATATGATCATTGACTTAAGTTGTACAGAGTGGATGTACTGCAGAAATCTAAAGAAATAGCTTCTTTGCTCAGGGGAATGTCGACAAGGGAAACGGGGAAAAAAACAACTCAGATATTTTAGAAAGCATGCAGTAGTTTCTTGGGTCTTCTTTTTTCTTTAAACCTCATTTCAGTGGAAAGAAGGGATCTTTTGAAGGTTATCAGTCCGAATTTATAAGACAGTTGGATTATAGAATATGTTGGAAGAGAAGGTCTTTTACTTACTATCAAATCCTCAGAGTACATTATCAAGGTTTGCCTAGTTGACATGGTTAAGGTGCTTAACAGCATGCTGTCTAAACTATTTACACAGTTGTAACTTATTTACTTAATACAATAAATAATATTTGTATGGTGTTTTTGCATATATTGCTATTTGTCCTCACAGCAATGCAGTTCAGTAGGCATCACTGATGATGCATAGAATGTTAAAGAACTTGTTTGAAGTCAAGCAGCAAAAAAGCAGAAGAGCCAGGAGCACTCTCTTTTCCAATAGTACTAATATAAAGTGTTAAGTTTGCCTTAAACAAACATGCTGTCACTCAGCAAGCATTTACCATGCACCTCTTAAATTAAATCACTAAATAAGTTTTACTCAAGGGTGAGTAATGGGATCGCTGCCCTGAAATTCCCTATTGAGAAAAACAGACATGCAAACCAATCTCAGATGTAACATGGAATCAAAAGAAGACTGGACGTTAGAATATGAGCTGAATGTGTATTTAAAGTTGGTAAGGATAGCTTGCTATTTCATGGAGTACTACCATGAATTATATTGTGAGTATTGTTAGTTTTGTCAACCTTGAACAACACTCAGTTTGTTTAGATTCTAAACTTTAAACTAAGATAATTTAGATTTTTAGATATCTTTCTTACATTATTTACCTATAAAAGAAAAAGGGAAACTCAATTCAATCCTTTTCCAAATTAGAACAAATTGCAAGTGTGTTGGGTACTAAGCACATTTTAAGAAAATTTGAAATTTGGCTCTGTTCCTAAGTGAACAGAGTCTGTGTAATATTACCCATGGGGTTATATATAAAAACATCTTCCAAATGTTGCTTGGCACAATTACTATTCTTCATAGCAATGACAATAAAATCCTGACATTTCGTCTTTTGTATTTTGGTTGGAAACAGAATCATTAGAGTGGTTCTCAACCTTCTGGCCCTTTAAATACAGTTCCTCATGTTGTGACCCAACCATAAAATTATTTTCGTTGCTACTTCATAACTGTAATGTTGCTACTCTTATGAATCGTAATGTAAATATCTGATATGCAGGATGGTCTTAGGCGACCCCTGTGAAAGGGTCGTTCTACCGCCAAAGGGGTTGTGACCCATAGGTTGAGAACCGCTGCAGATCAGTTAACCAGGCATAGAACCCGGAGATACTTTAGAATCCTTTGCCTCATATATTTAATTGGTTTTAAGCAATCTCATCTAAATCTCCATAATTAGGCATTTCATGCAAGCTCTGTTTGCTAGCCACCATGCCCCCTTTTAGATTATCGGAGTACCCTCTCTCTGGTCTTTCTACAATAGCCTCTGGTTAATTCTGAATGCTAAAATTCTTAATCTCTCCTGCAATGGGTGACAACATTATGCAGGGGGAAGAAGCTCAGGATTTAGAGTAAACAGATTTGGATTAAACTTCTTCTGCCAATTAACTATGTGATCTTGGACAATTTACTTAACATCTTTGATCCTCTGTTTTCCTCACCCATGTAAAGTGGGTGATCATGATAAAACTTATTTTGCTAGGTTCTTGTGTAGATTAAAAATTATAAAGTCCCCAACACAATGTCTGACACAATTTAGACAGTAACAAATGTTATTTTTATTCCTAGCTCTTTCATTTGGTTTCTCATTAACCAGTAATTCAGAATCCAACCTGAGTTATCTGAATTAGTCCCATGGTCCTTCCTTCCATCCCCCATCCACTACTATCTTCCCAGATAGTCACCACCTCGCTTTGCTTGCTTTCTTTGTCCCCTGGAGCCTGCTTATCTCCCCTCTCTATCTTAACCTTTCATTCATCTCCAGCTTAGAGTCTAACTCATCCAAGAGGTCTTCCTGTTTAAATCAGAAGTTAGCATGTTTATTAGCTTATCTGGCTAACATTTCTAACATTTGAGTTTAATGTTAACCATCTGCTGTGTATAGAATAAATACATAAAAGTATCCTTTGCCTGTTTACCCCCACTCTATAGCATATAGCAGGCAAATGTTTGGTAGAAACATAGCTTGATCAAATGCATAAACTATTCTTGCTAATTCAAGTCATTCTGCGAGTTAAGTCAAAGGTAAAGAAACCAAGTCATAATTTCCATGAGTTTAAATCCAAGAAGCTGTGATTTTAATTGATGGAAATGTCAGTTATGATTTAGTGATAGCAAATGCTATATGACTCTTAAAGGAAAACATTTCTCTGTAGAAGTGTCCCCTCACTACAGCATAAATGAAATTCAGTGAGTACTGAGCCACTACTGCCCCCTAAAGTCCATACAAGTTATATTAGGGAGCAATATAAAATGTTTTGCCTTGACATTCTCAGGTTTATTTTTTTTTGGGGGGGGGGGAGCATTTTATTTTTTTAAATATATTTTTTATTGTTGATAGGAAGGTTTATTTTTTTTTTTGGGGGGGGGGCATTTTATTTTTTAAAATATATTTTTTATTGTTGATAGTATCTCAGAAGGTTTTATTGCCACAAGATCTATTGATTGTCTAACCAGCATCCTGTCCCCACCTACCCCTTCACAGTGGAACTCTGATCTTACACAGGCACCCACAAAATGCAGCCCATGTGACTTAGGGAAAGATGACCCCAGCACCAGCCCCTGGATGGGCTTTAACTAACCTGGGTTGGTTTAGTAACCTGGCTTAAGCCATCACCGCATGGCATTCTCTTGGTAATGGAATGTATGCTGGGCCAATTAGACTGAAAGTAAGGAATCTTCTTGCATAATTGGGGGAGAAACTTTCATTTGCTCTCTGCTGGATATAAATGAGGAATCATGTACCCTTGTTACTTCTGGTAACCATTCTCTGATCATTGGGAAAACTGTTGTAGCAAAAAGTCCACATTGTGGAAGGCAAAGCACTGAGATGAAAAGATCATGGGGCCTGGACTTTGAGCTGCTAAATCAGCCAACCCTGACACTCTACCTACATTGGACTTTTTATTACATGAGAACATACATGTTATAACTGGTTAAGTCTGTCTGAAAGCATCCTGTTAGCAGTACTGAAAATGGAAGCAAAGGAAATACTAATAAATCTTTAAGCTCTGTTTATCTCCAAGCTTAAGGACATCATATAAATATACACTCTGGGATGGCACACTTCCAAGGCATACTTTCTCAGCCCATCTGTAACTAGAAACAGAATGGGTCTATTCAGGTTCAATTTCTTATTGGGCTTGTTAGCTTTCTAAACAAGAGCTTCTTGATGTTAAAGCCCATGAGTCTGTCTATGGTCAACCAGCAACATATGATTGCTGCATTCAGGTATTTGAAATGTCTGTCTTCATTGCCATAAACTTCTTTCCCCCAAAGCCTGGCTTCTCTCTACTTAATATATATATATATATACTAGAGGCCTGGTGCACAGCCCGGCCTGTGCCCTCTCGCAGTCTGGGACCCCTCGGGAGATAACGACCTGCTGGCTTAGGCCTGCTCCTGGGTGGCAGAGGGCAGGCCCAATCCCTAAGTGCAGCCCCTGGTCAGGCTCAGAGCAGGTTCAGGTTCAATTTCTTATTGGGCTTGTTAGCTTTCTAAACAAGAGCTTCTTGATGTTAAAGCCCATGAGTCTGTCTATGGTCAACCAGCAACATATGATTGCTGCATTCAGGTATTTGACATGTCTGTCTTCATTGCCATAAACTTCTTTTCCCCAAAGCCTGGCTTCTCTCTACTTAATATATATATCGTCAAATCAGACCAGATCATCATAGTTATTTTTACTGAGTTGCCCATTGGTGAGATGTCATCACCATATTTTCTTTTTTCCCCATTTATCAAAAATCTATTGAGTACCTGCTATGAGTCAAACATATAAAGCATAAACACATGAGGGAAAACCTCTGTTCTTGTTTTCTAGATTTTATAAGCAGTGCCATGAAAATTATTTGCAATAGGTAGAAATAACACTTCACCCACATGCTAGGTGTTTGCTTCTTTCTCCAAAGTGTGAAATAGTCATTGATTTACAAATGTAATATAATCCTTTTTTAGCCAAGATTTACTCATTTGCAAAGTGGACCTAATAATATCTTGCTGTTTATTCTAAAAAGTTTTTCAATTATAGTTGACATTCAGTATTATATTAATTTCAGGTGTACAGCATAGTGTTTAAACATTCATATAATTTACAAAGTGATCACCCAATAAGTCTTGTACACACCATAAATAGTTGCTACAATATTATTGATTATTTTCTTTAAGCTGTACTGTACATCCCTGTGACTATTTTGTAACTACCAATTTGTACTTCTTAATCCTTTCACCTTTTCCACCCATCCCCCCAACATCAGATCTCATCTGGCAACCCTCAGTTTGTTCTCCGTCTCTTTGAGTTTATTTCTGTTTTGTTTGTTCATTTACTTATTTATTTTCAGATTCCACATATAAGTGAAATCATACGGTATTTCTCTTCCTCTGTTTGACTTATTTTACTTAGCATAATACCCTGTAGGTCCATCCATGTTGTTGCAAATGGTAAGATTTTATTCTTTTTTCTATGTCCCATTAATATTCCATTGCATATATGTACCACTTCTTTATCCATTCATCTTTTGATTGGAACATTTAATCCATTTACATTCAAAGTAATTATTGATAGGTATATACTTATTGCCATGTTATTAATTGTTTTCTGATTGCTTTTGTAGTTCTCTGTTCCTTTCTTATTCTCTTGCTATCTTCTCTTGTATGTTGATGACTTTCTGTAGTATTGTGTCTGGATTCCTTTCTCTTTATTTCTTGTATATCTCTTATAGATTTTTAGTTTGTGGTTACCACATACTTCCTATACACCATGTTATGCTTTTAGCAGTTTAAGTTGATGATCACTTAAGTTCAAACACACTGACTATCATTTTTACTCATCCCCTCCACATTTATGTTTTTGTCATTATTTTTTTACTTCTTTTGTTTGTGTGTTTGTGTATATCCTTTAATTTACTGTTATAATTACACATGATCTTTCTAATTTTGCCTTTTAAACTTTGTACTAGCTTCAGTGTTGGTTGAACCACTGCTTTTATTATGTGTCTGCCTTTGTCAGTGAGAATTCTTTTTCTTTGTGATATTTTCTCTCTTAATTAATTTTTAATTAAATTGGGGTGACATTGGTTAATAGGATCATATAGGTTTCAGGTGTGGGTTTCTATGTTGCAAGATCTGTATATTGCACTGTGTGACCACCACCCAAAATCAAATAATTTTTTTCTGTCATCTTATATTAGGCCCCCTTCACTCCTGCCTTCCTACCGCTTTCCTCTGATAATCACCACACTGCTATTTGTGTCTATGATTTTTAGTTTTATATCCCACATATGAGTGAAATCATATGGTTCTTAGCTTTTTCTGCCTGACTTATTTCTCTTAGCATAATATTCTCAAGCTCTATCCATGTTGGCGAAAATGGCAGTATTTCTTCTTTTCTTATGGCTGAGGAGTATTCCATTGTGTATGTGTACCACATCTTCTTTATCCAATCCTCTATTGAAGGACACCTGGTTTGTTTCCATGTCCTGGCTACCATGTATAGATTTATGAATTCTTTATATATTTTGAATATTAATCCTTTGTTGGAGCTATTGTTTGCAAATATCATCTCCCATTCAGTCAGCTGCCTCTTTGCTTTGTTGTCAGTTTATTTTGCTGTGCAGAAGGTTTTCAGTTTGATATAGTCCCATTCATTTATTTTTGCCTTTATTCCCCTTGCCTTTGGAGTCAAGCTCATGAAATGTTCTCTATGACTAAGGTCCATAAATTTAGTACTTATGCTTACTTCTATGTAATTGTTTCAGATATTATATTTAGATCTTTGATCCATTTTGAATTAATTTTTGTACATGGGGACAAACTGTAATCCAGTTTCATTCTTTTACATGTGGCTTTCCAATTTTCCCAGCACCACTTATTGAAGAGGCTTTCTTTACTCCATTGTGTGTTTCTGGGTCATTTGTCAAAAATTGTCTGCCCATGTGGTGTTATGTCTGTGCTCTCAATTATATTCCATTGATCTGTGTGTCTGTTTTCTGCCAATACCATGCTGTTTTGATTATTGTAGCTCTGTCATATAATTTGAAGTCAAATAGCATGATACCTCTGGCACCATTCTTTTTTCTCAGGATTGCTTTGGCTATTTGGGGTCTTTTTTGGTTTTATACAAATTGGATGATTTCTCATTCTATTTCTTTAAAGAATGACAGTGGGATTTTAATGGGGATTGCATTAAATCTGTATATTGCTTTGAGTGATATGGCCAAATTTTAACTACGTTGATTCTTCTAATCCCTGAACATATTTTTCCATTTTGTTGTGTCTTTTTCAATCTCTTTTAACAATGTGTTGTAGTTTTCAGTATATAGGTCTTTCAGGTTCTTTGTTAAGTTTATTCCAAGGTATTTTATTCTTTTTATTGCAATTGCAAAAGGAATTGTTTTTTTTTTCCATTTCTTTTTCTAAAGTGTTGTTGTTAGTATACAGGAAGGCAGTGGATTTTTCACATTGATTTTGTATCCTGCAACTTTATTGTATTTGTTTATTGTTTTTAATAGTGTTTTATGGAGTCTTTAGGGTTTTCTATGTACAGAATCATGTCTTCTGCAAAAAATGACACTTTTACTTCTTTCCCAATTTGGATGCCTTTTATTTCTTTCTCTTGCCTTATTGCTCTGGCTAGAACTTCCAGGGCTGTGTTGAATAAGAGTGATGAGAGTGGACATCCTTATCTTGTTCAGTGTGCTCGTATTTTATTTAGGATTTTTGCATCGGTAGTTATCAGAGATATTGGTCTGTAGTTTTCTTTTTTTTGTGTGTTATCCTTGCCAGGTTTCAATTTCCTTGGTAAAGTACTCTTAATTGGTTTTCTGAGTGCATTGAATTGCCTGTCTGTATTTTCTCTCATCTTGTTGAGTATTTTCAGAACTGCAGTATTGAAGTCTCTGTCATTTATATCAATACTTCCATGTGGTCCAGCTTGCTTTCTGGAGATTTTTCATTTTCTTTCTGACCTTCCTCGTTACCATGGTTATTCATGGTATTTGCTGGTCTCATTTGTCTAGGCATTTATAGTGATATGGCCAAATTTTAACTACGTTGATTCTTCTAATCCCTGAACATATTTTTCCATTTTGTTGTGTCTTTTTCAATCTCTTTTAACAATGTGTTGTAGTTTTCAGTATATAGGTCTTTCAGGTTCTTTGTTAAGTTTATTCCAAGGTATTTTATTCTTTTTATTGCAATTGCAAAAGGAATTGTTTTTTTTTTCCATTTCTTTTTCTAAAGTGTTGTTGTTAGTATACAGGAAGGCAGTGGATTTTTCACATTGATTTTGTATCCTGCAACTTTATTGTATTTGTTTATTGTTTTTAATAGTGTTTTATGGAGTCTTTAGGGTTTTCTATGTACAGAATCATGTCTTCTGCAAAAAATGACACTTTTACTTCTTCTTTCCCAGTTTGGATGCCTTTTATTTCTTTCTCTTGCCTTATTGCTCTGGCTAGAACTTCCAGGGCTGTGTTGAATAAGAGTGATGAGAGTGGACATCCTTATCTTGTTCAGTGTGCTCGTATTTTATTTAGGATTTTTGCATCGGTAGTTATCAGAGATATTGGTCTGTAGTTTTCTTTTTTTTGTGTGTTATCCTTGCCAGGTTTCAATTTCCTTGGTAAAGTACTCTTAATTGGTTTTCTGAGTGCATTGAATTGCCTGTCTGTATTTTCTCTCATCTTGTTGAGTATTTTCAGAACTGCAGTATTGAAGTCTCTGTCATTTATATCAATACTTCCATGTGGTCCAGCTTGCTTTCTGGAGATTTTTCATTTTCTTTCTGACCTTCCTCGTTACCATGGTTATTCATGGTATTTGCTGGTCTCATTTGTCTAGGCATTTATTGTATTGCTGAACTTTCTCTAGCAGCTTTCTCTGAAGAGATCTATCTACTATTTTCTAGTAGGTGATGCTGAATCACAAGATTTTTACCTCTGTGACCTCCTTGGCTTCCGTCAGATAGTACAGCTGCACTGCTTCAGGGTGGGGTTTGTTTTGCCCTCACTGTCGTTGTAGTTTTCAGTATATCGGTCTTTGAGGTTCTTTGTTAAGTTTATTCCGAGGTATTTTATTCTTTTTATTGCAATTACAAAAGGAATTTTTTTCCATTACTTTTTCTAAAGTGTTGTTGTTAGTATACAGGAAGGCAATGGATTTTTCACATTGATTTTGTATCCTGCAACTTCATTGTATTTGTTTATTGTTTTTAATAGTGTTTTATGGAGTCTTTAGGGTTTTCTATGTACAGAATCATGTCTTCTGCAAAAAATGACACTTTTACTTCTTCTTTCCCAGTTTGGATGCCTTTTATTTCTTTCTCTTGCCTTATTGCTCTGGCTAGAACTTCCAGGGCTGTGTTGAATAAGAGTGATGAGAGTGGACATCCTTATCTTGTTCAGTGTGCTCGTATTTTATTTAGGATTTTTGCATCGGTAGTTATCAGAGATATTGGTCTGTAGTTTTCTTTTTTTTGTGTGTTATCCTTGCCAGGTTTCAATTTCCTTGGTAAAGTACTCTTAATTGGTTTTCTGAGTGCATTGAATTGCCTGTCTGTATTTTCTCTCATCTTGTTGAGTCTTTTCGGAACTGCGATCTTGAATTCTGTCACTTATATATTTCCATGTCCTTAAGCATGTTTCCTGGAGAATCATATTCTTTCTGAGCTGCCTCGCTACCTTTTTTATTCTTGGTAATTGATGGATTCCTTGTCTGGGCACTTCTCTAGCAGATTAATACAAAGATGTCTTTCTATTACTTTCCAGTAGGTGGCGCCAAATCACAAGTTTTTAGCTCTGTGAAATCCCAGTGCGCCCCTGCAGTCAGACGCTGGTATCAGTGCAACAGAGATGTCTGGGGATGGGATAGGCTGGAGGAACCGGCCAGATTCTTTGTCATTTTGCCCTTCAGTAATGGCGACCTCAGACTTCTCTGGGGTCCCCCCTGAGCCCCGACCCTGGCACCGGTCACAGAGTGCACCCTTTGCCCAAGGGAAGATATGATTCTGTAGTACCAGTTCTCAGGTTTGCAGATAATGTGCTCCGCAATTCCAGGAGGCTGCAGGCCAGCTGGGCTGTATGCTTTGTTCCTCTGTCTGGAATGCCCACTACCCAGCAACCACAGCTGCACTCTGTGCTGTGTCCTTGCCCAAGTCTCTGGCCTCAGCCGCTGCTCAGGCTGCTCACTCCTGCAGGAGTGCCCACCGGATCTCTCTGCTCCTCCGGGCTGAAGGAAGCGCCGGCCACAACAGGATTCCTGCCCTCTCCGGGCTGAGCCCCTCCGAGGGCTCTGGGCCATAGGGGTTAGTATTTTCAGAACTGCAGTATTGAAGTCTCTGTCATTTATATCAATACTTCCATGTGGTCCAGCTTGCTTTCTGGATATTTTTCATTTTCTTTCTGACCTTCCTCATTACCATGGTTATTCATGGTATTTGCTGGTCTCCTTTGTCTAGGCATTTATTGTATTGCTGAACTTTCTCAAGCAGCTTTCTCTGAAGAGGTCTTTCTACTATTTTCTAGTAGGTGATGCTGAATCACAAGATTTTTACCTCTGTGACCTCCTCGGCTTCCGTCAGATAGTACAGCTGCACTGCTTCAGGGTGGGGTTTGTTTTGCCCTCACTGTAATGGCAACCCTGGACCTCCGTGGGTTCTCTCCTGCCCATGCACCTCACCTGCGTATCAATAGCAGAGGGAAACAGTGATTTTACTGCAATCGCTCTTGGTTTACAGATAATGTGCTCCTCAAACCAACACCAAGGGCAATTGGAGGGGTTTGGGGAGCCCAAGTGGTGGCAGGACTCTGTGGCTACATTTCTTTGTTTGAAACACCACTGCCTGACAGTGGGGCAGAACCCCTGTACTATGTCCTTGCCCAGGCATTTCTGCTGGCTCAGCCTCTGTTCATCCCGCTCCCCCTGATGGAGAGGTCACTGGGTCAAGGATAGCCATTTGTGTGGATTAACCTCTGATAGAGGTTCCAGCTGACCAGTGAATTGGGTAGAGCGGGGGTTTTAGAGAATCAACAGGGTGTGGTGAGAACAGTATTAGTCAGATTAATGGAAACTCAGATTTGCACCTACCTGTGCCTGCCAGCTGTGTAGAGGGAGGGCTCAACAAAGAAGAAATGGCACCTGCTGGCACTTTAGTCCAGGAGAGGGCTGCCCCTCTAGCCCTTACCCTGAAGCCAAATAATTCAGAGCAGCTAAGTCTATGTGCCGGCCCTTTAAGAGGACACCTGGGTCTAAAGCAGCCCTCTGTCTCACACAACCCAATCCCTGCTGATTTTCACAGCCAGATTTTGTGGGGATTCCTCTTCCTGACACTGATGCTCTGGGCTGAGGAAACCAGTGTAGGGCCGGGACCCCTCACTCCTCAGGTGGGCCCCTGAGTTATCCCCTCCCGCTTTTTATCTGCCACCAGCCCAGTCTCAAGGTGGTTTCTTGCTCCCCCTGATGGAGAGGTCACTGGGTCAAGGCTAGCCATTTGTGCGGATTAACTTCTGATAGAGGTTCCAGCTGACCAGTGAATTGGGTGGAGCGGGGGTTTCAGAGCATCACCAGGGTGTGGTGAGAACAGTATTAGTCAGATTAATGGAAACTCAGATTTGCACCTACCTGTGCCTGCCAGCTGTGTAGAGGGAGGGCTCAACAAAGAAGAAATGGCACCTGCTGGCACTGTAGTCCTGGAGAGGGCTGCCCCTCTAGCCCTTACCCTGAAGTCAAATAATTCAGAGCAGCTAAGTCTATGTGCTGGCCCTTTAAGAGGACACCTGGGTCTACAGCAGCCCTCTGTCTCACACAAGCCAATCCCTGCTGATTTTCACAGCCAGATTTTGTGGGGATTCCTCTTCCTGACACTGATACTCTGGGCTGAGGAAACCAGTGTAGGGCCGGGACCCACCCCTCACTAGGTGGGCCCCTGAGTTATCCCCTCCCGCTTTTTATCTGCCACCAGCCCAGTCTCAAGGTGGTTTCTTCCTTATATCCTCATTTATAGGATTTCTGTTTAGCTAGTATTCAAGTGGTTCTCAAAGGTGATTGTTGTATAATTAAGTTGTAATTTTGATTTGGTTGTGGCAGGAGGCGAGCATAGTGTTTACCAGATGTCCTCATCACCATAGTCTCAAGGTTCTTATTTTTTTTATACTAGTAGACATGCCAAACCATTATTAATTTAATTCCATATTGTTCTCTTTATATTTCCTCCCATGAGAAATAACTGTCTTCTAGTATGTAGATTAGTAATACCTGAGCAATTAATTTATTTTTAAAATTAAGAACATTTCTTCAAAGAAAAAGTGTTTCATAAAAGAGGGGACTTGAGAGTTATTCACAAGAATACTTAAATTTTGTGTTTTTATTTAAATAAAATTCTATCAAACAAGTTAATTTAAACATATTTTGGACCATTAGTATCTTATAATTAAAAACTGCTTGGCAGTTTCACTGCCTGAGCTCCTGTTTTTGCTTCCAATAGAGTTGATGACAATGGTACTTCTTGAATTGTTGTCAAGTAATGCGAAAAGAACACTGGTGTGCTTTATACATTGAGGATGTCTTCTCATCAAAGGCAGGCCAAATGGTATCACAACAGACCATATGAACTAGGTTTCTCAGTAGTCTAATTATATAAAAACTAGTGGCCCAGTGCACAAATTTGTGCACATTGAAAGGAAATTAATTAGAAGAAATATTTTAATGTTGCTATTCACCCTTTCTCTATAATAGAAGTGTCAACCAAATTCACAATCTACAATGACAGATCAAAACAAATGACAGATGTGTGTGATTGGCGCCAGCGAGAGCTTTATATGTATTGCACATTCATGAGTCAAATTAGCCTTTTATACATATAGAATAAATTTGATTAATCAGACCTGCTTTCTGATTTAGCTAAACATTTTCCAGCCCAGTGAAGCACCCCAACTTCTCTTTCAGGTGATTGTCAGCAACACAGCAGTAAATATCAACACGAAGCAGATTATTACTGTAGGTCATACAAGGAGAACAAAGGGTAAAATATTTAACTTCAGCAGTGTTTGACTATGTTCTGCACAGTGAGAAAACCTGAAGTCATTTTCAAGGTCCATCATTTCTTACTTCTTTTCAGTTGGGTCAAGTTTCTAAGCTTTCTAAATCTCCGTTTCCCAGCTAATGAAAACAAAATAGGATTCCACTGAGTCTCCTATCTACCTACTCCAGGACTTCTGTGAAGATCAAATGAGAGGAAGCATGGGAAAACACTTCACAGACATTTGGTTAAGGTGTAAAATGTCTCCACCTGGCTATCACGCAAGTTGTGTTCCTGGCTGAAGAAACTCCAAGGAGGCTAGTTGCTAGGGAGAGGAAGCCAGACGTTGCTATGTGACATCCTTACCCAGCGCCCACAGCGACCATTTCCGGGCGGGGATGTGGGCCACATTTTGTGCCATGGGGTCTCGGCAGCATCGGTTGCAATTTGGTGTGCTGCTGTTCTGGGGTGGTGGCAGGGCCTGTGTCCCTCATGGGGGAAGCTGAGTGTTGCTTTGTGGGCACCAGGTCTGCGGTGCCGTTTCTCTGTAAATGGCCAGTGCATGTCACAGCAGCTTCTGCATTGAGTGTCTGCCCCCTGGTGGTTAGTGCATAGCAACTGGTTGGATGGTCAGACACTTAGCATATTAGCCTTTTATATACATAGATGAGGGATTTTGATTCATCAAATTATAGCATGCTAAACTTAAACTTTTATCTGAACACTCAATTACATAATAATGTTGCAAACAGGACTTAGTTTCAAACATCATTTATCATGTAAAATTACAGTTGGTAGCTAGCTTGTTTTTGTAGCCTTGTTTATTTATATATTTATTTATTTTAGCATTATAATATATTTAATATCATTTCTGCATCATTATTATAGGCTACAAAACCAAAATGTTTGCTATAAAGACAAAACCAAAATGTTTGCTATAAAATCACAGAAAGTACCATATGAGTAAACTGTCATATCCAATATGGTTCACTGAATGGGTAGTAAAAATAGTTATCAGCTTAGATATTGGGAGACTAGAATTCTTGGCCACGTTCTACCTGTGGTACTCTAGTCATATACCACTGCTAGGCTTCAGTTTCCTGAATTGCCAAATGGGTGTTCTGGGTTGATAACCCCCAAAGCCCTTTTCCAGCCCTCAGGTCCTCATTATACACATTTGAAAAGACTTTGAAGAATTCTTAAGTGCTCAGACTTTCTTACATATTTCTTTTTAATTGATTAATTTATATTTATTTATTTATTTATTTTTAAAATATATTTTTATTGTTGATAGTATTACAGATATCACCCATTTTCTCCCCCTTACTGGCCCCTCCCAGTCCCTACCCATTCCCCAGGTCTTATTTTGTTGGTCAATTCATTTTGTTCACTAGATTCCACAAATAAGTGAGATCATGTGATATTTGTCTTTCTCAGTTTGGCTTATTTCACTTAACATAATATTTTCCAGGTCCATCCATGCTGTCACAAAGGGTAAGAGATCCCTCCTTTTTTATAGCTGTATAGTATTCCATAGTGTAAATGTGCTTTGCTTATATTTAAACAAATCTGTTTCATATAGTTAAATATATTAAAGCTATAAGCACACAGAGTTAATGCCTTGTTTACAACATTTAGTAACACATCACTATATCCATTACTAGGCACATGATCTTAGGTAAGATATATAGCCTCTTTTTTCCTGGGTTTCCTCATCTATAACAAGGGATAATAGTATTATTTACTTCATTACATTTTGTGAGGATTAAATAATTTAATATATGTAATATATTCTGAAGTGTACCTGAAATTATATTAAGTACTCTATGAGTTAGATCTATTTTTACTACCACTATATATATAACATATTTTTATTGATTTCAGAGAGGAAGGGAGAAGGTGAGAGAGATAGAAACATCAATGATGAGAGAGAATCATTGATCAGCTGCCTCCTGCACGCCCCCTACTGGGGATTCAGCCCATAACCCATGCATGTGTCCTTGACCGGAATCGAACCTGGGACCCTTCAGTCTGCAGGTTGATGCTCTATCCACTGAGCTAAACCAGCTAGGGCCACCACTATATTTTTACTACTATTACAAATAAAATTATATAAGGCAAACTGAAAGTTCACCAGGATCTTTTCTTTCTTTAAGGATATAGTAGAGTTTGATGTCTTCCCTTTCTCAGAGCTTGGCAACAAATCTGTGGCCCATGAATAACAAGAGTGAGATTATTATAATATGTCTTCTTTGGCCTTATTTTGGCTCCATTTATGTCCCCATCCATATTTTCTATTTTCTTTACTCGTACTTCTAATTTATGAGGTCTTGTTGTACTTTATGTGTTTTTTAAAGCTATGTTGAGTCCATTTTGAAACAGAAGGTGTGGTACATAAAAATCAATAAAAATGCATATCCACTACTAGACTGTGTGGAAGTAGGGCATTTAATAGGCATTAAAGCTCACTGGGATACATTACCACATACAGAAAGAATCTCAGAAATTATTTCCTTGCCTGTGAGATATTTTCTCAGGAGCAGGAGTACAATGCAATTGACCACAATTATCTTCTGTCCATTCTATGAATGTTCCAAGTATTCTATTTCCATAAAAAACCCTTATGTAGTATAGTTTTCTCATTTTCTTTTCTCTTTCACACAATGAGTTCATTTAGGACACTCAATATTTGTCTATATTTTACTTAAATTTCTAAATTTGTGATGATTTAAAATTTTTTCTTGAGAAGGAAATATAGGCATTCATGGTGAAAATACTATGACTCAGGTCCAGAAAAATTGAATATTATTTGTGATGACAGCTATATAATTTCCCTTTCCTGCTCTCTCTGCTTTATTTTTCTGGGCCAGATTTCAATGGCAAATATTTTGTGCTGAGATAAATGAATACCCTGTAAGAGATTTTTAGCTGCTGTTAGAATTTAAGTGAGATGAGAAATAGCATGATTCATCAGGTGTTAAAATTTGCTACTTATAGTTCTTGGTAAAAAAAAATACCTATCAGTGTATTAAGAACAATTTTGCTTTTAAACCAATTATCACTTTGTGTTGGGGGCTGAGATGGGAGAGAGAAAGGAAGTGATAACTTCACTTAAGAAGTGTCATCCATATCCACTAAGGAGCATTATTCTCCAATTAAGTTTCCCTATTCAACCTGATATTCAACTTTAATTTCATTACTATTTTTCCCTTTAAAGGTATTCATTGATGCATGGTTTATTAAGACATGTAAAGAGAAAATATTGAACCTGAGGACTTCCAAGCAATAAATAACTTTTAAGTGCTTCTCTGTGCTTCCCCACATCCAACCAATTCAGATTTTATGGCATGTTAATGATTTCTCCTCTTATTAATTATTGTAATTTCTGCCTGCTGGACTTGCATTTGGAATAACAGCAGAATATTTATTCTCTCAGTATTGCCATCTGTTCTTTATGTGACCAATGTCTACCTTCTGCTGGTAACATAAAGTTAGAAAGCTACAAATGGCTTTTCACCGTGTCCTTGTGAAATGTAATCACCAACTTGAGGTTTCCTTGAAACATGTACACAACAAATAATTTTGACACATAGAGGTTTCTGGTTCTTTCAGACCTGTGGATCAATAAAAAAAAAAAACTGACATGTGGTCCTAGCCGGTTTGGCTCAGTGGATAGAGCGTCAGCCTGTGAACTGAAGGGTCCCGGGTTCGATTCTGGTCAAGGGCACATACCTCAGTTGCAGGCTCCTCCCTGGCCCGGGCAACCAATCAATGTGTTGTCTGTACCTCTCTCTCTAAAAATCAACGGGAAAAAATAAAATTCAATGGAAAAATATCCTCGGGTGAGAATAGAAAAAAAAAAGTGACATGTAGTGTGATATGAATAGTACTAATAGACGTATATGATGTTTGCCAATCTCTTTCCTCCAGATTGCATGGATTATTATCCTAATACTAAATATCTCCCTCTCAGCTTCCTTGAAATCCTGACAGCAAAGCTTTTAAGTTCAAGAAGTGAAGTTCTATACGCGAGAAGGAAATATTTGAAGAGTTGTGTGCAGATAAACCCAGTTAATGGGTCTGTATGGTATGTTTTGATGTTCCTCTCCTATTGGCCTTTGATGATCTATTTGGAATAAAGCAGACTTACTCTTCCTAGATAAAAAGTTCTGAGTCATTCATTAAAATGTAAATACTTCTTGAAGGGTGACTATAAGCTACTTTCAATCACTGAAATTAGTTTATCAGATTTTAAAAAATGAATGTGTTCCTTATTCATTTTAAAAAATTAATGTGTTCCTTATTGTGTGTTGTTTTAAAAAAACACACAAAACCTCAAACAATCTAAAGAGAAAAAGTTTCTTTCCCATACTCACATTTCAGTCCATTCTCGGATATCTTCAAAAATTATCTTTGCATATGCAGGTATTTATTTCAGATTAAATTGTTCAAGTGGGACAATCCATATATTTAAAAGATAATATTCTTTTCCTTTATAACCATCTCCTTTATTTCACACCCAGAGGAACTGATATTAACAGCATTTCACAATGCCTCAATGAAAGCAAATAATACCTTATAATGTCTGATTTTTTAAAATGGGAAGACACTATACACTTTACTTGCTAGTTGTTTTCTCACTTAATTCATGGACATCTATAAAGGATAACAGATATAATCTTACTTTTTTCTTTTTAGCAGCTACACGATATTCCTTAGAATGGATATACCATAACCAATTACAACGACAACAATGCTTTAATAAGCATTCTTATAAGTGGTCTTACAACTCATGTTTTTACTTCATTAAGAGAGATTCCCAAAAGTGAAATTTGTAGGTAGAAGGATATGTATATATTACATTTTCAGTGATAAGGCCAGATTTCAAAAGTGTGGCAACTTATCCTCAAATTCCTACCAGAGACTTTTTCCCCAGCATCCTTGACAGCACTAGCTTTTTATCATTGTTTATAATTTGCTACTGTTTTTACTTTTATTTGCCTAGTTGGTTGAACATCTTTTATTATTGGCCAATGAATTTACTCTTTTGTGAATTAACCATTCATATCCTTTGTCACCATTTCTTTTGAGTTGCTTGTCTATTATTATTATTTTTTGTTATTACTAGTTTTTAGAATTCATTGTATATTGGTGGTATAATTGGTAGTAATATATGTTGCACATATATTTTCCTAATCAATGATGTGAGAAGTCATTTAGTGTAGTGCCCAGTTTCTGAAGCCAGACTGTCTGAGTTCAGATGCTAGGTATATTATTTATTGGTTGTGTGATCTAGAGCTATAGATTCATCATCAGAAATATGGGGAAGATAATAGTGCCTAATTCATAAGGTGAGATGAGGATTAAATGAATTTTAAAATGTAAAGCATGTAGAATAGACATGATGCACAGTAAGCTAATATTTTTTGTTTGCTAATATTATTTTTATAATATATTTTGCCCTAGAAACCTTTTAAATTGTTATACAAGATCTATGTTTATTAGTTTGCTTAATGGTTCCTGAGTTTCCTGTCTTGTAAAGATTTCCTCTGCCCCACAATTATGCAAACTAATAACTTTATTTTTCATTTAAAGTTAAATCCATATATAATTTATTTCTGTATATGTAATGAGATAGGAAATACATTTTGTTTTTCCTAGATAATTAGCCTACTATATTTACACTATATATTGAATAAGCTCTACTTTTGCCTGTAAATGGAATGCTACATTTGTCATTTATGTATACTTGATGGATTTTTCTTCACTCTATTTTACTATCTATTTCTACTGTTTTTATTATAGTAGCATTATCTTACATTTAATATCTGACAAGGCTAGTCCTTTATCAAAATTCTCTTTTTCAGAGTCTTCTTGGCTTTTCTGAGATGCTTTCCATTGACCTTTAAAATATTACTCAGCTCTAAAATATGTATATTTGAATGGAATTAAATTTACATATTAATTTGAAAGGATAACATTTTATGATGTTAAAATTCCTCATTCAGGAACATTTTTCATTGAGTTCAGATTTTTATTTATGCTCCTTAGTATAATTTTGTTTTTTTCATGTATATTTTGTCATGAATGATATTTCTATCTGTTATAAATATGCTACACTATTCTGTTGGTTATTGCTAGTATAAAGAGAACAAATTATTTTTGCAAATTACCTCAAATACATTCTTTTTAAAATACTATTGACTTATTACACTAGTTTCTTAGAGTTTCCATGTCTGTAATCATATCCTGCAAAAATAATAATTTTGTTTTTATTTTTCAATATTTACAAGATTTTTTTTCTAATGCATTTGCTCTAAAATTATGTTGAACATTAATGTTAATGTAGACATTCTTTCTGCATTGTTCCTGATTTTAACAGAAATGGCTTTGGCATTTTACTATTTAGTTTGATGTTGGCTGTTGGTTTGTGTCAAACAATATAACATTTTCCTTCAACTTTTACTTTATTTGGAAGTTTTTGAAAATTGATATTAGAGAGGGAGGAAAGGGAGAAAGAGAAAGAGAGAGAGAGAGAGAGAGAGAGAGAGAGAGAGAGAGAGAGAATGAGAGAGAGAATGGGAGAGAGAAACATAGATTGATTACTTCCCAAAGCGCCCCAACTGGGTATTGATCCCACAACCTAGGTAAAAAAATTGATATTAGAGAGAGAGGAAAGGGAGAAAGAGAAAGAAAGAGAGAGAATGAGAGATGGGAGAGAGAAATATAGATTGATTACTTCCCATAGCGCCCCAACTGGGTATTGATCCCACAACCTAGGTATGTGCCTTGACCAGGAATTGAACCTGCCACCTTCCAGTGTATGGGATGATGCTTCAACCAACTGAACCACACCAGCCAGGGCTGGAAGTTTTTAAAAATAGAAATGAAGATTGAATTTTGATAAATCTTGTTTTAATATACTATTGTTATATTCATAACTATATTCATTTTCACACCCAATTTGTTGTTGTAGTGAATTACTTGAAAGATTGTTTAATATTGAACTATCCTTGCATACCTGGGGTAAACTCAAATTATTGCATTTTTATTTGTTTCTAGATTAGATTGATTATACTTTACTTAGAATTTTAAATCGATGTTCTTAAGGAAAACTGATTTAGAGGTTTCTTGTTTGTACTATCTATTGGGTTTTGTCAATAAGGTTTTGCTGTCTATATAAAATGAAGATTAATGTATTATTCTAACAGCAAAAATACATTGGATGACAGAATCATCAGTTTTTAAAGACTCAATAGATCTGTAAAGCCAACTGGGCCTGTAACTTTTCTTAAAGGCGTATCTTTAGTTGTCTTCTATTATTACTGGTGTTCATCCTTTTCTTAGGCTAATTTTAGTAATTTATATTTTGCTGGAAATTTTCCACTTCTCCCTAGATTTTCAATTTTATTGCCTTAAGGTTGAACAGATTTTTTCCTACAATTTCTATAATCTCTTCCATATCTGTGGTTAAACCTCTCTTTTTAAACTATGTTAAACTATATTTCTTTCCATTTTCTTAGTCAGGCTTATCTTTTTATTTTTCTTAAGGAGCCTACCTTTTCTCCAGATTTTTCTTCAAATAAGAATTAATTGAAGCGGAAAAGGTAAGACACAGGCAGAGAGGAGAGCCCAGAGAAAGGCCCTGTGGTGGGAAGGCTGTAGCTCACTCACTACTTTGCCATAATCAGTACTTAGGGATTAAGTAAAGCTATTACTTTCTAGCTATCAGATTGTCAGGGGTAGCTTGGTACAGTGGCAGGATGACAAAGAGATTTCGACTAATATGGCAACCCAAATAGATTGGAATCTGCTGCCTGCTACTCTGTGTGGAAAAGGATACTGAAACCGTGTTTCTGACCATAGGTTTAGTTATTAGATTTGGGCCCAAGTTTATTTACTAGCTGTGCTTGGCACATTGTAGGCAGTCAACCAATAACTGTTTGAGTGCTCTTAGACTCACTGAGCCCCACCATTGGCATCTATAGAATGGAATGGCAATACCAACCTCATGGATTTATTTTTGAAATAAAATGACTATTTGTGATTGCAAGTGCTTTCTCAATTATAGAATGTTATGAAGATGTAAAATTTATGACCTGAAACTGTACTAAAATTAGACTCTTGGACTGCTAAGTCATCTACTAAACACTTACTATGTTTTTATTTCCCTGACTTATTTAATAATTTATCATTTAATAATAAGCAATTTAGAAAATAAATTTCAGCAGCAACAGGCTGCTCACTGGCCTATAAGACTTGCCTGATATGATAAGATGTGACCTCAGGGCTTCCTTAGTTTCTGAATTTCATCTTGTATATATATTTAAATTATAATAACAATTGAATTCCTAAAGTGACTATAACAAAATAAATATCTCCAAGACAACAAAATCATGCCCAGTTTTACTAATAGTAAATATTGGGAGGTGCAGTCACTAAGCCAGAGCCGTCAAAACCTCTGTGGGTTTACCTATGATTTTCTCTTTAAGAGAATCAGTCATACAGGCTCACTTTCAACTTCAGTGAACAGTTGCTTTACTAGTATATGTAGGTCAGGGCAATAATTGTCCTAATCATTATTAGCCACTTAGGCCAATTATTAGCAAAACACAGAATGTGGTGGATAAAAGAGGCTTCATCCTTCTTTTAGATGTTATATCTTAGTCTAGGCTCAGTTTATCCGTAAGCAGGGAGCGCTGATGTAGTGAGGTCATTTTGAGGACAACATTATTTTTCAACAATTAACACTTGTCACGGGGCCTCTCTTAAGTCAGCCGTTGTTGTCATTTTCCCCTCTTTTTCCTTTTCCTTTGACCTGGAAATCCCAGGGCAGGTCACTGATGCTGGGCCTTTATCAGGCTGTCCTAGAGTTAAAGCCATGACTCAGTCTCAAATTCAGAAAAAGAGAGTTCAATGATTAACAGGGGCAGGGAGGAGGCTCGGTGGAAGCCCATGACTGAGTTCCCAGAAAGAGCTGCTTAATTGGCATACAGAGGTTAGGGTTTTCGTGTCAGCTAGCAGAGCTGCTTGATCTCAGTAACTCACCAGCTTCTGTCACCCCGTGCATGGATCACTCTGTCCACCCAGGTCAGAGAGCATGGATCCTTTAAACAGAGGGGCATGTCATTCTCACTATGGGGCACCTGGTCCCTGGGCCTTCTGACTGGGAAGAATTTCTGACTTCATTTCATGGGGAGCCTCTGAACCGTCCATTCTCTCTCAGGCACTTTAAATGACTCATGGAAGAACCTTGGTTGGCTCACTGGAATGGCTTCTGCAAAATAAAGCAGGGTGGCCAGACTGTATTTTCATGAAAGTAAAGGAGAGTTAGGAAATTAACCCTTTTATTACATATAACACATTTGATGGTCTATATTAAACATACGGATATTTTAATTCTTGGAGTATTTCAGTGCAATATCTGAGAGTTATGCATTATAAAAGCACAAAATGTGTTTGGTTTTTTTGCCAGCTTTATCAACCCATGATATCCCTAATCATATTGAACAGAGAAAGTAGTTATAAAATGTTTAATACCTTTAACTTGACTTCTACCTGAACTGAAAAGGCAAGCAGCTAGTGTTCACATTATTGTGTATACCTTAAATTAAGTTATTAACTGTTATAAAATGAAAGGAGATTTTTGTGATCAGCACTATTTCAAAAACGCTTTAGACAAAGGCTATCTAGAATAAACACTTGCAAGTATATTTAAAAAGCTGTAAATGCACCTTGCAGGCAGTTTAGTGAACTAATTTAGGAGTTTTACCAGAAAGGAAGAACAATGTCATCAGTAATTTTGTGAGTCTTATTAAAAAGAATTTAATAAGAGAAAAGCCATTAAAATTTGTCTTACAATTGAGAAATCTAACTTTCTGAGTTATAAAATATCACTGTTAAGACATAGTTGCACACATTTGCTGCTCAAGCTTCACATACTAGTACAAAATAATAATAGTCATAATTTTAAAGGCTTTAATTTGGCCAATCATATATATGTGTGTTCATAAAGTAGTAAAATAACTACCATTTCTTAAATATGAGCATATAATTTACAGTTAGTAGACATTAAATTGGGTCAGAACTTTATTGTTGGATTCTTAGGTTTGTGGGTTCTCATAAAACAAAACTCACAAGCCCTCCAGAGTAATCAGAACCACTGAGGGCTAGCAATTTAGAGATAGTTGGTTACAATCCCCAAATCTAATGCTATGGTCACATCATTGGTACCACTTGATTATTTACAAAAGCACCTGGATTTGAGCACTTTTGGTCATGGGTTCAAATTCATTTACATATCTTAATACTGAAGCTACAGCTTTTGTCTTATGTGTCTTATCTCATATTTTCATGTAAACTGTGTGCTATTTAACACTTCCTATGTTTATTATATAAATGATAGAGAATTTGACTAAGTTAAGGCTTTTAAAATTATTGATTCCTGCATTAGTGCCTGCAGCTTCAGGACAACTTTGTAAAACCATATCTTAACAGTGACCAGTTTTATAACTCTTATAATGTTAGATTTTCAATTATATGGCAAATTTTGTCAATGGCTTTTCTCATATTAATCCCCTAATATTAATCAACAATGAAATGTCCATTAAATGATTAGGAAATAAGGTATATTATTCTGGGTTGTATAATGCTGAAAAGTTTGTGTCTTCAAAAAATGGTTAGACTTGTTGCTGACTTTGAGCGATAATCACATTATAGTCATTAACTGAAAAATAAAGACAAAAATATGCCATTGTGTCCACTATGTGAAAAATAAAATCTCGTAATATCATAGGCATGGAAGTTGCTTATCATTTCACATTTAGTGCTTTGTTTGAACTGGCCTATGACCCATTTGAGATCAAAGTTCATGCAACTGGCAAGTAATGGTGGCATTATTTTGTGTCTCTGACATGTGAAATGCACAAAAAAAGGAATTCATAGAGACAAATTGTTTGGTATGAACAAGTCCCCTTTAAGCCTTAAATATCTTCTCAAATTCGAATGCGTATAAATAATGAGAGAAATAAATTATTAAAGGTAGCCAGTTATATTCTTATTTTCCTCTCCCGAAAGGCTTGGTATTCCTAGTTCTTATTTTTATGCCATTCAGAGTGCGTTTCATGGTCCAAGACCCACACATTTACTAAACCCGACAGAACTTTAGCAGTGGAATAATGCTATATTTTAACTATGTAATGCATTAAATAGGCTTTTATGTTTAGGCTTAAACCCTAACTATGATTTACTATATCTTGAGGAGAGTGTCGGGGGAGGGAATTAAATTCAGAATTGGAATGCAATGTTCCCTGTAACCTGCACAAAGCCAAACTTACTTCCAGGTACACCTGTGTGCCACACACAGGCCAGAACAAAGAGGAGACAAGGAAATCTGATGCTTTACAATATAAACTTGAAAGGGAGGCTTACAACTGGAACAAGAGAAGCCACTTCGCTGTATAGGATTCCCACCTTCTGCCTCTCCCAGCAGGGTATGGATCAAGAAAGGTCAGGTAGGGTTTTCCTTCACTCTTCAGCACCACTTTTCAAATGAAGAACTTATATGAACTTTAAAGAGGTGGCCAGTTAAGAGAAAAATGAGGGGGTAGGATAGTCTGTCCAGGCAGATAGTCAAGGTCCAAGGTTTGTTTTGGGGGTCAGCATGCCTAGGAAGGGGCACTATTTTTGAAAAGCAAGGTCTATTTTGGGGAATCAAGGTCTCTATTTTGTTAATCAAGTTCTTTTGGGACACAGCTGCATCTATTTGCTCACATACTGCCTATGGCTGCTTTCCTGATACAACTGCAGAGTTGAGTAGTTGCAACAGAAACTGTGTGGCTTGAAAAGCCGAGAATATTTACCAGCTGACCCTTTATAAGAAAAGTTTTCTGGTCCCTGATCTAGACCCAAACTGATTAAACTAATTGACACTAAGATGCAGAAGACTAATATTTCTCCTATAACCACCCCAAGAATGTTAACCTATTAAAATGTTTTTAAGACAAAATTAATTGCAACTATATGAATAAAATCTCAGTGGCCACTTGACATTTTTTAGTAGATACTCTCAGGTCTACCAAGAAATGCCTACATCTTTGGTTACGTGTACTCTTCACGTAAGCCTATTTTTAGTTAGCTGAACTCACTGTATTTGCTCATATCTCTGTTTACTGGGCTTGGGCTGCTCTCTCCATTTCCACCCCACCCCTTGTATCTGAATAATTCCTACTTGTCCTTAAGACTTAGCCCAAGATTTTCCTAAGACATTTATTCCCCATTGAAGCATTCCTCAAGCCTCTGTCATCCCATTCCATTATTTTTCTTGCTGACCCCACAATTCTAAGTACCACAATGCATATTATTCACTTTATCAAAGTATTTGTCACACTATATTATAATGACTTGTCTACATGTTTCCTCCATCTAACTGTAAACTCCTTGAGTGTTCAGACTGTCTTTGTTCATTCTTTTATCCCCAGGGTTAGTATGGTACTTGGCATACTATAGGTGAACAATATTTAATGAATCAATATTTACTGATCTTCTTTGGTTTATCTTCTGATAAGCAAAATACTGGCTATTCCAATGGGAGGAAAGTTTATAAGTAGAGAACCTCCTCAGAAAATTTCCTTGAATACTATGAAAAGAAAGTGGGTAGACAACATCTACAATTGTATCCTTGTCTTGTTTCAAATACCTTATTTTTTGAGCACCACTAACAGCTATTGAATTCCAAGATAATTTTTTGTGTATGTGTGGTGAAAAGTTGCCAACAAGGTCGTGTGCTCAGAAAGTATAGATTACAGTTTTTTATAAGCCTGGGCGTATCAAGGCATTGATAATGTGGGCAGTATTTTCTTAAAAATGAAATGCTCCTGAATAATTTTCCCATCACGTCAGTACATAGCATTGAATCCAACAGCATTAAGCAAATCCTTCTTTTTTATTTAACTTTACTAGAAAGATTTACAGAATTATAGATTATTATTGTAGGTCTTCATCATAGAATAGCAAACTGAGGACTCAAATAGGAAGCACCATTAATATTATTAAGTTTTATAAAACATGAAAGTCCAGACCTCTATTTTACAATGGTCCAGACTTATCTTAATCAAGTTGAAATTGACCTTACCATGAATGCTACTTCTGAAAACCAGGCCTGATCAGCACTGGCCATTAAGCGGAATAATCCATTCAGACATATTGTCAGACATCCTGCAGTTACTGGAGAACTGAATGACAACAGAATAAACCTCCACTGCTAGACAATGGAAGGATATTTCAATCTTCAGTTGATGCAGTTTGTTCTGCTTATCATTCGCTTCCTCTTCTTTTGGTACATTTTCTTTTATGGACTCACCTCTATCTCTCTCATAGTCCATGTGCTTTTGGTGGGCCTAATTCTACACTTATTCACTCTAGGCTCTTGGAGACATGTCCCAGACTGGCCCAATTAGCATTTCCATCACAGTAACTGGTTCAGGGATTGGCATACAACTCTAAGCTAATCCAATGAGACTCAACCCTGAAGTGATAAATATGCCTGGACTTGCCAATGGCTACCATGCTGAGAGGGTCTACCTAAGAGTAATACCACTGCAGGGAAGAGCAGAGCTGAGAGAGAGAGAGACTGAGTAGAGTCCTGGCAGAATTATTTAATCTATGCTCAAAGCTAGAACTTCCTTTGAATGTTTCAGTTATTGCAACCAATAAATAGCATTTTTTGGATTAAACTAATTTGAGTGGGGTCTCCATTGCTTACAAACAAAAAGTTCTATCAACTCTAATGATGATGTAATTAAAATAAAGCATTATCTGGAAGAGATATCTGGAAAGTCCAGAGAGTTCAAATAATAGAAGAGTGAAAGAAAATGTAAAGAGAATGAATATTAAACATCTCTGAAAGACTTCTAAAGCTAGTTTCAAAATTAGACAAATTCTCAACTAGGAATGATATATGGGGAAATAAGTTATAATATTTCACTGAAGCTGTTAAAAAAGCAAGAAACTTTGCTCCACTGTGTGAATAGGTCATTTATTTATTCTTTAATTAATGGATATGTAGGTGTTTTCTGTTGTTGCTAATAATAGAATATTACTAGCATTCTTGTACATTTCTCCTTTTGCACCTACTGGGCATGTCTCTCTGGTGTACGGTTAAAGGCAAAATTACTTTATTGCTTCAACTTTACTAGATATTGAAATATTGCTTTCCAGATGGTTGCAATGTCTGGAATTCCAGCAGCAACTTGTAAGAGTTCTTGTCAATCCATAGCCTCACCAATTCTTGCTTTTGTCAGACTTTTAACTTTTGACAATCTCGTAGGTATGACATTGTATCCTGTTTTACTTTGCTTTCCAACATTTTGTCATCTGGTATAAGACACTGGTATTTCCCCTTCTTTGACTCAAGGACAAATAGTGTAGTGGTTGGTTGCTAGGGAACATTCTGTCTATACTTGAATTAGGGTTCTACCATTACTTAGAAGTTAAATAACTTGGAAAATTTGTTTTATAATTTTATCTGTGTATAATTTCACATTTTGTTTCATTTCTAGAGGGCATATTTTGTTCTTGTGTTGTTGTTCTGCTCTGAGTAGTATCATTTTATATTCTTCCATGTAGGTAATCAAATTAATTGTGACATATAAAAACTACTATAATGAATATGTGAGTTACAAAGTTAGTTGGATTTTTATGCAATAAATTTGTCAAATTGAAGCTGCTTCAGACCTTCATGTACATGCTATTGATCATATAAACTGTATTTTTCTTTATATTATTTTCATCTTCTCATCTTTATTTCATGTTTAGGAGGGCAATAATTATCATTTTTGCAATCTCTTCTATTTTCATTTTTATCATCCTTTTATTCTTGGCTATCTTAATTCTTTTCTTTGTCTTAATGACATTGACTATTAGTTTTTGGTTTTGTTATTGTAAGATAGTTTTTGACATTTTAAAACTTTACACCATTTAACAATTTTTTGTTTTATGTTTTTGATGCTCCTTAGAATACTTTTTCCTCATCATATTTGAATATTGGTATAATCAATAATTATGAAAAGCAAAATTAATTTTAAGGCACACCAAAAGCTGTCAAATACAATTATCAAATCACTCATACTAATACTACATATGTAATTCTACTGATAAATATGTTTAGATTTGTCACTGGAACACTTGATTCTTCAGGCCATTTTACTGCACTGGTGATGAGTTTGTGTACTGTTTTTTTTTTTTTTTTTCTGGAACCATCATACTATCAGAGTGGTCAGACACACTAAATATGTGATTTAATAGATTGGGAATTTTGAACCTCATTGATGTATTTGCTGTTTGTAGTGGTACTACAGGTTTGTACCCTTTGAATATAGGAATTCCAGTTAATTTAACTTATATTTCAGGTGATCCTATAAAAATATATCATTACCATTGTAAACACTGCATTATTTCATGGTTTTCTGACAGAACTTCTGAAACATCTTATGATTGGAAGAATTTTCTACAGTTGAGCTTCTGACTCCATACATTTCAAATCTTGTTACTCCTCTACTATCCATATGTTTATAGTGCCAGGGACCATTGGACACAGTCCACTATGTTATAACCTCTAATTGGCACCTACATCACATGACTCCAGTTAGGTCCTCACAGTGACAGCAGAAATATTTCTGGAAGTCACTCTTTACTGAAACAGAAGCCAGCAATAGCATCAGTGAATAAACAGTAACTGTAAACCACATAAATATACCCAACTAAACTCAAATGCAGTGAATCTCCAAATTGACTTCCCTTTAGTCATAGCCCCCAAAATGCTCACAGACACTCCAGTGACAATTTACACAAAGAGAAATGTGATGAAGAGGTAGTTAGAATAGAAAGGGACGGTGATTTTAACCAATGTGGTCAAAATATCTTCTCAATTTTTACAAAAACATGACCATGTGAACCCATTTCTTCCCCCCGCCCC
>NW_005356259.1:2576554-2578548 GCF_000412655.1 Myotis brandtii
GCCTCACCCCCCCACACACCCTGGCCCAGGAAGAGGCTCATGCAAGCGAAAGGCCCTATAGTTAAGCCTGTAGCTTTAGTTAGGAGGCAGAGGTCCAATTTTATTATGTTCCATATGGATAACCAATAGTCTCAGCACATTTATTGTGAAGTCCATTTTTTTTCCTCTTTGGATCTGCAGTATCACCTGCTAATATATTGGGTCTCCAATATAATTGGGAACCCACATGTATATGTGCTCCTGCACAGGTTCTGGTTTTCCCTCATTGCTGGTTCCTTTTTAAAATGCCTTGGTCTCTTAGCAATTTCCTTTACTTTCTATAAGCCTAATAATGCAAGGAAAGTATGTTTTATGCTGGTTCTACTTATTTTATTTTATTTTTAAAATATATTTTATTGATTTTTTTTTTTTACAGAGAGGAAGGGAGAGGAATAGGGAGTTAGAAACATCGATGAGAGAGAAACATAGATCAGTTGCCTCCTGCACACCCCCTAACCAAGGTACATGCCTTTGACTGGAATCGAACCCGGGACCCTTCAGTCCACAGGCCGACGCTCTATCCACCGAGCCAAACCAGCCAGGGCGGTTCTACTTATTTTATAGGAAGAGGTCCTCCAAGAATGTATACTACTCCATACTGTCAGAAACAGATGTCTCTGTCCTTAAAGTTCTAAATTTTTGGTTATTATATTTTTCACTTTGAGAATGCCTAAGCCCAATTCTTCTACGAATTACTTCCTCTACCTCTTGATTTTCCAAATAAATGTTCTTTTATAGTTTGAGTCTTGGCTCTGAATTCTTTCCTCGCCAGAACTTAAGTACCGAGGTTACTGAACCCTGGTCTAGTCTGACCCCCATGGGCTAACATCTGGTGCAGTCTTGCCATCCCCAACAACAGAATATAAATATATATATTTACTTATTATAGGAATTGGCTCACCTGGTTATAGAAGCTGAGAAGCCCCATGATCTGCCATCTGCAAGCTGGAGAACTTGGGAAGCCAGTGGTGCAATCCAGTCTGATAGTGTAAGTCCTGATCTGAGTCTTAAGAACCGGAAGTGCAGATGTCTGAGGGCAGGAGAAGAGAGATATCTCCACTCAGAGAGAGAGTGAATTTGCCCGTCCTCCACTTTTTTGTTCTATTTTGGCCTCTACAAATTGGATGGTGCCCACCAACATTGGAGAGGGCCATCTGCTTTACTCAATTCACCAATTGAAATGCTAATCTCTTCCATAAACACCCTAATAGACACACTCAGAAACAATATTTTACCAGCTATCTGAGCATCTCTTAGGCCAGTCAAGTTGACACCTAAAATTAACCATCACAGTTTACAAGTGACAGGACCAATAAATACTAGCCACATGTGGTATCAAAACTTGAAATATGTCTAGTGTAGCTAAATAACTTAATTTTAAATATTATTTAATTTCAATTTTTAGGTTAAGGCTACAATAACGGACAATGAAGATCTAGAGAACTTTATTTGGGAAGGGGGATTGCTGGTCAGGAAAGGTCTCTCAGAGGTAAAAAGTGTGTAAGTAGAGACGTTGAGGATGAGTTGATAGATAGAATCTATGTGAGGGGTGAGGTGGGTGAGGGAGGGAATCCTGAGGGTGTGCAGTTAAGACTCAAGAAATGGGAAGGACATTCCAGAGAGAGGAAACAGCATTTTCAAATCCTTGGAAACAGAGAAGTTCTAAAAAGGGATTTTTAATGTTAAATTGGGTTCTTTCGCAGAAATTTTATGATATAAATGATTTTTTATTGGCCAAGGGCTTATCTCATCTCAGTATTTTAATTTGCGATGCATTAAGTAACATGTTCTGGCAGGAGAGGCATATCACAGCCAGTTCTCAAATATCCTACCTTTCTCAGTGAAGTTTCATTCCCTAAAGACTTAGGTTACCTTTTTTTACTTACGAGCCTTAATTTCTTCATTTGGTATTTCATTTAGATTCATCATCTCCCAATGTTTTGAAAGTTGTGGAT
>NW_005356259.1:2579279-2583309 GCF_000412655.1 Myotis brandtii
TACACACACATACATATGTATGTATATTAGAGGCCCGGTGCACGAATTTGTGCACCAGTGTGGTCCCTTGGCCTGGCCTGCAGGATCAGGCCGAAACTGGCTCTCCAACATCCCATGAGAGGTCCCAGATTGCAAGAGGGCGCATGCCAGACCGAGGTACCCCACCGGGGCACGATTGGGGCCAGGGAGGGATGTGGATTCAGGAGGTTGGCCAGCCGGGGAGGGACTGCAGGAGGGCTCCAGGGTGTGTCCGGCCCATCTCAGTCCCCGATTGGCTGGACCCCTGCAGCAAGCTAACCTACCAGTGGAAGCATCTGCCCCCTGGTGGTCAGTGCATGTCATAGCTACTGGTCGACCAGTTGACTGTCTTCCCCCTGGTGGTTAGTGCACATCATAGCGAGCAGTTGAGTGGCCTTAGCATATCATTAGCACATTACGCTGTGATTGGTTGAACAGCCGACTGGACAACCGGACACTTAGCATATTAGGCTTTTATTTTATAGGATGTAATTCTGATATATATATATATATAGAGGCCCGGGGCATGAAATTCATGCACAGGTACGGTCCTTAGGCCTGGCCTGTGATCAGGGCCATCTTCCCCAGCTGCCTGCAGCTGGCCCCGCCCCCCACTGCCACCCACCCCTGGCTCCCCATTCACCATCGGGTGATTGGCGCCTGGCAGCCGGGGAAAGGGACTGAGAGGTTGGCTGTTCCTGCATGCTTGCCAGCCCCACCCCCACCGCAGGTGGCCATCAGGCGATTGGAGCCTGCCGGCTTGGGAAAGGGACCAAGAGGTGGTCAGTGCACCTCATAGTGATTGGTCGAGTGGTCGTTCTGGTCGTCCTGATGTTAGGGTCAATGTGCATATTACCCTTTTATTATGTAGGATATTTAATTCCCATTTGTGTTATGATTAAAATTTAATACTGGGAGATAATTTCTTATTCTCAAGAAAGGATTTATAGTCCAAGGATGCTTAAGTATAATTTTTTGATACACTAATTAGCACTTCATAGCTCTTTTAATTATAAAGAAATGTTATCCCATTTTAAACTCCCTTTTCCAAAGATTTACTCATTTCTCATTCCTGACACCACCTTTTCTGTGTGTGCAGATTTTATTGAATATAACCAATTTTTCTTGAAAAACATTTCTCTAATTTTCCATTTAGTTTGAAGGTTTATAGATTTTTGTGGAACAGATGAATATTATTTTTTAATGAAATAGACAAGATCTGACCTCTCATGTTTTTCTTCATTAGACCATGTGTATGTTTATTTTGTTGTTATTGTTGTGAGACAAATATTCTTGATGTTTATGTAAGAAGTAAGATCTAAGGTTTAGCACACAAGCTGGGAAACTGGAAGTTTTGGATGCTACTTTACTGTGTGACTTAAAGTAAACTGCTCTGGTAGGATGATGCTATTCCTAATGTTCAAGGTGATTCTATATCCATCTTATGCATTTTCCTGATTTATTTTTAAGATTAAAAAGTGCTAATAATAACTGATTGAATTTGTATTCAACCCAGCAATTCTCAGAGATGTGTGACACCGTCTGGTCTAAAGGACTACAATGTGGAGTGTACATCTGCTCTCTTCTTAAGCAGCTCAACACCACTAAGGGCGTTATTTAAACAGTCTCTGTGCCTGTTAATGAACAACCACAGGGCTGTAGTCAGAGACTGGAGCCTGAGTAGTTAAGAGTATAAAAGTCACCTGAATGCACATAGCAAAGTAATGTTGTAAAAAGTTAAGAAAGCACAAAAAAGGGGGAGATTGAAGAATAAACTTGGCCACATCAATGGAATGTTAAGAAAGCCAGGGTGAGTGGTGCCCAAGAGTGTACCTTCAGTGAGTGGAAAGAGGGGGACCTTCTGGTAAGGAAGTGCCAGGTATGTCCTGGGTCAAGTATCAGTGCTCGACTAAAGACGATTTCAGCAGCCACCTGGGATTGAGCATGGCCAGATTTGATCTCAGGCTTCTCTTCTTACTGAGTGCCCTTGACAAATGACTCAAATTTTATGGATCTCAACTTTCTCTTCTAAAAAATGATAACTATACCCATTTCACAAGTTAATATAAAGACTAAGCGAGGTAATCTGACCTTAGATAAAGAACAGTTCTCTCCCCATCCCTCCAACAACATCAACATGCATTCCTTAGAGGCGTTTCCTGGGGTTCAGTGCTGGGACTCTGGAATTAGACTGTTCAAGTTATAGCTCCCACTTAGCTGTGTGACCTTGGAGAAGTTACTTGATCTCCCTGTGCTTTAGTTTCATTATATGTAAAATGAGGATATGAATGGGATAGGGCTGTTATGAAGATTAAGAATATGTGCAAAGTACTTAGGACAGTGCTTAGCACAGAGGTAACATTTTTTAAGTGTTAACTGAAAACGTTCAATAGTTGGGGGAAGTAGAAGAGGGTTAAGGGGTAATATATGATGATGGAAGGAGACTTGACTTTGGATGGTGAATGCACGATGCAATATACAGATGATGTTTTATAGAGTTGGACACTTGAAACCTGTATAATTTTATTAACCAATGTCACTCCAATAAATACAACAAAAAATAAAAAATAAATTAAAACGTTCAATAGTTTTGGATTCTTTCTAGAAGTGATTGATTTTTTGTCAGGTTATATTCACATAACTGAACTGGAAGACATGGCCATAGTCTTGCCAGTTGGGGGTGAATTTCTTGTAATTCTAGTGGGAAACATTGCCTGCCCAGAACAGGAGGTGGTGGTAGCGTCCCCTCTAACTAGGGTTGCAGATGGTTGCAGGGCAGAGACAGGAACCAGCAGCCAGGCGGCCGAGCATCCAGCCTTTGTTCTGGACACTGGGCAGATTCACATTTCTGACGTTTCCTCCTGTGGGAAATGGGGGTCATTTTTGCCTCTCTGGGTGGTTGGAGGATTCAATGAGGTAACTTACCTCCAGCTCATATAGGCTGCACCCATCACAGAGCTGCAGTGGTAACAATTATTACATCAAATATATATGCAGCAGTCGAGCCCTCAGGGATTGTGAAGGCAGCTAGAAGTGGGCCCTGTCTACCTGCCTGAACTCAGGCGGGGTAAGAGGAAAAACACAATTTCTTCCTTTTGTAACTAAACCATTGTAGAGGTCTCCTCCCTGGTCCTTGCCTTTCACACCCCACCTCCGCTCCCTACAAATGTAGGCAAAGACACCATCCCTTCCAATTTTATAATCTTCTCATTTCTGTATGCGGGTTTGTCTGGGCTTGGTGGTAAGCCAAGGTTGGGTGGGGAGAGGCATTAAAACCTGGCAACCCCACTCCCCATCTCCGGATGCTGCAGGGCCCTGCCTGCCGTCCTCGGTTAAAAACATGCTTTTTATTTCACTTCCCCGCAGTCTTATGTGCAGTAGCTCATTACCACCCGATTCAATCACCGCTGCCAGCATCTCCCCAGAACGTTTTTCCCCTTCCCCCATTACAGGGACATTGGTCCTAGCTGACATTTAAAGGTAATAAACACTGATTTTTAAAAATTACAACCATCTCGCCTGAAGAACCAGCAGCAATGAATAACAGAACAGTCCGGCGAAGAGCGCCTGTCGGGGCTCGGCTCGGCGAGCCCTTCCTGCCACACAATTCCCCACACCCGGGCTGCACAAATCACCGTTTCCAGGCACCACTCGAGGCTGCCAATTCCACTTTCGTTTAATCTCATTTTAAATCCGGCTACAGATGAGGCTCTGTGGCTGCAGCGAGAAGCAGGGTGGGGGCAGCAGAAGGGGCTCGAGGCCTGGATGGGAAGAGGGCGTAGTGGCCGCTCAGGGTTCGGGGCCGCGGGCGATCCCTAGAACAAGTGCGGGCCGCCCGGGTTCTCCGGAAAAGAGGGAGATCGGAGGGCCAAAGGGGAGGGTCGGTCCACTTCTCTTACTCCTCCAGAGAGCTAGGCAGGAGGGCTTTCCCTCCGAGGCATTTACGTCCCGCACGGAGATTCCCGGACCCCGTGACCCCCGACAGGACCCTCGGACCCCGCCAGCTCGCGCC
>NW_005356259.1:2583866-2613881 GCF_000412655.1 Myotis brandtii
GCGCTGCTGCTGGGGGCGACGCTGAGGGTGCGCGCGGCGGGGGGCTACTACCCCCGCTTCTCGCCCTTCTTTTTCCTGTGCACCCACCACGGGGAGCTGGAAGGGGATGGGGAGCAAGGCGAGGTGCTCATTTCCCTGCACATTGCGGGCAACCCCACCTACTACGTACCGGGACAAGAATACCATGGTAGGTACCAAGGCATCTCCGCGCTCGCCACCTGAGCCGGTGCGCCCGCGGCGCAGCGTTTTCCTCTCCTTTTCCCAAGGGGCCATTGAAACGAGAACCAACCCTTCCCTCAACCTTGCGTCCTGTGGAGGGACACGGAACAAAGTTAGTGAGAATCGAGTCGGGGTTTACTAAGTCCCCTGCACACACATCACACGCCCCTCACGCATCCATCTCATCGCAATGGGCAGGCAGTGGTAAGAGATGCCTGAGAATTCTCGGGGTCGGGTCTTGCCCCCCTCACTCCTAGTTCATGCCGCTGACACTTTGAATGAACCCGCGCATCTTGTTTCCTTAACCCCAGTGCTTGGGTTCCAGACCTTTGTCTTGCTCCCGGTTCCCCCCTGAAGGGTCCGCGGCTGACGCTGGGGCTGGCACCGGGCTTTCCGGATGGTCTGGTGGCAGATTGACGCGCCCCGGTCTTCGGCCACCCGCGCGGTCGCCAGCCCGCGGCAAAGTTCCCGCTGCTCACCAGCCAGGGGTCCCTCTATTTTATTCAGTATCCAGCTGCCCCCCTTAAAGGTGGCGGCTGCCCCCAGCTCTCTATTCTTTTAAAAGTGTTTAACTGTCAGTAATGATGCTTTTCCTCATTCCTCTGTTACTTTAAACGTGCTGTTTATAGTTAGAATGATCTCTGTGATGTTTATTAATGACTTTGTCTTCTATTTGTGCAGCTTTAATCTCCGGTAGGGGCTGGGAGGCCCTTATAATTTAAAAGTACCTTTTAAAAAAGGATCATTATAGAGTCCTTCAGCAAAATTAAATATTATTGAAGAAGTAAAATTTACCTCCAACAAATATAATTTTATGTGGTGCATGTATTTTTAATATTTTAGACTAGTAAATCCAGTTTGTGGGAATATAAAAAGGTATTGTCTATTTTTTCTCTATTTCTGCGGGAACTTCTTAATATTTCACTTCCTTGGAGCTTTCAAGCCACGACAGGAACTATTTAATAAGAATTCCAAGGCAAAAAATCCTTAAACCTAACCAAATAGAAACTATTGTTTAGTAATCTCATAGTTTTGATCTCTTGTAGGCTAATAATTATTTACATAGCAGGAGATAATCCATGGACCAGCTGGCATTTCAGATAACCATGCATATAAAAATGAAGAATCCTTAAGTTTTCAATTGAAAAATATACACCTTTATGTCTACTTTAAAATGTTAAGCCTAAATAAATGCTTTCTAGAGATTTAAATGAGTGCTTTTACAACTTTCCTGTGGCATGGTGGCAGCCTTGTCTGTAAAGCAGTTTAATTGGGTGGAATTTTAGACTTTGGAAAATTAATTTTCTATAACTAGTCTCTCCTTGAATAAAAGGGCTTACCACATCCTCTTCCCAAGAGCATTCTGGTGTTTTTCTGGGGTCTGTAAGTGGAAAGACCAGCCACTATGGCAACGCCGATCCAACCCAAAGACTGAGCCAGTCACTCTGGGTAGCCCTTAGGAAGGGTGCTTGCCTATTAGTACCTGTAAGTGAGAGTGGTAAGTAAGTGAGACAAGGCTGAGCTAAAAGGTATGATTGTCAGATCGTGATGGAAGACCAGGTGATACTACAAAGCCCGTTTTCCACATCCTTTGAAAGGTGTCAGCATAGAAAACTTAAAAATGCCAAAATATGATATAGTATTTGCTTTTGCGATAAATCTAGGAAATGTAAGTCACCCTAAGACTGAACATAATCACATCCCTAAATCTGAAAAGGAATGGACGATATAGAGTAAGAATAAAGTGTAATACTTCAAGTTGGGCATTAGGGGGAAAGTCTTGATGTATACCTCTTTTCCACTACCAGAAAAGGTAGAGAAATTTTATTATGTAAGGCTAAGAAGATCAAATTATGATAAGGTTTGACAATAGTTAATGTCAGATATGAAATTTCTGTTACCTCTTTTATCAATATTTGTATTTTGAAACTGGCTGTAGCTATAGACCTTCAGAAAGAGTTTTCCCCTATAAAATGTTCTACAGGTAGAAGAAATATTTAAAAATGAAACAATGCTTACATGCGTCTCTTTTTCTCTTAGACTTTTAAAAATTAATATTAAAAATTAATTATATAGTATCTTTTAATAATTGAGCTGCTGAAAACTTTACCTAATATACTTAGTGGTTGACTCCTTTTATATATGAGAACAAAATAGGTCATTCGGCCAAAAATTTTTAAAGCTAAGACATCAGTAAAACATTAGTTTCAGACTTTATTTCTAACCTTCCAAATCTTTAAAACATAGCAGTATATCAGAAAAAAAACCATTCTTACCTATGATTAACATTGAACTCAGCATTTGAAGGAATCATGTTTGGATGCAGCTGATGGTTGTCTCTTTTTTGCCTAAATGAATGCATTGAGATAGAGAGAGGTGGTATGTAGAACGGCACCTTACCCAGAACATGATTGTAAATGAGACTGTGTCAGCTGCCTTCTGACCCTTGTGCTGTGTGACAGAGCTTGGAATGTGAGATGGAAAGGCAAGTGTCAGTCTGGTATAAGAGTGGCTCAACATTATGGCTCTCCGTGTCACACTTATTAGAGATTTATTTTGAAAATCAATTTTGGAGAAAAAACAGAACCAAGAATATAATACTAAAGAATTCGAAGCTTGTGTGTCTCACAGAATTGTTACATATTTCCAATGTTCAGTAGTATTTCCACCCTTTTGCAGTTTTGGCAACTCTGTAAACAGTGCATGGTAACTTCTACTAGTTCTTGTCTCTTAATAAAGGGGTGCCATTTGGTACCCCTGTTGTCATCTTCCTATGTCTTTTAAACTCTGTTAGTCACAATGAACTATGGTGCCTTTAAATGAGTCCACCACACCACCACAGTCCAGAAGCTCAGCAAAAAGAGGTCTCATATAACATCCTGTTGAATAAAAAAAGAAAGGTCTCAGGGTCAGAATTTTTTTTTTTTTGGCAGCCCCTCCCCCCATTTAATTTATAGTGAATATGTCAATATTTGTCAATATTAAATTCTCCCACAATCTCAATTACAACAGTGGAAAGACTTTTTTTCCTTTTTGTTTGAAGGAATTTTGACATCATTTTGGGGTAGAAAGACTATATACCACTGAAATCATGTTAGTAAGGATCCATCTACTCACAAGATGGGCTTTAATCAGTGACTTGTAGAATTTCCTTTTTTTTGCACAAATCCAAAAATATTGTCATTTTCCACATCATGGTTTCCAGGCCCAAACCTGTATTTTTTATTTTTTATTTTTTTGGTACAGAGTTGCAGATGATGGGAAAATAGGAAGTGGAAATCTGGATGGTCCAGTCAGGTAGCCATTCTATTTCCTAGTGATACCTGGTGATTCACTGCCCCTTCTCCTAGGGATCAGGGCCACCTTGTGAAACAAGCAAACCTTGAGTTGATGCCTGCACCTTTCCTTTCCCGTGATAATCCCTCTTTCTCACCCCCACAGGTCACGTATCTAGATACCTATTTTATTTAATTTTAATTTAATTTAATTTTGGTTTTATTTTAAATATGTGGGTACAATATAAATCTGACATCAGAGCATTGTTTTTTTTTTCCCTAATGAACTGTATGTATATCTTTGTGATTAAAATATATGAAGCAATGTCTGGTGTTTCATGAATTCTGAGAACTGCCATACTACCACCACCAATAAATGCCTCTTCTTGTCCTGTTAGAATTTTTAAGTGCTGGGGACCTGAAGAGGAGTCATCTAGAGTCTGTATCCAAAGTTTATATTAGCAGATTCAATATCAAATAATGTCAAAACTAAAAGTGGTTTAGAACAGTGTCCCGTTCTCTACTCAGAAGCTGGAGTGCTTTGGCTAAAGCACATCTCTGATCCTGCACATTCTCATCCATCCTGATGCATTTCAAATTCTGCAGCCTCCTACTACAGAGTCTTTAGCATCAACAGAGCTCTAGCACCTTACATGGCTAGCTATGAGAATGCCCCTTCTTCCCTCATGCTCCTGTCTTCTCCCTCCTGGCAAAGTCTTGGATATAATTTTGATCAGCCACATGCACTCAGAAGCTAAGAAATTTTTGTTATCAATCATTCACCACATCAAATGCATATCTTTTGTCAAAGGTCAGCTGAAACTCATGAGATTGAGTGTGTACTGACATTTTCCAGAGTCTTCATGCTGGCTGAAGCTTCCAATGGGTCTCCTTGTTTTCCTACCTGCCCTACCTCAACCTATTCTCACCAAGTAAGTGGGATTAAGTCTCTCTGCTGTGCACACATCTCACTTGGTGTAAAAGCCAAAGACTTTGCAAGAACTGACAAGACCTCTTTATTGTCTGTTCCCCATCCCCTCTGTAAACTCATCTCTGTCCCAGGACTCACAACCCTTCAGCCATTCTGGTTTCTAACTGATCATATAACATCCTGCCATACCCCTGCTTTGGGTGAGGCCTTTGCATTTTAATGTCCCTTCTGCATGGATAGATTTTCTCATATATATATATATTTTTTTACCTTTTTTTATTGCTTAAAGTATTACAAAGAGTATTACATATGTCTCCTTCTTTTTCCCCCCCTTGACATTCCCCCGGCCTCCCCTACCCCCCAGTGTTTGGTAATATACTCCAGATTAAATTCTGTTCAAAGGACTGATTTAAATATTTGAATTAAAATGATCTGCTCTTGCTAAGGTTACTGTTGATCAAATGTATGGTTATTTACCCTTTATATGTCTCAGATGCCAGAATCAGTATATTTAAACTCTCAGAATCATTTGTCAAATACAGTTTATAAGTGAACTGCAGCTGTGTCCTTCTTGTGAATGACTAAGAAAATTGAGCATTTAAAGCATTTTGCTTTACTTGTCATGTATTTCATCTCACTTTCTACAATTTATTTCAAATACATTTTGCTGAAGTTTCTTAAGTCATAAATGTTGCTTTAATTTATATTTCCTGTGTGTTTCAATTCCAGTCATTAATAAAAAAACACATAGCCCTGGCCGGTTTGGCTCGGTGGATAGAGCGTCGGCCTGTGGACTCAGGGTCCCAGGGTGGATTCCGGTCAGGGGCATGTGCCTTGGTTGCGGGCACATACCCAGTGGGGGGTGTGCAGGAGGCAGCTGATCGATGTTTCTCTCTCATCGATGTTTCTGGCTCTCTGTCCCTCTCCCTTCCTCTCTGTAAAGAATCAATAAAATATACTTAAAAAAAAACACACAAAAAACAGGTCTTTAGAATTATTGAAAATAACTTATTTATGCAGATATTCTTACTTCACTCACTACACTACATTACAAGAAAGTATTTAATTAGGATATTTCCCTCTGATTTTATGAATCTTTATTTTAAACTTCTAAAATTTTCATTAAAAATGTTAAAGATTAAATAAGAAAGTTGTATCATTTAATCCTGTAAGTATAATTTTTACAGAACTGTCTTGTTAAAAATTTTTGTCTTTAAAGAGTAGGTGATAGCTATTTTAATTAGATTTTAAAGTAGCCCTGGCCCGATTGTTCAGTGGTTAGAGCATTGGTCTGCAGACAGAAGGTTAAGGGTTCGATTCCCGGTCAAGGGCATGTACCTTGGTTTCAGGTTCTGATCCCTGGCCCCAGTCAGTGGGAGACAATTAATTGATGCGCTCTATCACGTCAATGTTTCTCTTCTCTCCCCCTCCTGCCTTCCACTCTCTCTAAAACAAATCAATGGAAAAAATATCCTATTTATAAGTGAACTGCAGCTGTGTCCTTCGCAGACAGAAGGTCAAGGGTTCGATTCCTGGTCAAGGGCATGTACCTTGGTTTCAGGTTCTGATCCCTGGCCCCAGTCAGTGGGAGACAATTAATTGATGCGCTCTATCACGTCAATGTTTCTCTTCTCTCCCCCTCCTGCCTTCCACTCTCTCTAAAACAAATCAATGGAAAAAATATCCTTCCATGAGGATTAAAAAAAAAAGATTTTGAAGTCAATACTGTTGACTTCCATTTTTTTTTAAATAAATTAGTCTCATTCAAAAGGAAATATCTTTTTTTTCTTCCTCTTTAGAAGTCGATGTTTCTCTCTCTCTCCCCCCTCCTGCCTTCCACTCTCTCTAAAACAAATCGATGGAAAAAATATCCTTCCATGAGGATTAAAAAAAAGGTTTTGAAGTCATACTGTTGACTTCCAATTTTTTTAAATAAATTAGTCTCATTCAAAAGGAAATATCTTTTTTTTTTTCCTCTTTAGAACTGGTCAAGTTTATAGAATGATCAGGAAACCTTGCATTATTAGTTACACAGGATATGTTGCATATTAAGCTATAATTGTTCTGATGATTTCAAATGCTACTTTGACACTTTTTATGTCTTTAATCTTTACAGATAGCTGCCGATGCACTGATCCCTTTATTTCAGTTCATTTATATTTGAAAAAACATAAATTGAGTGACTATTACTTTTGAACACTGGCATTTAAACATGTTGTATATATTCTCACACAAAACTGTGAAGTTTAAATTTTTTAAGTTTTTAAATTTAAAATTCTTTATGCCAAACAGAAATAAAAAAAAGTAGTTGTCTCTACACTCTGTCAGGAAGAGAGAAAAGCAGGGCATTTGTTTGGATGGGAAGGTTCACTAGGAACAGAGAAGTGGTTTAAGCTGTGTCTGCGTGATGACATAACATATAAAATAGGAAATACATTTATCTAAATATTTTGGTTTCAAGAAACTATTGAGTGATTATCCCCCCAACTTTAGAGTCATTATAAAATAACAAAAGTATATAATTTTAATCTAATAAACTTTAGGCAAAGAAGTGTTAAAACACATTTTCAGCAATTGGAATTGAATTTTCAAATATGAAGATCCCATATGACTGTTCAAACAATCAGGGTGTTTGTGTGTGTGTGTGTGTGTGTGTGTGTGTGTGTGATTATCCTTCATTCTCAGGAAATCCCTATGACATGCTCTCACATTGGTATCAGTCGTGTAGCCCAAGAGAGTCATTTTCACCATGGTCACCTGCTATGCTCATCTTATTGACAGCAGAGCTTCTGAAGAGTTGAATGCTGTGCTTGTGGGTTAACCAATTATTTCTACAATGTGTGGTTTTCTCTAAAGGTACATTTTTTCCCCTTCTTTATCTGATCTGCTGTAGGAACCAACTATAATAACTGGATTTGGGGGTATATAGAAGGATCAATACAAAATTTGATTTGTGATTTAAAGTCCAAATCACTCAAAAAACAAAGCTAAGGTATCAGATTGTTTTGAATGCCACAAAGAGATAGTTATGGGAAAGAAAAGCAGGGCATTTGTTTGGATGGGAAGGTTCACTAGGAACAGAGAAGTGGTTTAAGCTGTGTCTGCGTGATGACATAACATATAAAATAGGAAATACATTTATCTAAATATTTTGGTTTCAAGAAACTATTGAGTGATTATCCCCCCAACTTTAGAGTCATTATAAAATAACAAAAGTATATAATTTTAATCTAATAAACTTTAGGCAAAGAAGTGTTAAAAACACATTTTCAGCAATTGGAATTAAATTTTCAAATATGAAGATCCCATAGTGACTGTTCAAACAATCAGGGTGTTTGTGTGTGTGTGTGTGTGTGTGTGTGTGTGTGTGATTATCCTTCATTCTCAGGAAATCCCTATGACATGCTCTCACATTGGTATCAGTCGTGTAGCCCAAGAGAGTCATTTTCACCATGGTCACCTGCTATGCTCATCTTATTGACAGCAGAGCTTCTGAAGAGTTGAATGCTGTGCTTGTGGGTTAATCAATTATTTCTAAAATGTGTGGTTCTCTAAAGCTGTACATTTTTTCCCCTTCTTTATCTGATCTGCTGTAGGAACCAACTATAATAACTGGATTTGGGGGTATATAGAAGGATCAATACAAAATTTGATTTGTGATTTAAAGTCCAAATCACTCAAAAAACAAAGCTAAGGTATCAGATTGTTTTGAATGCCACAAAGAGATAGTTATGGGAACTCCAAAGTTCCAAAGTAAACATTGAAAACCCAGGTTATCTTTTAATGTTGAATTAGCTCTCCCGAGGGAAATAAAACATTATTTTTAAAACAAAATATGTTAAATTTTGATTAGCGGATTCGTGGAAACTATTGTTTTATATAGGACTGGTTATTGATGTCCATTGGGGCCCATGTACCAGGTGACTTAGAGAAGGAGTGATAATGGTTTGCCAAGGACTGACGTCTGCACTCACCTCAGAATCATCTCTGCCTTTCCTGCTCTGCTCTTTCCTTCCATCTGTATCTCACCTGCTTTTCCTCCTCCTAAATTTTTTTTATTGTCTGTCTTCTTTTGCTGCCTTTCACCATGTCACAGGTCCTTGCGTTCCCTCTCCTCTTTTCTGCTTTACAGTTCTGACTCCAAAGTTCCAAAGTAAACATTGAAAACCCAGGTTATCTTTTAATGTTGAATTAGCTCTCCCGAGGGAAATAAAACATTATTTTTAAAACAAAATATGTTAAATTTTGATTAGCGGATTCGTGGAAACTATAGGAGAGCCCATGAGTGTTTCATATAGGACTGGTTATTGATGTCCATTGGGGCCCATGTACCAGGTGACTGAGAGAAGGAGTGATAATGGTTTGCCAAGGACTGACAGCTGCACTCACCTCAGAATCATCTCTGTCTTTCCTGCTCTGCTCTTTCCTTCCATCTGTATCTCACCTGCTTTTCCTCCTCCTAAATTTTTTTTATTGTCTGTCTTCTTTTGCTCCCTTTCACCATGTCACAGGTCCTTGCGTTCCCTCTCCTCTTTTCTGCTTTACCGTTCTGCTTCTTTGCTGTCTGTTCTTTCTCTTTCTTCCCTTCAGATTTCCTGTCACCATTTCTGCTCCTTTTCTCTCTTCTGAAAAATAGCAGTACATTTATGTCAATTATTGGACTCAGTGGATATTTGCAATAAGAGATGCAGCTGAGGACGTTTTTGTGTTGCTCTTTAAAAATGTTCTCTGTCTGTGACAAGCAGTTGCCCTTTTTGAAAATTATGGGTTAGCCATTTCGAAGAAAAGTGGGCCCTTCCTCCTACACTGTAAAATCTCTCAGAAGAACTGTCAAGCATGTAGCTGTTTAATGCTGAGTTAGCTACTTCCCCTGCTGTCAGTTATGTGGTCAAACTGTAGAATCTGGTGCACCTGAGCACATATATACACGTAGGAAACTGCACAATGGATTAGCTTGACTCTAAAGGCAGCTCGTTTTCTTGCTGATCTCATTGCCAAGGCTCATCATTGCAGTGGCAAGGCTTGGAAATAGTGATGCTACCTTTGTAGGGAGCTGGCACGCCACAGAGGTCAAAAAAAGGGCCGGGGGGCCTTGGTATAAGGCAAACGCTAGATTAGGAGTCAAATAGCTCTGGGGTAAGTCCCACAGTTTTTCTGGAACAATATGTTATTCCAGAAAATATTGTTTTGTACCATGTGAACTCCAATGTCTATTCTAGTTCGAAACTCCAATGATTCCTTACCTGAGAGCTCAGACTTGTAAGAGAAGTGCAGGGAGGCTCAGCGATGTAGTGGAAAGAGTTCAGGTTTGGGCAGCAGAGAGACACGGGGTCAATCCGTTCTATGCCACTTTTAGTTGTGTGCCTTTAGCAAGTTACCTATTCTCTCCAAACCTCAGGTTTCTCACTTCTAATTTAGAAATAGTAATAGCTTCATTTCAGGGCTATAGTTATTAAAAAAGGTAATACATACAAAGCACCTGACACTTACCTAATAAGTAGGTGTTTATCAGATAGTTTTTATCTTCTGGTACAATCACCCAACATTAGGTAAGGGTATTTGAAGCATTGTATATACTGATAGAAGCTATTCACCGATGTCTGTTCACTCTGTGCCTTGTTAATATGTGGCATGTTTCAAGGTAGATTCCAAATTGAGTATATTGAAGAGAGTCACAAAAGTTAAAAAAAAAATCAACCTACTAGAAAATAGGTATAATCAGAAAGTGCTTCCCAGCCAAAATACATATATGACTTGCCTTGAATTTAAAGGGTTAGTATAGTGCTAGTCTAACTTAGCCAGTTTCTTCCTGTTCTAAACCGAGTATTCTTAGTTGATGGTCATGATTACAACCAAATTTTGTGTGTTTAGGTATTAGTGTAGGAAAGATGTCAAGATAAGTAAATAGCAACCTCAGAGTTTAATATATTTTGTCAAATCCTATAAAAACATATGTCTACAACCCTATGTAAAATAATTTTAAAGTGTAAAACTATTTCGGCCAAACTAGAACTAAGAGAGATTGATTTCGATAGTGGATCCAGAGTTCCCTAGGCCCTCAGGGACTGAGGGAGGAAACTTAAATCCACAAGTGGTTGCGTGGTGAAGTGGAAGGCTACTTCACTTACAATAAAAGTATAAATGTTAGGATGAAGGCATTGTCTGGCCAGTGCACTCTGTCTGTCCATCTAGCAAAGCTTCTCTGGGTGGGCAAATGACTATTAGGTTATTTGGGAACATGGAGTTAGATGATCTCAATGGCAGATTCCAAGATCGAGGAAAGCTGCTCCATCCAACGCCTGTCAATGGGCTGGTTGGCATCTTCCTTCCTGGGCAGTATCGGAGGAAGATTGTCCTGTCTCTAGACTCCGTAATGTCTTGTTTTGTGGCACTGATTGCTTGTTGTCTTTCCAGTCATTACCAAAATTCCCGTTCTGACCGATTTTGTCAAGAATAACGATGAGTCCACTTAAAAATATTCATCTTCAAGGCTCCATTGTCATGTAATTTAGTGAACAGTGGAAATCTACCCGGTGGTGGGGTCTTTAGAAAGATTATTGATAAAATTGATAAAGATGATTTAAAAAAAGACTCAGCAAATACTTGCGTTTTGCTCTCCCCTTATCCATTTCTTCTAGCCAGGATATGGTACAACCATCTTATGACCTTGAGGATAATGCTTACATGGCGTGGCATTAGGCGTTTGGACGGAGCCTGGGCCTTTGTTTATACCTGTACCAGTCCTGAAATACCACTTCTGGACTTCTTGTATCATAAGATAAATGAGTCAGGTTCCTGTTATTTACAGTTGAATGTAATCCTAATGATTTCTTCTAAGCATACAAAGGATTCACTTTATATTCTCTTTTAGGTCAGTCATACTTGTATCAAGCTCTGATTTACTCTGGATCTCCCATAGAATTGCTTTTGGTCACCATGATAGAACTAGGATGTTTCCTAAGACATTTTTGATAATATATTTTCAAAGTATCCCTCAAGTTGTGCAACTCCTGCAGGTCAGCAGAATAGTGCATTTCATGTTAACTTTTAAATAATGCTTTGAGAAGGTAACCTGTGCCTGACCTCCAATTTTTGGAGTTTCTTATAACTGACAAATTATGCTAGTTAGTTTCCTTCACTGGACCGTGTTTCCTGGTAGTCCTATCTCTCAAAAATGCAGTGTCACCATATGTGTAAATCCTGTTGACATTTAAAATACTTAGATGTGTGACATAGTTGTAAATGTGAGCTCTGACCTAACTTTAACCTTATTTGTCATGTCTGGCTCAACCTCTAGGACCAAATCCAACATTGTCATTTCTCTTGCTTGCTACATTATCAACAGCGGAAACAGGCATCTCAATCTTACCTTCAGGAACATGTAATCTTTTTGTTTAGCCACTTTTGTTATGAATGTTGAACTATCCTATGATCATGGTCCCAGTTCTTTTCTTACTTCCTTTTCTCCGTAAACACTTCCTGCATTCTCATCCTGCAAAAAGATGCAATCGGTCCAGTGTTTGTGATGAAGGAATATAAAGAAATTAGTTTTAAGCTCTTTTAGAAAAAGTCGGTTCCCATGCCCATTTCAAGGACTGATACTTTCAAAATTGTTTAAAAAGGCAACTCAGGGTCTTAGAAATAAATAACAACAACATTAACAACAACAAACCCTGCCTTAGCCCGTTTAGCTCAGGCTGATAGAGTGTCAGCCTGCGGACTGCAGGGTCCCAGGTTCGATTCCGGTCAAGGGCATATGCCTAGGTTGCGGGCTCAATCCTCAGTAGGGAGCATGCAGGAGGCAGACAATCAATGATTCTCTCTCTTCATTGATGTTTCTATCTCTCTCTCCTCTCCCTTCCTCTCTGAAATCAATAAAAATATATTTAGAAAAAAACAAAAAAATGACAAACCCTAAATAACATTTAGCATATACCAGGCACTGAGCTCAACACTTTACATATTTTAATACATATAATTATCAGAACAACCTCATGAGGTAGGTATGTACTATTATCTTCCTTTTATGGATATAGAAACTGAGTCACAGAGATATAAATGTTTTGTCTAAGATCACAAAGCTATTATGCAGTCTGTCTTACTCCAGAATCCATACTTTTAACCAGTATGCATTTATTTTAAAAAATGATAATATTTCAGGAAAGGGATAATAAGAAGAAAGAGTAAGAGACATTTTAAGAAAGAGAAAACAAGGAAAAGTAAAAGCTAATTTTGTTATTTAAAACAAAGTTTGAAAAATCAAACCAGCAAGTTGACATCCATGCCTAAAAGGGCCAGAATTTTAGTCCTAAATATTCCTTGACTAGATGTTACCTTTTAGATAAAGCACAAAGCAAAGGTATCTTTTAGTATGCTGTTGACCTGAAAGTTAATGTACCTTCAAAGTATGACAAAGTGATTTGTCACAGTTGATGAATGTAACTTTAAAATTTTAAAGTAAATAGTAAATTCATTCTCTGGCTCTCCAATAGAACTTAAGTAGGACTGAATATAAGAGGAGAATTATGAACTTAATCATTTTAAAAGATTTTCATTGATGCTCATCTCTTTGCAATATATGTCTTTCGTTAGCATATTTTGTAAGTGTCTTTGGTCTGAGGTGCAGCTTGCGAAATTGAGTGATGTGGTACCGGGCCATCCCCCAGAGCTTTCCGCCGTGTCAGACCTGCTCACTAGTCAGAGGTCTGTTCTCACAATGACATTGACACCGATGACGTAACATTTGTTTTGTACTTGCCTTTATAGGGTTACTTTTTATAAGTGGATCAGATCTTGAGAAGTCACTTTCTGTTGAGCTCATTTGAGTGAGAAAAATAGAGCAACTGCCAAGCTACCTCTCCTGCCCTTACCCCCCAGTAATTCACCGAGGGCAGAGGTCAGACCTGGGCTCCGTGGCAACCAGGTGAGGGCGACACATGAGGGATTGCCGGGCTGTCAGCGCCTGCTCTTACGTTAGTAATACAAACGTTTCCTCATTTGTCACCATTATCGTTTTTCCCGAAGTTTGCCATCAGATCTGAACTGAAGTCCACTGGCACCTGGTAGAAGCTGAATCAAAGGGTGGAGGACAAATTCAGGGTGAAGGCTTCCTGCTCAGAGTCCTCAGAGGTTCTCGGAGGGACTGAAGGGAGGCCCAGGCTTTCACTAGGAGAGAAAAATTTGCCTCATTAGACTTTAACAAAAAGATAGTAGCTTTTATAAAGATATCACGGCTGTCACAGGGATGGGGGGACTGTATGAAAGAAGGTGAAGGGATTAGCCAAAGAACATACTAGCACATGCATAACTCATAGACACAGACAACACTGTGGTGATGGCCAGAGGGAAGAGGGGGTGAGGGCGGGGTGTGTGTGTGGACAGAGCAGTGGGGAGGGGGAGATTGATATCTGTAATAGTGTAAACAATAAAAATAAAGTAAAAAAAAGATACTACAAAAAATGCAGAGAAGGTGCACATATAGATGTTTTCTTTTTTCAGGTAGGACAAACCAGACAGTTTCTCCTTTTAGCATTTGCCAGTGAGCTGTGCCAAGTTGTAATTCTATTGGGCAAATCTGTGAGCCACAGGGGTGGGGTCACAAGCCATAGGATTCTTTGCCTGATGAGCTGGCCTGATGCAGGTACTAACCCTTTTAGAATATTTCTCTCAAGCGCAAATAGTTTATGTCAGCCTTTTAACAGAAACTGTGAGGCAGACAGTTCAATTCCAAATAAATTGTGAAATATTTTAAACACGCAGAAAACTACAAGAAATGAAAATTCAAAATTGGTATCACTAATGAGGACCCAAGGGATACCTGTCTGTAAAATACACTGAAGTAAAATACAAATGCTCTGGAGATCAAGCTCTTCACAATTGTTAAACTAATACTCATCGATTTGACCTGCATTGCTGAATTATTTTTGCTCTAAACAAGTTTGTCCTGTCCCACCTACACCAGTTGTTCCCAAGTGTTTTTACAACTTAATGAAAAGCATAGAAGCCCTGCAAACACAGAACAGGAAATCTTGAATGAGGCACATGCTTGATTGCCATCCTGTAGAAACAGCCATCAAAAGTCCATTTTAATTAATTACAGACTAATAAATGTTTACAGTGAATAAAAATCGTTAAGGATGGTTATTGGACTATTAATAAATAAAGGAATTTCTTAAGCTTTTATTTTGCCAATCTAACAGCCTCTAAGCCTTTATTTTTACTGATGGCGGGAAACTGACCTGACTTGAAAATTTTTGAGTTTATTAGCTACCACAGAACTATACAGTTTGGAGACTAGCAGGTATATCAGGGTTCTCTGGTTGCCAGCCACAGGCACATACCTCAGCTAACTTGGGTGACAGGCATTTATTAATAGGAAGTAGGGCCTGGCCAGTGTGGCTCACTGGGAAGATGTCAAGTGCTTCTCTCAGTCTTCAGCTCACCAGGATCCTGCCACCACTTGTCACAGTTGACCACCTTGACCTTCTCCTTGACACACTGTTAACATTTGGCCTCTGGGATTCCCCTCTCTCCTAGTTCCTCCCTCCCTACCTCCTTTCTCAGCCTCCTTTGCTGTTTCGTCCTTTCCTCTCTGACCAGGGCTCTGCCTGCCCTTCCTCCTTTTGTCTTTCTCATCTGTCCTATTTAGCTAGGGATCCCATCCACTCTGGTGCTTAAAGTGCCATGTACTTGCTGATGACTCCCTGGACTCCTATGTCTTACTCCCTACTCAACATCTCCGCTTGGATGTCTCTATGGCATCTCAAACTCGATATACCCCCAAATGAGCTTTTTGTCTCCCCTCACTCTGTCACCTCAAAGTAGCTCCTTGAATCTCCTCAACTCCATTACTACTGAGTTCTTATAGTTGTTTAATCCCCAAGCCTTTTTCTAACACCCCACATCCAATCCATCCATAAGTCCTTCTGGGTTTACCTTTACAAACAGACCCAGAATCTGATATTGCCGCCTCCTCTCACCTGGATTATGGTAACTCCTAATCACCTGTCCTGTTTCAACACTTGCTCACCTTCATTCTAGTCATAAAACAGCAGCCAGAGTGATTCTATTAAAACCCAAATCATGTCACTCCTTTACTCCTTATCTAGGGCAACTGTGCATTCTGCCTCTGTTTTCCCAGCGTCCCATCCGGTTTAGCATTTTTAAGTTACAAAGTCTACCATGATTCTACCCATCCCTGTCATTGCTCCCCATCTCTGAGAAAAGTGATAGTCCTTGGCCTATAGCACCTGGCTCCTCTGTTACTTTTCTGACCTCAAATGTTACTGCGTCCTTTCCACTGAACCCATGAGGGCCTCTTTTTTGTTCTTCAAACACATAAGGGGGTGAGTCCCATCTCAGGGCCTTTGCACTTGCTGCTCCCCTTTCCAGCATGCTATTCCCCACTTAGCCCCATGCGTCCCCCCTTCCTGATTCAGGCTCATATTCAAATGTCCCTTCTCAGGGAGGCCTTCCCTGACCACACTAGAACTGTGGTCCCCCCTCTCCCCTGTATTCCATATCCCCCTGGACAGCTTTTTTTTTTCTTCATGCTGTTTTCATCACCTACATGTTTTACTTTTACCTTGTTTGCTTTCTGTGTGCCTTCAGTAGAATGCCGTTATGTCCACCAAGGCAGGGGTTTTGTCTGGTCCATTTGCTGCTCTGTGGCCAGTGCCTAGAGCAGTGCCTGGCACATAGCAGGCACTTTGAACATTTTGATTTGAATCAATGAGCAAAAATAACATTTAGGAATCCTGTCAAATCTCATTTATGGTTAAAACTGTTGTGTGAAAGTGATGATTCCAAAATAATTAAAGTAATTAAGGGAATGATTTATGAAGATGGATTTGTGAGTACAACTTCTAAATTTTGATTTTTTGATTCCATGATAATAATGTTTAAAAAATACGAGTATCATGTTTCTACTTTCCCACCCTCCAAACTTACAAAATTCTCATGACTTTTGTGAGGCTGTGTAATGCTATTTATAGTAGCCTGTTGGATTCCCTTTGCTTTAACTATATGTTAGCATATCCAAAAAAGTTCTCATAGCAATTAGTGACTATAATTATTAATAGAAACTATAATAGACTTCAAGCTCTTATTCCCAGAAGTTTCTTTATGCTGCACCATAAATAAATTCGAAGCAATTTTGATGAATGGGTAACTACTTTGTATTCATCTGAATGGGAGTATAATGGGAAGAACAGACACCGAAATAGCTTGGCTCCACTCTCATCAGATATGTAATAACTTTATAGAAAACACACAGAAAAGGATACTCAAAAAGTTTCTTAAAAGATTTAATCTTTAGCCCTAGCTGGTGTGACTCAGTCAGCCTGTGGACTGAAAGGTCCTGGGTTCAATTCCAGTCAAGGGCATATGCCCAGGTTTCGGGCTCGATCCCCAATAGGAGGCGTGCAGGAGGCAGTCAATCAATGATTCTCTCTCATCATTGATGTTTCTCTCTCTCTCCCTTCCTCTCTGAAATCAATAAAAATACATTAAAATATTTTTTAAAAAGATTTAATCTTTAAAGAGAAATATATTTGGGCAGAGATGAATCTACAGAGGGAACAGTAGCTGAGAATTCTGGATCTGCATGAAATTGCATTTATTGATACACTCTAAGTTGTGTGGATCAGAGGTTCCTAAACTTGTGGATATTGACATGAATGTTCCCAGGAGTTATTCATGCGAATTATAAGATTTAAGTAGATAAGATTTAAATTCCCTCCCACCCACTCTATTTCTAACATATTTGAATACTTTAATTTATGGGAGGCGTGCAGGAGGCAGTCAATCAATGATTCTCTCTCATCATTGATGTTTCTCTCTCTCTCCCTTCCTCTCTGAAATCAATAAAAATACATTAAAATATTTTTTAAAAAGATTTAATCTTTAAAGAGAAATATATTTGGGCAGAGATGAATCTACAGAGGGAACAGTAGCTGAGAATTCTGGATCTGCATGAAATTGCATTTATTGATACACTCTAAGTTGTGTGGATCAGAAGTTCCTAAACTTGTGGATATTGACATGGATGTTCCCAGGAGTTATTCATGAGAATTATAAGATTTAAGTAGATAAGATTTAAATTCCCTCCCACCCACTCTATTTCTAACATATTTGAATACTTTAATTTATGAGCTTCTGAAATCAGAGGAGACTTAACCTTTAGAGATTTTTGTGGTACAGAGCAGACATTCTCGGGGGACTGGCTGGGTTCATTTCCAACTTCACATGTGGCCTTGAGCAAGTGACCTCACCTCTTTGTGTCTGTTTTCTCTTCTGCAAAAGAGCCCTGATGACTGTACCTGTCTCATTGGTTTGTTATGAAACTTCAGTGAGATAGTGCATACAAAGAGCAACACAGCACTTGGCACAGAAAATAATGTTGAGTATTATTAATGTGGAATACTTTCTGATTTTTTTCCTGTGAGGGTCTCTATTTCCAATAATGGGGTTTATAATCTTTGTTCTCTTAACATTATGTGCTCATTGTATTGACATTTAAGAAACAATTTTAATGACTGCATAATATTCTACTGTATGGTTGTGGCATGATTTATAAATTGATGTTTTTGGCATTTTCACTTTTTTTTCAATGTTGTAAACACTGTAATGAATATCTTTGTACATCTTTCAAATTTTGGCAAACCACCCCCCTCCCAAAGTTGAGGTCTTACTTTTTAATGAATTTGTATATGCACATAGTGTTAATATATTTGTGCAAACAGATATATTTCTTTTGTTCTCGTTGCTTTTGTCCTCAAAGAGTCTTTTTCTGCTTAGACAGCAGATGCACTTTCTTTTGTTCTCTCATATTGCTTTTGTCCTCAAAGAGTCTTTTTCTGCTTAGACACTAGGTTAATATTCACATAAATATTTTGTCTATCTTACTATATTTTATGGGTTATAATAACATGCATGCACTGTTAGTGCCTGGATCTCATTTGTTTATGTTTCTTTTCTTGTGGAGCAAGCGGTGCCCTAGAACTGCAGAGGCACTCCCTGTTGTTACAGTTACCTTCTGCTGTTACCTGCTTTGTCTTAGCCGCTATCAGAAATGCTCTTGAAAAAGCCGTCCCGTGCACCATATGGATTGAATTATTGCTACTGACGGTGGAGGTCGCGTGCACATGCCAGATGCCGCTACTTAAGCCTTCAGGCACCTTTGTTTCTTTCAACAGGGTATCGTTCACTCTCCTGCACACAATTCTTTTTGGGACTCCACTATTCTCATTGTGAAACCCACTGGATCAGATAAACTGCTGACATCATGAATGTGCTCTTTTGCTGATAGTACTTTTTGGGGGTACCAATCATGAAAGCATTTCTACTTCATCTTGTAGCACATATGTATTGTTTCATGCTTATGGACATTAGTAGTGTGGGGGGCATTTTCCTCTTTACCAAAGAAAATATTAATAAGCCAGACAGTGAACACATGTAAAATGCAAACTGTGTTCTTTCTAAGTTAGCTCGAGTTACCCCTCTGGCTCTCGACTCTCATCTTATCCTTTCTTGTAAGTGATGCACTGTATCTCATCACAGCCTTCTCTTTTCCTAAATCTAGTGATGCTCAACTTAAGGCATCCTCAAAGGAGGACTGCCCCTCTATTTCTAACAGAAGTCAAGTGACCGATGCCGGTAATTGTGACATGGATCTGCCCATAGCACTCCAGCATTCCAGCCCCCCTTGGCACTTCTCAACGGGACAGCGTCATACCTCTTTGCCCTGTAATTCTGAGAAATACTCAGTAGGAAAATTTAGAAAATTTTGTTATGAGATCCAATGAAATCCTCTTTGAAATTGTCCTCAGGACTGTGCCCTTCCAGTGCGAGAAGGAAGCGAATCTCTAAATCTAATCTCTTGTAAGCAATTTGTGTTTTTATCCACATATATACCTGCAGACAGGAATGGGATCAAACTATACCTACCACAGTGGGCTTTTCTCACTCAGCTATATGTCCTAAGTATCTTTCTTTTTTAAAAAATTCATCTTTATTGTTGAAAGTATTATAGATGTCCCCCTCTTTTCCACCATTGGTCCCCTCCACCCCGTTCCTGCCCCCTCCCCACCTTGTTGTCTGTGCCCATGGGTTATGTATATGTGGATATAAATTCGTTGGTTAATCTCTCCACCCCTCCCCTTCCCTCTGAGACTCATCAGTCTGTTGCATGCTTCCATGTCTCCGGATCTGTCAATGTCAGTAAATGCAGAGGTTCATCTTTGTTTAGTGGCTACATAGTATTACATTGTATGGATATATATATATATATATATATATTCCCTCTAGTATTCAAGTTCAGGTTAATATCTACAACATTGCAAGAAATTTTTTTATTCATTTTTATTCCCCACCCATGCCGTAGGACAACTAAATATTCTAAAACTGGCAGTTTGTTTAGTTTATTCATCCAGTACTTACATTTGGAAAATAAAGGAGGTTCTGTAGCCTGGCTTCTCTAATCTGAAATATTCATCTATACTTTGTAAAAAGAATCATAATGGATTTAATGTTTTATATTCTTATTGTCATATGCTATATATAAAAATAAATTTAATTTTCTAAATACATTCTAAAGGTAAGATTTTGACATGGTAAACATAGATATAGGTAAGAATAATTCAAATGTTAAAAATAGGAAAAGAGCAGAGAATATTAGTTTAGGTCAGGTAAATTCTTTCTTTAGTTAATAAAATTAAATAATTGTTTAAACAGTTTAAATTAAAAATTTTATGGCAAAGTATTGTTCACATAAGTCAGGGGTGGGGAACCTTTTTCTGCCAAGGGCCATTTGGATATTTTTAACATCATTTGAGGGCCATACAAAATTATCAGCTTAAAAATTAGCCTGCTATTTTTGTCAAACATTTAATTAACTCACCCTAATGCCTTGACTGGGCCAGACCAAGTGATTTGCGGGCCTTAGATAGAACCTGGGGCCAGACGTTCCCCACCCCTGACATAAGTATTCTAGATTCTCTAGCTTTATAGGAAGCAAAGGACTCTGCTGTGCTGGCAAAAACGAGAGAAGGTCTAGGAATGGCATTGATCCAGCAGGTGAGTAGGGAAATATGTGAATGAAATGTGTTATCATTGCCATTCATGTCAAGATTAATTTTATTATTTTTTTGCCCAAATGGATTATTTAGAGCAAAGTCTTATTTTGTGGTGGTAAGGAGAGGGATTAAAAGACCCCTTTCAATAGTGTTTGGGAACTCAGGATTTCAATACTATCATTACTAAAGAGTAGCTAATATTTACTTTATGCTTCTTACTTACAGGCACTTGTAGTTTATATGCATGATCTCATTTAATTTTCACAACTGTTCGAAATGACACTCCTCTGCATGTTTTACACGTGGAGAGACCGAGACATGACGAGGATTAAGTGGCGCTTCTAAGGTCATGGAGCTAACAAGGGGCAGAGCAGAATGCAAACTCAGGAGGAGGATTTCTAGAGTTGGACTCACAGTCCTGAATCACTTCCCATGTATTTTTCTCAAAACAAAAACAAACAAACAAACAACCCCCCAGAAACTAGTTCAGCAGCACATTATGTTTCTGTTTGCTTTGTACTTGAGTTGATACCGTTTCCCTGATGCCTGAGTGAATTAGCTTGCACCTGGTAAGCACATTATTCAATCGGCTGGTTCTCTCTATTTCTTTTTTGGTCTCATCTTGCCCATTGTATTGTTTATTAACTGCCACAAGAATGTAAACCATTGTAAATGGGGCTGAGGGTGGGGGAACTGAAATTCATCAGTTGGTGATTTCTAACTCTCCATTTACTTGCTCCAAAAGTAAAGCAAAAATAGGCAAAAATATTGCCAACCATAAATTTTAAAGATGAGTTTTGAATTCCTTGACATTTAAGATATACTCAAAAGATAAGTTTGGGAAAAATGGATTGGTTTTTCATCAGGACCTGGAACAGTTGTAAAGTATCTTCTTAATTCTGTCTTCTCTCAGAATGGTCACCTGTTTACCTCAGTTAGCCAAGAACACAAGAACCTATAACAGACATGTGTTCTAGTCTGTATTTCTTGCACAAGCAACATTTTAAATCCCCCTGTTCATTAGCTCTTTGCTGACCAAATACATTTGTGTTAAAGCAATTCATCTGCCCTAACAATTTCCATATCCCTCTTGTGCACACGCACCTCCAAATACCAGCCATCCATAAAGCTGGTTCAAGCTTGTTAGTGATGTCTGAAGAGAAATTAACATGTGTGAGAGGAAAGCACTGTATGCAGTCTTTATTAATTATATAGCTCTGCCATTTCTAAACTTTCTGAAAGGTTTTACAATACTTTTTTTCTATATATAAAGAAGGGTTTGGGGGCAGATCAGAATGCCTACTTTGCTTATTCATAGGAATCCTCACATGGACACACAGCATGGACATACACACACAAATATAAATAAAGGCTAGAGGCCTGGTGCATGAAATTTGTGCACAGGGGTGGAGGGTATTCCTCAGCCTGGCCTGCAACCTTCCCAATCTGGGACCCCTCGAGGGATGTCCGACTGTAGGATTGGGCATAAACCAGCAGTCAGACATGCCTCTCGCAATCCAGGACAGGGGTAGCTTTGCCTGGGCCGCAGCCACAGGCGCCTGGGATGCAGCTATAGGCACTCGGGACCGGGGCTGGGGCGGCTTCACCAGGGCCTGGCTTTGTCAGGAAGGATGGCCAGAAGGTCGTCCAGAAGACCGTCAGTCTAATTAGCATATTACCCTTTTATTAGTATAGATATATAGGAACATTTCATAGAAGCTTTAGTTTTGTTTTTTTTCCTTAGTGGCTGGTCACTCTAATCCTGGTTTGGGAATCAGTTTTATTTAGAGAGGATTCTACTATTTCATTGATTGACTTATTCATTCACTCATCAAATACATCAGGAATTTTCTGTCCTTATGGAGATTGGAGCCAAGATAGGAGAGTCGGAAAATAATAAGAGAAGTAAATAGAAAATACAGCATGCTAGATGAGAAAACTAAAGCTAAGGAGAAAAGAGTGCAGGGAAGGAGATAGGGCTTGTCAGGAGGTGGGAGGTGGTGAGGACGTTCCCCTTGAGCAGCTGACCTGAGTGAAGACTTGGAGGCGTGAGGGGTGAGCTCTGCAACTGTCTGAGGAAGAGCTTCCTGGGCAGAAGCGACAGGAAACACAGAGGAGCCTCCATCTGTATTTGGGTCACAGCAATGGTGGGGAGTGTGTCTGGGTGGGCAGGCAGTAGAGGGAGATGAGGAGAAGGGGAAATAGAACCACTAAAGTAGAGTTTCATGGGCCTTCGTTAGGAATTGAGTGAAAGGGAACCTTTTGAAGGGTTTTGAGCTTACAAGGAGCAACTCCATCAAATTTCTTCCTTTCAGAATTGGGAATGAGCTCCAAGGGGGGCAGGAATGGAGGCAGGGAGCAGTTAGGAGGCCATTGGGACTGATCAGCTGGATTAGGATGGTATCCAGTTTTAATTTTTTGAAGATATCGTGTGTGTGTGTGTGTGTGTGTGTGTGTGTGTGTGTGTGTGTATGAGAGGGTGTGGGGAGAGGAATAGGAGGGGCGAGGGAGGGAAAGAGAAGGGGAGAAGTCAGGGTGGCTTCAAGAGTTCTGGCTTGAGTGATGTGGGGGATGGAGTTGTCATTTACTGAGATGGGGAAGACTGCAGGAAGAGGAGGTTTGGGCAGAGCATCAGGAGCTCAGTGTAGGACATGTTAAACTGAGGGAATTGTTGGACACATGGGAGAATTGCTATTAGGCAGTTGGATACAAAAATGGAATTCAGGGGAGAGGTCTGAGCTGGGGATATAAATGGGTCATCGTCTGCATGTAAGTGGTATCACAAGGAGTGAGTGAGGCAAGAAGAGGAAGTCCATGGGGATTCACTCCAAGCAACGCAGGAAGGAAAGAAGCAGCATGTGATTATGAAAATTTTATTGGGTTTTGTGTTTGGAGGTTTGTGTGACTTTCAACAAATCTCTGTTATCGGGCTCAATTTTCTTGTCTGTAGAATGGGGAAGCAAATAGCCTCAGTTATCACTTTTTTGGACTAGATGACCTGGTCATTTTCAGTTTGGCAACAGAGAGGCTGAGAATCTTTAATTTCGGTTCAGTGAGATTGTTTCTGAGAGCCATGGCATAATGAGTCATCTGTGTATGACTAATCACAGGTACTACTTCTGATCCTAGTCTTTCATTTGTCCAAGCATAAGCTCTAACGAAGTGTGCATGCGTACACACACACACACACACACACACACACACACACACTCTGATGATCTCTGTCAGTCTGATCTTTCAGATGGTTGGGTGGCTGAGACAACAGTGAATGGTAGAAAACTACCCATGAGGCTGCTTCACAGTGACCCAGAAGCATCCTGTGGTACACATAGATTTTCTTAAACTTGTAAGAAATCAGTCACAAATCAGACCTAAACTTTGATTTCAGGAATTGCAGCCCATTAATCTTATTATCTTTTCTTGAAATAGTAGAAGCTGTGTACCAAATATGTAAAAGATTTTAAAAGTTTCAGGAACAGTGACTGGCACTAGGTCTTGTTTGTTTCAGAAAGACAAATGAACTCCATAAATTGCCAGTAAAAATCGCCTTATTCTTCGGGGAGGGGAATATTCATTGAGTGCTTAATCCATGTGGGTACCGATGGGTTCTTATTGTGCATTATCTTGATTTAATTAATCTTTCTGTGAACATGATGAGTAGATACTGTTCTATCCATTGTTTAGATAAGGACATGAGACACATAGCTTAAATCCCTTGCCTTGAGTTGCATCAGTAGGGCTGTTCAGTTTGGAAGTTAGAAGTCAAACAGCACTCTGGGGCCTCAGAGCTCCTGTTGTCCCACAATACACATGGTATTCTTGAGGTGTCTAGGTCAGGAGAGCCGCATTTAGGAGAGGTGTGCCTCGGGAGTCTGAAGGGGCCCACGTCTGTGCTAGTCCTTGACCAATGTCTGCTGTTCTAGTGTTTCCAATGCTCAGGCGACAACTGGGCCATATGTTATTATCTTTCAGACCATTACAGGTGCTTTTTCAAACCCACATTAAGGTATATGTTTTGCCTTCAAGCAGATTTTCTGCAGATTTAATGTATTTCCTCTCTGTCACACAAACATGTGAGTATTACTTAGTCAATAATCCAGGAATGACTCTGAAATCTGAAAATATTCAAATACATATAAAACCAATACAGATGCATTTAGAAGAGAGGACCCCTATTGGGGAGGAGAGGGAGCCTGGGATAAAAGTGGGTGAGTGGCATTTATGGAATATAATGAACAACATAAACTGATGAACAAAAACAGATCCAGAGAAGCATTGATCAGACTGTCAAACCTCAGAATTAGATAACTTTTTATAGTTAAAGACCAGGGACTCATTCTTCTAGTTTCAATCCCTAATATAATTATTGTAACTTCACCCATTTTTATTCAGCAAACTGTGTGTGTGTGTGTGTGTGTGTGTGTGTGTGTGTGTGTGTGTGTATAAAATTTGTTTTCCTTCAGATATTTTCTTCTGGAGTGATGAGAAGTTTGAAAAATCCTTTTTCACTTGAGACAAATTTCGGATTCTCTCTCTCTCTCTCTCTCTCTCTCTCTCTCTCTCTCTCTCTGTCTGTCTGTCTTTTTAAACTCGAGGGACAGAATTCCAGAGATATTTCCAATGAGAATGGCTTGATGAAGCCAAGGCAAACAGCCCAGTGCCCCTCCAATGATACCTCTGCAGCATTTCCTGTGCACTGCCAGCGTTCTTCCTGCTCTATGGCAGTTTTCTTAGTCTCCTGTTACCTGTGTTTAGCTTCCAGTTCCAGATTTGAAGTGTTAATCTTCTTCTGGCTTAGAGAATCCCAAGACACCAAAAACATTCATTCATCACCCTCCCTCCTTTTTTCCTTTTCATGTTCCTCTTTGACTGTCATTTCTAAGCACAAGTTGTAAGGTTGCCAGGACATTTCTCTTTTAACACCCCAGTGATTCCATTCTTCTTTATTTTGGTCCAGGACAGCAGTATTTGCCATCTACAGCTTCATCTTTACCATCTACTTCCTTTTTAAGTCTACACTGACATTCTAGCAGTTCTAACTAAGCTTCTTAAATCCTCGCTAATAACCCCTTTTGGGAGAAGATGTAAACAGGTTTTTTTAGTCTAAAATACTTTCATATCTTCTCCTTGTTAAGCAAGCTTCTATCCAACTATTATAGTATATCAGTATGATTTCTAATTAATAAGTTTTGAAAACTAACCTGGAGGAGAGATTTTTCACATAAGATTTATTTTTATTTTACCCCAAATTATTCTGTAAGGATATACTTTTATATCATGCTCATTAAAATTTATATTTTTTGTCATATTTTAAAAATTGTGTTTGGCTTTATCCTGGCCTTTTATTTATAGGAGATTGATTCAGCAATATTGTATCCTGTTTTCTTATTGAACACTTGTTATGTTAAAATAAGTTTTATCAGGGTTGGGACATCATAGAGGAGTCTGACCTCATATAATGAAGAGATAGCAGGGGGAGAAACACCCTTTAATAAGACCAGAGCCTATTTCCATGTTAAAATACTACTTTCTTCAGTAAGATGAAATTTGAAGGTGGGTTTTTTTTTAAGGAAAGCAAAATGGCATGTTATCAGAATATTCCTTCCATCCTTCTGTGAAAGTGTCAGCATCCTTCCTATTTAAACAATGTAATGATTTAAAATTTTCCTGAAGTTTTGAATGTAAACAGCTACTGTGCGTGCCTTTTTAGTATATGTCTCCCTACTGCTTCCTATGGGAAAGATACTGGTTCTTCATGTCTCCTTTTACTTTATACAAATATATGCATTTGGGGTCATTTCCAGTGACATAATTTAGGACCCCAGAGATTTTCTTATAGTCTCAAATTTACATTGAGAGAGAGAGAGAGAGAGAGAGAGAGAGAGAGAGAGAGAATGTGTTTAAAGAAAGGCTTATAGAAATATTTCAAGAAAAATAGTCATATTAGTTGAAAACTGGAAAGGGCCCAGAGCAAGTTGTCAACTCATGATTGCTTAGGTGCCCAAAGTAAAAATTTAAATAAATTTACTTTAAAATGAATATTGTACAGTGTGTTAGTGAAGTCAGGAATCATAGAGAGTTGTACATAACTTACTTTAAAAAATCAGTATTTTATATTTTCTGACTTTGTAAATAGACTGTAGGAGGATATAAACAACCAGACCCAAGGTTCTCAGAGAGTCTTGTAGTCAACTCTCTACTGCCTTGAAGTTCATCAAATAATTAACAAACAGAATCAAAACAAAATAAAACAACAACAAAACCACTGGTTTTTAAAAAAAGCCCTACAAAGCAATAAATAACAATAGCATCAAATCTAAATTATTTCCTTTAGGATTAACTTGACAGTTATTACAATGAAATGATGTTTGACATCAAGTAGGAACTGGTATCTGAATCTATAATAATAAAAGCGTAATATGCTAATTAGACCGGACAGCTGAACGACCTTCTGGATGTCATTCTGGACATCCTTCCAGATGAAGCCGCGGCCACGGGGGCCGAGGCAGATGCGGTTAGGGTGATCAGGCAGGCAGGCGAGCAGTTAGGGGAGATCAGGCTGGAAGGTGAGTGGTTAGGCGGTGATCAGGCAGGCAGGCAAACAGTTAGGGGCAATCAGGACAATAGGCAAGCTGTTAGAGGCGATCAGGCAGGTAGGCGAGTGGTTAGGGGTGATCAGGCAGGCAGGCAAGTGGTTAGGAACGATCAGGTGGGCAGGCGAGTGGTTAGGGGCGATCAAGCAGGCAGGCAAGTGGTTAGGGGTGATCAGGCCAGCAGGCGAGTGGTTAGGGGTGGTCAGGTGGGCAGGAGAGTGGTTTGGGGCGATCAGGCAGGCAGGCAAAATGGTTAGTGGTGATCAGGCAGGCAGGCAGGCAGGCCAGCGGTTAGGAGCCTGCAGTCCCAGATTGTGAGTGGGATGTCTGACTGCCGGTTTAGGCTTGATCCTGTGGCATCCCGGATTGTGAGAGGGTGCAGGCCGGGCTGAGGGACCCATCCACCCACCCCCTGTGTACAAATTTCATGCACTGTGCCTCTAGTGTGAATATAAGTCCCTTAGACTTTTAAAGTTAGGGGCTCAAAAGTCTAAGAAGGCCTAAAACATAGATGCTTGTGAGAGCTAAATCACATAAGCACATACAAAAGACATAATGAAAATGTTTTCATGGTAAAGAGTGTTGGAAGATTTGATAAAAGTTCAGGTTAAATACTAGAGTGAAAGAAATGTCTCCTTAAAGCAGGCTTCTGCAAAAAACTGAGATGAACATAACTCCCATCCCACTGAGTGTGCCTGATTAGGACTATGATTTAGTGATATGTTCAACATCCAAAGTAGCAATTATATAGTTAGTGATAAGGCAATTCCAAGATCTAAATTAAAGAACATAGTACTTTACTAGTATTCCCCTAAAAAATACCATGTTTACTCTCTAGAATATTATTCTTCCCTCAAAGACGAGTATTGAAATCGATGTTATTTACTTACAGTTAAAGGCACTTTACTCTTAACAGTTGGTAAGCTGGTAAAGGAGTTGGTGCAATTTCCAATTGATTTTATTGATGGTAAACTTGGGAAAAGACTGGGGAGCACTGGTTAAAAAAATCAGCTGCAATTATGACAAGCATTGGAGATTCTTGTTTTGCAGAACAAGATTTCAATATTATTTGCACAAATTATATTTTCAATAATGTTTCAGCAGTCTAATTCAGAAATGGGAATAGATCGTCAGGCAGTATACAATGTAGGAAAGGAAAGACTTTTATGATAACTGTTCTTTAAGTCCAAAAACATTTATAAGGAATCTTGAAGCAAAATAATTTTCAAATATTTTTCTTGTTAGAAGACAATAGAAAATTCCTTTAAATAACCGGATAGGTTAGGTGTTAAAGTCACTTAGTAATATTTCATGTCAAAAATGTTTGGTATTTGTTTCAGAAGTTTACATATTTGCCTAAAAATGGGCAAACTCTCAGGAGTCACTTTAGAAAACGTGTAGATTTAGCATTTTACGTGCCTTCTTTTGGATAACTACTAAATTCATGCTGCTAAATTTTTTTCATGTCTTAGTTTATTGTGAATTAATTTGTTTTACTTTTCCATACATTTCTTGAAATTTTATTGTAGAATATGGTCTATTTTATAGAATCTTAGTAAATTATTATGTTAATTATTTTAAATTTGACCATGTCTAGAGAACATGATTTCCTTTAAAACGTGTGCTTAAAGCATGCTGTAAGTCGCTTTGTTTAGCAGCCCACTAAACTTCTGGCTATAGAACATATGAGAGGTGCAGAGTAGAAAACAGAGTGTTCTGTTCAAATTTATATTCTCAAAATTCCATATTGGTGTATTTTTCCACTGGCAATGAAAGAAAAGGTTTTGATGTAGGAAATCATTGTCTCTCTTCCTCATATGTAAACAGACTAGTTCCAGATTTGGCCTTTGAACTATGATTTTGGGGAAATTACGGTTTATTCTGGATTTTTTCAAGTAAAGTCATTTTGAGAATTAAATATATTAAACTAACTTAAAAATGAATATACATTCCAATTTGTACAAATTTAACATGAAATGCTTAAATTATTTTAAAAATCAAGTAGGATGAAGGAAGTTGAAAAATATACACACAAACAGACACACACATACTAATTATATAAAGAAGGAAGTATGAATGTATGTATGTGTGTATTCACCAAATGTTTCTTTACATAGGAGACTTCTTAGAGCATCTAGAACCTTGGTCGGCAAACCGCGGCTCGCGAGCCACCTGCGGCTCTTTGGCCCCTTGAGTGTGGCTCTTGCACAAAATACCACGTGTGGGTGCGCACGTACAGTGCAATTGAAACTTCATGGCCCATGCGCAGAAGTCGGTATTTTGTGGAAGAGCTGGTATTTTGTGGAAGAGCCACACTCAAGGGGCCAAAGAGCCGCATGTGGCTCGCAAGCCGTGGTTTGCCGAGCCGCAGTTTGCTGACCACTGACCTAGAATATAATTTCAGCCACAAAATGTAGTTCTAGTGTAAACCATCCAAACAAAATGCATATAAGTATTAGCTGTTTGAAAAAGTTTCACATGATTCATTGAATATTCTTAATGCATTAATGATCATAATGGTCATGACATTGATGGTGCTAGATATTAATATAGATATAGATAAACTTGCTTATGTAAAATTGTGTATCTGGTCTGAATTTACTTCATGAAAGTTGTGTTATTCAGCTGGTGAAAGTGGACATATTTTATAGTTAATTATAGATAGACTAGAGGCCCGGTGCACAAAAATTTGTGCACTCGGGGGGTGGGGGGAGGGGGGTCCCCCAGCCCGGCCTGTGCCCTCTCGCAGTCTGGGACCCCTCGGCAGATAACGACCTGCTGGCTTAGGCCTGCTCCCGGGTGGCAGAGGGCAGGCCCAATCCCTAAGTGCAGCCCCTGGTCAGGCTCAGAGCAGGGCCGATTGGGGAGTTGGGGCGCCGCCCCCTGTCACACACAGAGCAGGGCAGATCAGGGGGTTGGGGCGC